>NC_138998.1:36373596-36900872 GCF_964374135.1 Grampus griseus
AAAATAACAGGGGTGGGAAGGAGATAAAGCCGGAGAGGAAAGGGCCAGATCAAGGGAGGCCTTGCGATTTATTCTGTAGATAAAGAGATGTCATTGTAGTTTTAGCAGGATAAAATACATAACTACTGTAGTATTCAGGCAATCATTTGATTGTTCATTTGTTAATTCAAGGATCAGTTATTGAGTGTATATTTATTGTGACAGGTACAGGTACCATAAAGATGAATAAGACAAAATCTCTACTTCTGAGAGGTTAACAACACAGTGGTGGGACACTCATATAAGAAAGTCATTATAACACACTGTGATAAGCTCTTCAAAGGAGCCATCTAAAAGGTACTTGGGGGCTTCCCTGGTGGTGCAGTGGTTGAGAGTCCGCCTGCCGATGCAGGGGACGGGTTCGTGCCCCAGTCCGGGAATGTCGGAGTGGCTAGGCCCGTGAGCCATGGCCGCTGGGCCTGCGCGTCTGGAGCCTGTGCTCCGCAACGGGAGAGGCCACAACAGTGACAGGCCTGCGTACCGCAAAAAAAAAAAAAAAAAAAAGGTACTTGGGAAGCACAAAAACAAACACTTTGATGGGGAGGGAATGCATAAATGGTCCAGGTAGTCCTACGTAGGGAAGGAAAATCTTTTCCCTTTACTCATCTTAGGTTTATTGGCTGGGGCTCTGCAAATAAGACTGATAAAAGACAGATTAACAAGAGAAAAACCAACAAAAGTCTATTAGTGCATGCACTGCACACATACATGGGAGCAGTCAGTGATGAGTAACTCAAAGAGGTGGTTAGAACTTGTGCTTCATAGCATGTTAACAAAAATATAACAGATATTTTAGAGAAGTGACAAGACAAAGGAAAAAGACTTTGAATTTCCAGGGCAGCAAATAGTGGGAAGGTAAATATATGGGGGAATTAATGGAAGATAAGGACTAGTTAGTAAAGTCTGTTATGTAGCTATCTCTGGGGTAACTAACTTCTGTTCTTCCTGGTAGAGAAGGGAGGGGAGAACACCTTTACAAATTTATGTCTTACATTTAGGCAAATAGGGGAGGGCAGAGAGCTTTTCTTGTATCTGTTTCTTCTCAATTGCCTTCAGCTCTAAATAATCCTTACGTCAAAATGGCATATTTTGGGGTGACATATTCTGCTACCTTTCACTTAACAGAGGACAAGTATCAGTCAGGAAAACAAAAGCACATTAAGCATTTCAACAGAGAAAATTTAACATAAGAAATTAGTTAGTCAGGTCTTGGAGAATTGAAAACGCAAAAGGGAACCCTGAGATTTCACAGAGACAGCAACTTCAGGGAGCAACTACCACCTCTAGGTCTGAGCAAACCAAGGGAAGAGATTGGGGTTATCAGAATTTAGAAGCTGAATGAAGTACTGTGCAGAGATGGGATCCAGACCTTGGAGGAAATAGGGCTGGCTGGTGCTGGTGTTTCTGAGGAAGGTAAGATGAAGCTGGTTCTTCTAGGGATGGAAACAACTGCTGTTGTCAGGATGAAGTGTCGCTGCTGGGTGACTTTACAGGAACTGCAAGCAAATAGGAAGGAACAAGTCCCTTCAACTTCCTCAGGCCTTCTGGTCTCCCAGTCTTCCTTTAGTGCCCCCTATTGACAGAAACCAAAAGGAATTCTGCTGTCTAAAAAGAAAGCTGGTTTGCATAGCCCCAGCCCCAGAGAAATGTGGGTTTGGCACTGACGGAAAATAGCTTAATCTCCAGTTTAGGAGTTTACCTTATAAAATGAGGAGGCAGACTTAAAAGGAGGGTATTTCAGGCAAAAGGAAACTGCATGTGCAAAGGCATGATGCCATCAAAGTGCTCTGTGCTCTTGGGAGGTACAAGTATGAAGTCCGTTGTAGCTGGAATGCAAAATGCATTGGGAAAGTATCCGGCAGAGCAATTGGAATGACAGAAAGGGACTCTTTGGTCTGAAGGGCAGGGAATCCCATGCTAAGGAGCAGAGGAAAATATTATTTTTTAATATCTCTTGCATTTTTCAGTAGTTCAGGTTTTTTTTTACCCTCATTGCCATTAAGAGTATACCTTGAATCTAAGGCCTAAGAAAGGAGGAGTATTTGATACAGCATAGAACAAAGAGGTCATTGCCTAGATTTTTGAATTTCAAAATAGTTTTTTAATTACCTAGGGAAACAAAATATCCTGAGAGTAAGCCCTTTTGATTTGCAAAAATTTGGCTTTTTGAAATAGAAAAAGATTGACTCAAAAGTACAAAAGCCTTATGAAGATCCAATAAACCATAGTTTATTCTAGGGAGCCGCAGACAAGGAATACACAGGATAGGATATAAGGCAAGTTCCTGTTCCACAGAATGAAAAAGTCTTCTGCAGCTGAGAGGAAGAACCAACCACAAATTCAGATTCAGATTCCAGGGTTCTGTGTTCCCCCCTTACCCCACACCTCTGGGTCAGACCTGCGCAGGGCAGGGAGTGGATGGGCGTGTGTGTGTGTGTGTGTGTGTGTGTGTGTGTGTGTGAACTTCCTGGAGACATTCAGTGAGAAATCTCAGAACAAAAAGTTTATTCCTCAATTCCTCAGCTGCAACCTGTTCCTCAGAGAAGCCCTGTGTTGATATGGGGCTGCAATGATACCTTAGGATGGGTCTTTGATAGTGTATCACCAAACAATATGATGTATGTTTTTTTGTTTTTGTTTTTGAGTGTTGCAAAAATGGTATCATACTCTATGTATGGAACTTGATTTTTCCATATTGTTTCATGTAGGTGCAGTTCATTCTTAAATGTAAAGCATTTACGCTTAAATGTAATGCATTATGAGAATGTTCTATAATTTATTAATCCATTTTCTGGTCAATGGATGTTTGTGTTGTTTCTCATTTGTACTGTTATGAACAGTGAGGCAATGAACAAGGCATCCATTTCATTAGGGTATTATCAGGGATGGAATTGTTGGGCTATGTGATTATTCAATTTTATAAAATAATGCTAATAGTTTTTCAAGTTGGTTTTAACCCATTTGAATTCTCAGCAGTATTCTCTTTTTTTTTCAGCAGTATTTTTAAGAGTTTCTGTTGATTGTATCCTTTCCAATACCTGGTATTACTTGACTTCTTAATTTTGTCAATCTATCAGATGTAAAATGTTATCTCATTATCATCTTAATTTCCATCTTTTTTAATTATTAAAAAGGCTGGACTTCTTCCCATATGTCTATTTGCCATTAAGGATTTCCCTACTATGAAATTTCTTTGTATGTTCTTTGCTTTTTCTGTAAAGTCACTTGTCTTTTGATATTGATTTGTAGGAGATCTTGAGATATCCTGGCTTCTAATCCTTTGTTGGTTGTAGTTGTTGCAAACATCTCGTATTCTACTATAGTTTGTGATTTGAGTTTTCACTTTCTAAATGGTGTCTTTTGAGGAGCAAATGTTCTTAATTTTAATGTAGTCAGATATGTCATTCTTTTTTTTAATGGTTAGAACTTTGTGTATCTTAATTTAAGAAATTCTTCTCTACCCTGAGGTTATAAAATTTTAAAAAAATTTCTCCTAAAAGTTAAAAAAAAAGTTGACCTTCACTTTACATTCCCAATCCACCTGTAATTGATATATCAGGATGATGTGAGGTAGGGATTCAATTTTACTCTTTCCATATGGATAACCAGTCATTCCATTTACTGAATAATCTGCCATGCATTGCCATGCATGTCCATATATCAATGTTCCGTAACTATTTTAGATTTTTAACAAGTCTTGATATCTAATATGAAAAATTCCCCATTGTTAAGAGTAATTTGGCTATTCTAGGCCCTTTGCTTTTCTATATGCATTTTAGAATTAATTTGTCAATTTTTAAGAAATATTCTATTTGGATTTTTACTGGAATTGCATTAAATCCATTCAATCTCAACCCACTCCATTCTAGCATCAATCCCTAGGACTTCACTAAAATTGATCTTGTCAAAAATCACCAAAAATCTCCATATTGCCAAATCAAATGGATTTTTCTTCATTCTCACTTTACTTGACCTGTTAACAGCATTCATAAGAACTCTCCTTTTTCACACAATTTATGCTCTGGACTTCAAGAAACATCACATTGTCCTGATTTTCTTCCTAAACCACTGAACTAGTCTCAATTTTTATAGCTGGCTCTTTCTCCTCTGCCTGAAATCTGAAAGTTGGACTGTTGAAGGGCCTAGTTTTCAATTCTCTCTCCTTAATTTTCTTCTGGTCCTATGGCTTTAAAGGTTACTATGTGCTCATGTCTCCCAGCTATGTAACTGACCTAAGCTTCAGACTCATGTATCTAATTGCACAACTAACATTTCCAGTTGAATTCCAAATAGGTGTTACAAACTTAATGTACAAAAAAAAGAACTCTTCAATTCTGCCCTAAATATGTTTCTCTCTCAGTCTAAGTAAATACCCCCATCATATACCCAGTTGCTTAACCCCAAAAAACTGAGATCTCAGTCATTCTAGATTCTTCCCTTTTCCTCATTCTCTGTATCTAATCCATTGACAAGTTTGTAGGTGCTACTTCCAAAATATATCTTGAATCCCTCTACTTTACTCCATTTCCACTGCCATCATCTGAGTCTAAGCCATCATCCTCTCTTGCTTTGACTACTGCAATAATCTGCTAATGGGTCTGTCTCCTGTTCTTGCCTCCCCATAATTCACTCTCCACTAAGCAAGCAGAATAACCTAAGAGCAAGGACAGAACATGTGCTGCCTCTGGTTAAAACCTTCCAAAGCCTTCCTGTTGCACTTAGAATAAAATCTTAAACTCCCCACCACGACCTACAGGCCCTACGAAGCTGACTCCTGCCTACCTCTTGGGTTTCTGCTCACTAATTCCATTCCCATTGGCCTCCTTCCGCTTCCTCAAATATGCTAAGCTGTTTCCCGTGTCAGGGCTTTTGCATGTGTTCCTCCAGATGCCTTCAGCTCACTGGATGGCTTATAACTCCTTATCATTCTTCTATCAGTTCATATATCCTCAGAGGGGACTTCGCTGACCCCAAA
This sequence comes from Grampus griseus, assembly GCF_964374135.1. Classification (NCBI taxonomy): domain Eukaryota; kingdom Metazoa; phylum Chordata; class Mammalia; order Artiodactyla; family Delphinidae; genus Grampus; species Grampus griseus. The sequence goes on from NC_138998.1 coordinate 36,378,611, forward strand.
AGGTCTGGAATTATTTTATTTATTTATTGGTTTACATATTTATTCCCAACTAGAATTAAGTTCTTGGAGGACTGGGGCCTTAGGCTGTCTTGTTCATCATTATATCCCAGCACCTGGAACAGTGCTTGGCACACAGGAAGTGTTCAATAAATATTTACTGAGTGGATAAAAACTTCTCCCAGAGGGATAAGAAAAGAGGATAAGTAAAGAGGACAGATGACTGAGGCTTATTAAGCATCTTACTTTTTTTTTCAACCACTATGCAAATAGACTTGATATAGAAATAAACAAAGAAAAATTAAAACAACTGATGTGTTAGGGTATGAGTGCTAATGGTATTTCCTTCCTTCTAATATTGTTGTTATGCTATTTGGGTAATAAATTCAAATTAGTAGAGCAAATTAACTTCTTTGAATTTATATATTCTCATAATGAAATGGGCCACAGTCAGCTTAGGAAAACAATTTACACTTTTGACTTTGGAAGAAGAAGTGAAACCTATAAGAGGGTGTTCACCTAGGTGTTCTTTTCACTTTGTCTGACAATCCAATTTAGGTCTAAAATACTGAACTTACACATTTGTTTTAAAATCTTAAGTAGTACTTTATCACTAAGAGTGTGGTTCTTTAACCCATATTTTTTGTGTCTAATCTATTTTAGAGAAGGAGAGGTTTAAACAACTCTCAATATGTTATTTTTCTTTAATTATTGTCTTAGTAAAATATTAGTTGGATGTGTAACTGAAAGTATACTGTGGCTAATACAACATTCTGTTTAAGAGATAAAATATGCTGGAATAGTCAGTAAATGATAACAAATAGGTACTTGTATGTTTTACTTATTTAACACATCCATACAAAATGCTTAGTATGTGTTAGGCACTGTTCTAAGTACTTTAAAATATGAACATGTTTAATTCAATTCTTATAAAAACCCTACGATATAGGTACTATTATCATCCATATTTTATATATGTGGAAAATGATATGCAGAGAGGTTAAGTAGCATTCCCAAAGCTCACATAACTAGTAGGAGATGCCAAAGCTGAGATTAAAATCCAGGCTATACTTGGTACTGGATATTCACTACAACTGAATGTGATAGCGACTGAAAAGTTGGTTAAGTAAATGAAAATATGTTTCTTTGTCAAATTGAAATAATTTTGTGACGTGCTTGTTATTTTGAATAGTTGCTTGTTCTGAAATACAAGAAGAGCTAGTAAGACAAGCAGACTGCTGAAGTATCATTTATCACACATGGTATTCCGAAAGATATCACTAATATTTCTATGGGCACGGTCACTATGGACTATTTTGTGACTTGTGCAGTGTACAACTCCACATAGGTTCTATGTGAATGGCACCCCTTAGACTTGTTTAGGGTATAACCATCTGTAGTGGCCCTGCCAATGGCCTAAAGATTTATTGGCAGTCTCAGTGTATGACTTCCAAGCAGGAGACCCTTCTCTCTACATAATCCATTTTTAGTTTTACACCCATCAAAATTTATTACTATGAAAATATATTAAATGCCACTTTGTGTACTGGATAATTGTCAAGGCTCTTGCATGTTAAGCTTACTAGAAAGAAAAAAATGCTTAAAGGTCTCCATAAATGGTGCACTATAGAAACCCTTTTTCTTTTTCTCTATGAAACGTTATGATTTTAAATGCCTTTCTTGGTACTTTTAGAGATGGCAACAAATCTAAGCCAAGATTTCATGAAAGGCCAAATCCATTTCATAGTCCACTTGCCTTTAGATAGTTCTGAGAACATCTTATTAAATTCTCCATTTAACTAGCAGGCAGTCAGCTGGTTTGGTACTCCTGGTCCACTGAACTTAACTCCAAAAGGTGGGTGTTGTCACTGCCAGAATGGGCAGAGCTAGAGAAGTCATGGTTACATGGGGCCTGAGTTGTCATCTGGCCTAATTTTTCCTTAGACAGGTGAAGAACCTGAGGCCTGGGAAGTTGATAGCAGTCCAACTGTACACAGCTGGTTGGTGGCAGGAGTGAGACTTGAATCTGAGATCCTAAACTCTTACTTTTTGGCCTTTATCTGTTACACCTCACTATATTCCGTTCCCCTGTGGAAAACACAACCGTTATCTTGTGTAAATACTTCAAACCACTATGTCCCAACTTTGTTATTTGCCCTTGTCCACATTCACTGGTACAATCAGTACAGTCCTTTGAGCATTAAATGTGATCCACCCCATTTTTAAGGAAGGAAAAATCCATTACTAGCTCAGAAATATAGACTTGTGGTATATTGGTCATCATTCAGGAGTCAGGGCTCCACCCGCCATTGTGTGAATTTAATTAAGTGGTCAGTTAACTTCTATGGGCTTTCCCCAATTATGAAATGAGAGGGCTGGACAAGTGGCCTGCCATGTACTCTCCAGCTCTTGTATTTCATGTTTCTGTGAACTACCATTGTGATTCTCAATTATCTTGTCCTTAAGGTACATTTGGAACATATAACATTCTTTTTAGGTCTTATTTAAATTAGATCATGATTTTTAGTAGCCTAGTACTTTGCTGCCTTATTTTTCACATGTTGCTTTCGATACTTAGTACCCTAACCCTCTAATAGTCTGTTCTTTTCTTCCAAATTGCCGCTATATATATGGTGACCTGTCATTCTGCTCTGGCTAGTCTAGTCTTACTTTTTTGTTTTGTTTTGTTTGGGAAAGGATTGTTGCTAAAACGAGCAGAGAAGGAAATCTTCCAGCTGGATTCTTCAGAGTCCCACTGACCTGCCAAGGATTGCCATGCTTAGGAGCACATGACTGGTTAAACCAGGGGTTGTTGCCTGGTCCACAGGGAACTCATGGGGGGCCTGGATTGAGAACTTAGTCCAAAATAGATGCTCAGAACTAGACAGTAATCAATGGACCCAAACAGATCCTCTCTTGGAGCCTTTGAATGGAGGCAAAAAGTGGGCTATAAGCAGGAGAGAACAACAAAGACCTAGAGACATGCCGTTCAAAGTCTCAAAACAGAAGCATTGAGGTAGTAGAATCCATGAGGCGGGGGAAAGTTAGTCAGAAAGAAAGGAAAATAAATGAAGATAGAGACTAGCTGAGTCACAGTAATTGAGTCTAGTGGACTCACTAGAGCAAGGATAAATAAGCCTGAGGCAATGACCAGATGACCAGAGAGCTCTTGTTTCATGAGGGTGTCAGGAGCTCTTGCTGCATACTGTACTATGTTCTAGTTCTCTGTGAGCCAGCTAAAAGCTGCTTTTTATAGCTCCATAGTTCCCCATCTATCTTTCTAGTAATTTCCATCCCCTGAAGTATCCCAAATAGGCCTCTGTACCTTGCCACTTGAAAAAGCCTAAATAACATGGTGTCTTAGTTGAATCCACACACCAGGCTCTTAGAGTGCCTGCATGCTGCATCGTGCCATCATATAAGAAGCTCTCAGTAGTGTTTGTCGAATGAAGCTTTGAGATGTACAGAACTACTTTGGGAGAAATCGAGTCCAAGTTAGGCTGGTGAAAGAGTAGTTCTGTACAAGGATCAAAGTGTATCCAAAGTTATCTGATAAGTCATGGGCTGGAGCAGAGTGGAGCCTTGTGAGTAGGTGAAGAAAAAAGTGATTTATGTAGCAAGGCTACCAGCAAGGGCACCTACCCCAAATATTCTGCCTCCAATTTGCCACACTGCCTGAAATTCATACTGAGAGATTGACTTCTTCAATGGAAGTCAAAATCTCCCCAAATGTCCACTTATAAAGTACTTATGTTCAGAGATAGGAGTAACACTTAAACTTGTTACCAGTATTTCACACCAAAGTGTGCATTCATTCAGCAAGAGCATTCCTTGCAGTTTGTTCTCTTAAGGGACTGAGGAAATAAGAGTTTTGATGGTGTCGGGTCATGGGAGGTAGAGAGGGGATACTTTCAGAGTGTGAAGCACTACTGAAGGAAATTATGGTGACCAAGTGGACAAAATAAACTCTGGCTAATGTCAGTGATGGCAAGAGCAAAGGAAACAGTAGGGATGAAGCCAGATGTGAAATACCTCCAGGCATCATTCTAGATGATCCAATTACCAAATATAATACAAAAAGGACAACCTTCAAGGATGATGTATGTTTAAGAAGATCTGAGCTCTATGTCCACTCTCTACTGCTTGTTTATTATACATATAACTTGGAGTCTCTGGACCTCAGTTTCTCCATCTATAAAATGGGACATAATAATAATATATAATTCTTCAGAGGGAGGTGGTAGGGACCAACTAAGAGGATGGAGGTCAAATGACGTTGAAATTGCAAACTGCATATGTTGCTAAGTAGTTTGATCCAGGAGCTGATGGAGAGGGCCTTACCCCCAGGGTAGAGCCTTTTTGCTGCTAAACCCTCACCACCCGCCCCCCACGCCTGGGCCCAGGGAGGGATACATGGATTGACTTGTGTCCCACCCAACATTGCTATGGTGGCTACTCATCGTTGTGAGACATTTTTTCCTCAACCTGTTCTCAGTAGCAATCACTCTTCTTTTCCTTATTGGTCTTGCTCTTTTATACTTAGTTATGAAATTAACCTTAAAAGTAGCCCATTAGATTCTCTCTTTATCCTTTTCCCTTTCTTTTATAAATATTTTCAAACAGATAAAAGCTTTGGTTGCAAATTACAGAAAAATTGAATCAAGCTAGTATAAACAACATGGGGGTTTAATGGTTTATATTGTTAAATGGTCTAGAGATAGATCTTCAGGTCAAGCTTACTCCAGCAGTAAAATGATGACATCTGGGACCCAGTTTAATTCAGTTTCTCTGTTCTGCCCTCCATCATATTTGCTTTATTTCAAGGCTAGTCCCCATTATGACCCTAAGATGACTGCCAATTGCTTCAGTGTTCTTGTCTACCAGGAAAAAGAGAATGACTCTTTCCCAGAAAATGCCTCAAGATTCACTTTGATTGGATGAGCTTAGGTCACATGCCTCCTTTGAACAAATCTCTGTGGCTGGGGGACAGAATGCATTAAATAGTTTAACCTGAGTCACATCCTCTATTCCTGGGGCTGGAAGAAGATGAAGTTTTTCCAGAGCCTCATGAATCCCCACACATTTTCTGGGCTGATAAGGAACTGAATAGGGAGCAATGGATGCTGAAGAGGCCACTAACCAAGGACCACTGCAAAAGGTTAGAAAGAGAAACTATCCCTACATGAAAAGCTGCAGTGAGTGGCCAAATGCTTAAAGATTTTCCATTTGAAAACTAGAGCACATGCTGTTTAAACCAAATCTGATGTGTCTAACGTGATACAAATTGACTTTCATCAGCAGGCATGAAGAACAATCATTAACCTTTCAATTTGGTGATTTTATAAGGCATTGAATTCTATACTTCAGTGCTCTCATGAGGGAAGCTTTTTTGTTTATGCATTTTAGCCATCTTCAACATGCCCTAAATTGAAACAGAGAATGTGTGGGGTTTTTTCCTTCTAGTGTAAAATTGAATAAGCAACAGCACACTGCAGGAAGTCAGTCTAGCCACAGCAAATCTGTACTTGTTTTTGTGAGAGAGGATGGGAGAATGAATATTTGCCCTGTGGCATCAATTTCCTGTTTAATGTTCTCCAAGAGGCATTTGGAAAATGCCCAGCAACACAGATGTACATAAATACCTCACATAACTTGTTTTCGTGAGTGGAAAGAGGAGTCTGTAAAATTATGACAAGACTGATTTAACCTCATCGCCTGGTAGTTGGTGAGTCACTCTACCTTTCACTTAATAATTTGGAGGATGGATCATTCCAGAGTGTGGCATTGGAAGGACAAGAAGTATAGGAATATCATGGCATTTGCCTTCTTAGTCCAAGTTCTTATTCATTTAGGGCCACTTACATTCCAAAGTTTGCTTGTGCCTGCTGGAAGCTGCCTTCAGACTGCCTGTAAGAGATATATATCTATATCTGTATACATATATATATAAAATGACAGTTTTCTAAAAAAAAACAAACAAAGAAAATAACACGCCCCAAACAGAAACCCATCTGTAAGATTTGCAGACAAAAATTTGTTTGTTTTCAAACCACAGAAAAACATATGCACATACCACATAGTATCTCTCAAGGTGTGGGAAGATGTATTCTCAGTTCTGTACAGTCATATTACCCCAGAACACTCACACACCATTTTTGGACAATTTGTTTGAAAGGTCATGGCTTGGTTGCAGAACCAAACTCTTATTTTCGTTTCAGAAACTAACCTCTAGGGCTACTATATAACTTAAGAACTTGACATAGAAAGGAAGATTCAGACTTAAAGAATCCATCCTCTAACTTACTCTCTTGAGCCACTTCCTCACATAAGGAAAGATGAGAAATAATAGTTATGATATGTTAAGTATCTACTCGGGTGCTTAAGAAGGACTATGCAAGGAAGGCCTTTATATATCTCAATCTCAATGTTAATCCTTCTCATACCCCACTATTTGTTTCAAGTCTCCCCATCTTATAGATGAGGAAACTAGGACTTACAGAAGATAAATTACAGCCCAAGGTCACCTCAATAACTAGTGGAACCAGTAGTCAAGCCCAGATCTGTCTGGCCCTGAAGCCCATGCTCTGTTCTCAAACTTAGAAATTATTAATTTAGGATTCATGGATGGGCTTCAGAAGATTCACAAGAGCCTAAAATTAAATGTGTATATATATATATATATATATATATATATATATATATATATATATATATATGCTTTTTTTTCCGGGGAGAGTGTCTAGAATTTTCCTCAGACTTTTCAGCTGTAATTCCAGAGCCTGACATAATCTTGAATACAGTAGGCACATGATAAATACTTGCTCAATTAACAATATGGGTCCAAGACACAAAAAAGGATTAGTACCACTGCTTGTCCCATTATCTGTCCTACAGCTTAATAGATTTGAATTTCCAGTACAACTGGCTTTGTTTTGGATACATAAATTCATTCCTTTAAAGAGTTAAAAATGCTGAATTTAGTTGATATTCCATTTGAAACTATTTGATATTTATATAAAAAGATTAAACATTTTTAGAGGCTATTGTCTAAGGACATTTTTTTTTCTTAAATAGAGCTTGCTAAAGCAAAGGAATGGAAACTATTTAGACCACTATAGAATAGAAATATAATGTGAGCCAAAAAGGCAAGCCCCATTTGTAATTTTTAACTTTCTAGTAGCCACATTCAAAAATAGGAGAAAGAAACAGCTAAAGCTAATTTTAATCATGTTTTATTTAAGTCAATACGTCCAAATTATTCTCATTTCAACCTGAAAGCACTATGAAAAATTATTAATGAGATATTTTACTTTTTTTCATACTAAGTCTTGGAAATCCAGTGTGTATTTTACACCTACTTCAGACTGGCTTCATTACTTATGCTCAGTGGCCACGCTGGCTCGTGGCTGCTGTATTGGGCTGTGCACATGGAGACCCGGGTGGTTGAAAGAAGTGGGCAGTGTTGATGAAGCACAGAGGAAAGCAGGAAGACAATGAGGCAGGTTTGGGCACGTGGGGACATGCTCTGACAATCCAAGATACAGTGACGTTAGGTTAGGTTGCCAGCTCGTTTTGCCGAAATTGTAGCTCTGCAGGTGATTATTAAGACAGGTTCTAGAAAACAGTGTAAAATCCAGCAGCTCAGCAGAAGTCTTTCCCTATTCCTGCAGTCACCTTCTTTTCTAACAGACGTGCAGATCCAGGGTGCACATTTAGGGGAAGATTTGATGTAGAGTGACTAAAGTTACACCTAGTAATTATAATAATTTTGTTCTTTTAACCACCCCTAGAGCAAAGGATCTGAGTTTTATAGTGCATAGCTCAGGCTGTCTCCACGTCCTGGAGTTGCATTCCTCCATTTGACAGACCCAGGAAGGAGGCTGCAGAGCCCTGAGGTCATAGACTACAAGAACAGACAGGGCCATAAAAGAGCCCAGGAAATTTTGTTCTGCACCCTGCCCAAGCTTCACTCGTGTTCTTTTATGTGCTTTTTGAGGCTGTCCTAAGGCTTTTTCACAGGGTGTGGCCCTAGTCTACGCTTCTGTCTGTCTCTTCTAAGGCTGAGATTGAACTCATTAGAACACATTTTGCTCCTAGGTGCGCAGCTTGTGATCTAGAAACACATCTAGAAATACTTTGTTGATATAAAGTATCTTTTGGAGTTTCTTCTAAATAGTTCAGTTACTCAGCATGACAAGCATAATATTGTATTTCTCCATAAAATACTTAGAATCCATTTGGGGGTTGACGGTCTGGTTAGCACAGGTACCATACCTAGAATTCCCAGGAATTGAGAAGTTACCTGAATCCATACGACGTGGTTTCATTTTACCCCTGGCTTTATGTTAAATGCATTTACTTTAGGCAAGTGGTAAAAAGATATTTTAAAGGAAAAGCATATAACCAAACATATGAAGACCTATGCCACTTGAGGAAAATAGAGATACTGTATATTTGGGAACTTTCCATTTTAACGTCATACGCTCCTGATAAACTATGAAACATTGACAAGATAAGTTCAAATTTATCAAAGTAAAATGAATTCCTACATCCATACAAATATTTGCTGGGTGAGGTGCCGATGTAGTTGAACAGATTCTTTCCACCATCACCACAGTGGTTACCACCACAGTGGTAACCACCACTGTTACCACCACCACAAACATGCCTCTCCTTCCATTAACCTACTTCAGGTAGTCGGGAAAAAGAATCTAGGGAAACAATACTTCATGGAGAGTCACCTCTGTACTCAAGGCCATGTCCTCCAGCAGGTTACTGGGTCATGGAGTGGTATGAATTGGAAAATGCAGCTTTTCTAAACCAATCTGCAATCCAGACACTATCTTGTTCCTCTATAATGATGCAAAGTTATTTGCTGAGGTAGACATCAACTAGCGTAATAGAAGAGTCTAAGAAAGCAATTAACTAGGAGGGTGAAAATACAAGTCAGAGATGACTGTGGCTGAAAACCCTTGGGGAGTAATGAGATAGGAATTTCTTAGGACTTAATTCATAATGGAGAGCGTCAGAGTGTGGAGGAGTGGATGGGTAGGTGATGATTCATATCGCCTGCACAGGGTACGACCTCAAAATACTGAGGTTGCTCCTACAAAGCATATATGAAAACCAGTCTCAGAACTGCAGCCACTACTCACCATTGACCATTGACTCTGTGCTGGTTAATTTCTAAGATTGCTTTTATAGCAAAATAGTGCTTTGTTCACAGCTAGTTTACAAGCAGAAGCCGTTAGGAGGATGTTCTTCAACATGTGTGATCTGTTTCTTAATTCTCTGAGTCTCAGTGGCTTTATCTGTAGAATGGGAATAATGCAGTATAAATTAGAAGATGCAAATAAAATAAAATTCAAAAAAAAGAAGATGCATAATTTATTACACAGGATCTTCAACATATATTAGGAATGATCATGATACCATGGACCTTATTTACTAAGAGAATGCTTGCCTTATCTCTATTAACCTCTTAATAGCTCTAGGAAATAGATACTATTATCACCCCCATTTTATAAGCAAGGAAACTAAGGCTCAGCAAGGTTAAAATCACACAGCTTGCAGAAAGATTTCTTCTACTCTACTTTTCACTGTTGGTGCAACTAGATTTCTTTAATTTGCAATGCTTTAGACATCAATGGAAGATGAAAATTATCCAAATCCAAATATAAATACATATAGAAAAACTCACTAATCTGGATCAACTGGGCCATTTTGAAGGAAATGCAGCTTTATTACTTTCAAGTACATACAGTAACCAGAAAAATGACTAACAAGTGCTGGCAGTTCAGACCTAGATTTAGTTAATAGATAAAAATGATTATTGTATCCAAGAAGTTCTGGTCTTGCCTACACTTTGAATAGAATGTTTTATAAGTAAAAGAAATCTCAAGTGTTAGAAGACAAATTCTTTTCTTTGATAAGTAAATGCTTTCTTTCAGATATTATTTATACTGTCATTATTTACTAAGCCATTTTTTCATAGATAGTATAAAAGAACAGACCAGCTCAGTCCCTGCACACATGATAAAAAAGTTAGAAGTTAAAACTGTCCAAATTAAGTGCTGACATTTTTAACTAGCTTAACTTATTTGTCTTTTAATTCTTTAGAATATAATGTTCCAAATAAATGTAAATTTCTAAAATGTTTTTCAAATATTACGGTTATTCAAACTTTATAGAAAATATTTATTCTGGTATTAATATGAAAGGCATAGTATCAACTATGTCCTTTGTTACCATAGACAGTTTTTGAGGAATGTAGTCTTTTCTCAAATGAAATATTTATGTTATCTATGAGTACTCTTTATAGTAGAAAATGGAAAAATGGAGAAGGAAGTGTTCAGACTATAGTCTTTGACAACCCTGGTGCTAAATCTGCTCTCAGTTACAGACCTGAGACTTCCATTCACCTCAGTGTACCAAGTATGGCCCAACTTCGGTGCGGAATCTTTTAGCTGTTGCTGTTAATCCATGGAAAATGTTTTAGTGTGATGTGTTCCCATCAAAAGTTAACAAATTGTTGCAGAAAGAATAAAGGGATTTATTAAATATGGTGGTCTTGTACCATGCCAAATATTTTGTGGTTTTGTGGGAATACACAAAGGTAATAATTGGCATTATAATAAATGAGGGTCTCAGCAAGTCCCAGCTGTTGAACACATGATTGTTACTGGGGAGGGCAAATAGCAATATTTTTCCATCTCTTAAGTATAGTCTGCTCTTGATACGTCCGCATAACTACAATGAACCATTAGTGGGAGTTACATACAGAGAAAGGAGACTGAGGGACTACATTTCTTTTCTCCTGCCTAAATGAAACTTCATCTGGTTGGTATCTGTCCAGAGTTAAGTTTTCCATATCACACAAACTCTGTGTCAGTATTATAATTGCATTTGATAGGATGTCTTTCTTTATAAAAGCCAAACAAACATTTGTAGTAAATTTTTCATTAGGTAGTATCTGTTTTTTTTATTGCATATTTGTGTATATAACTAAATTTAATGTTCAACAAACAACTTATTTTTTTTTTTTTTGCCCACACCGCACAGCATGTGGGATCTTAGTTCCCCAGCCATGGATTGAACCCACGGCCCCTGCATTGGGAGCATGGAGTCTTAACCACTGGACTGCCAGGGAAGTCCCTCAACAAAAAACTTTTAGGCATCTGCTTTATGCCCAGCACTATAACCTGCATAAGCAAAGAAAAAGAACCAGGCACTGTCCTTCAAGAACTTTAAGTCTGGGTAGAGAGATAAGACATATTTATCCAGCATCATAGAGTTAGAAGGGACCCCAGAGGTGATACAGTCTTTGGGTTATATATTCAAACTCTAATGGAGAGTTAGCATAAACAAGTGAAGTGCCCAGGTCACTAGGGTACCATGTCACATCAGAGAGTTCCTGCCCTGTGTTAAGGGACAGTTACTTTGCTTCTCAATGGATTTGCTGCCATGCAGAAATATAGGCTTCTTGTTGCCCGATCTGTTGATTTTTTTTTCAGAGAGGGTAGAATTCCAAGCTTTCCAAAAACTTCCCAATTTTTAAGCATTGCCAACTATTTTGAATTTTCCTAAGGCCAGATGAAACACATCTGTGGGCCTTATTCAACCTGTGGGCTGCCATTTTGCAACCTCTGGTCTAGATTAACTCTTCCATTTTACAGATGTGGGAAATGGCCTGTTCAAAGTCTGGAATTGTTCTCCAGGACTCCCAGTCCAAAACTTCCATCACTTAACCACACCTTCTCTCAGTAAGCAAACAATTTTAGATGACTTCAAAAAGAAAAAAAAATTATAGTTATAAAGCAACACTGATTTTTTTTTTAAAGCACAAGATAATATCATGAAAACGATGTGGTGAATCTGTGGGGGAGAAGTAATAGAATGCTCATGGCAGGAAGAATTTGAGAAGGGTTTTGCAAGTGTTTTGCATTTGTGCTAAATCTTGAAAGAAGTGATTAATACAAATTCATAAGGAGGAACAGTAAGGCGAATTCAGTAGAGTGGAATAGAATAAAGAAAACACATGATTAATAATTTGTTAATGTACATGCAATACAGCACAGAGTATGGCTTGACTTAATCAGGGAGTAAAAATCATGTCACTATCATTCACTCAAAAAATATTCCTTGAGCTCTAACTGTGTGCTAGGCAGTTGTCTAGGCCCTGTAGATACAGCAGCAAACAAGAGAGCCAAGGTTTGGTTTCTTGTGGACTCTTTTGTCCAGTGGCACAGACAGGTTATAAACAAGTAAAAAATAATATAAAGTACTATGAATAAAATAAAACTAAGAGATGTGACAGTAGCAGCTATGAATGCACATGAGAGAGGATGGTCAGGGAAGACTTCTCTGAGGAGATAGCAGCTGCACTGAGTCCCAAATGATGAGAAGAAGCCAGTCATGCAATGACCTGGGAAGAGAGCTTTCAAGTCAGAGGGGAAAGCTAGTGCAAAGGGCTTTGGGCAGGAAGGAGCGAGTGAACTAAAGCAGAGTGAGCTGTGGCAAGTGCGGTAGGAAACAAGGTCAGAAAGATAGGCAGACACTTATTAGGCCTTGATAAGGAGTCTGGAGTGAAATGAGGTTTCCCACAGGGAAGCAACATAATTTGATTATAAATTCTCAGTTCTTAACAAGAAAGTAGCATAATTTGATAAGAAAAGGAGGTAAATAATGGAAGTTCTTAAATGGAAGCTGATAAAATACAGTTAATTTTAGGGAATTGCTATAGATTCCAATGGGCAGAACAAAGATGAAAAGGGTGGCTGAGAGTCTACTCTGCCTGCCGAATGCAGAATGGATTGGGGTCAGGAGCTCTGGGTGGAGGCTGTGGACAATCCAGGGATAAAGGGGATTAGGATTCAGTCAGCAGTGGTGGAAATGAAGGAAAGTAAGCATCACAAAGAGAACAGAATGGATTGATGCAAATTAGAACAACCAGAGGAGAAAAACTGTCGTGAGGAACTCTCAAGTTTCAGAGTTGGAGGCTATTTTGGGAGTGGCCTTGGTGACTAAGATGGGAGAAAATTCTATCAAGATACTAACTCTTAGGGGATCATGAGACATATAAACAACTAGATATAAAATTAAAGAGGCTTTGGGGGTAACAGGGTAGGACAGGAGAGAGGTTTGGAACTACTCTTTGTAACAATAGAAACTGAGGCTAATAGAGAAGCAGAACTCCCTGGAGGTAATGTATTTGTTTTGTTGTTTGTTTGTTTGTTTGTTATTTGGCCACAGCAGTGAAAGCCCAGAATCCTAATCATTAGGCCACCAGGGAATTCCCCAGGAGGTAATGTAAAGAAGAGAAACAGGTCAAAAAACTCAACCCTGATTATATCCATAGCAAGGCTGAGAGTACAGTGTAACTAGGTGTTTGTTCTTTTTTTCTTTTTTTAATTGATCTGTTCAATCAAGGAAAAAAGCACAAAGCCCATTTGTCAACTAGGGTTTGGGCAAAAATAGCTTGTTAGAAGCATGCAGCTATTCTACATCAGTGTAATAAACACTAATATGTTTTACTATAAGAAAGTGTTATTTGAAGCAAAATTTAAAGGAATACAAAACTTAGACTTGGATGGCTTCTCTCTCATTTTCACTTACTATTGATGATTACTTAATATTTGAATGTAAACCTGAGTGTTTTCCTAGAATCTGCAGCCTCTCTGTATAGTCTAGGAAGGCTGATAGTCCTGAACTTGAAAGCTCTGAGTTTGAAAACAAAACAAACCAAAATTTCAGGCAGACTTTTAAACTAGCTCTTTACTCTTAACATAGCAAAGCATTAATTTTATATTTTAAGAAAAAAATTAAAAAAATTTTATACCCACAAATGTTTATTCAGTGCCTATGTGCAAGAATGAAGAAGATATGGTTGTAAGTGCCCATGGAGCTTACAATTTCATCAACAACAACAAAATTGTTCTTCAAAGTAGAGGAATTACTTTTAGCAGAGCAGAGAGTGAGGGTTAATTTAAAGAATAAGGAGTTGATTGTTTTATAGGAAGACCCATGGCTATTGTCAGTTCCTTTTAAGAATAATCAAGCTCATAAAATGAGTGGAGAGGAAAAGATCAAGGACCTATTTTCCCACTCAAAATGCCAAATTGTGCCTTCCTCAGAAAAATTCTGAGGAAATTTGCTTGGTCAATTAGGAAAATTCTAAAAGATTTCCTTCAATTATTTTATTTATTTATTTAGTTAGTTTTTTTATTTATTTAGTTTTTTTTATTTAGTTAGTTTTTGACCACACCCTGCAGCATGTGGGACCTTAGCTCCTCGACCAGGGTTCAAACCTGCACCTCCTACATTGGAAGGAGGGGGAAGTCCCTCCTTCAATTATTTTTAAAATGCTTTCAAATTTTATTGTTTTGATTTTGAGGAAAATCACTGCTGCTTTCACAAACATTAACATGTTCATCAATCCTTGTCATGAAGAATTCAAACAATGAACACAGTACAAATATGAACATGAAAAGAATCATCTCACTTCCCACTACTTCATAATGAGATCATCATTATTATGAGCAGAAAAACATCATCTGGGTGCTTATACTCAGATAGAAGGATAGATTAGAAGGGTAAAAAAGGAGACAGGAGATAGAGACATATTTTTATACAAATTAGGTTCTGTGTTGCTATTGTTAATAAAATATATTACATTTAATTGTAGCTGAGCTTCACTGGAAGAAAAGAAAAACAAAAAGGCAAAAATAGAAGGGAAAGAAAGATGGAATAGAGTGTGAGAAACACCAGAAGCCACTGACCTCTGGCCTCTAGTGCCATACTGCTCCGTACTAGGTGTACTAATCTGTGATTTAGTAGAGGTTTTTATTAGCTTTATTTATGTTATGTTAAGGTACATGTTTAACACTTCACTTTGATGTATTGCCCTTATTATCCTTCCATGTTTAATCCAGTTCAGTTATAACATATGAGATAGCTTTCTATCATGAGCACATATTTTTCCATTAATATATGCTAAAAACTAACAATGGTGATGTAGAATAGGCAGTCCTCTATATGGTTCTGACATGCGTGAGTGTCAGTACCACACTTTAATTACATAACACCAGGGCCCCAATAACACAGTTCATTTTAGTTAGCATGCTACATGGTATATTAACTGTGAGTAACTGCATAAAGTACAAACTTCGCTCCTAGCACTTCAGCACACAAATCACTATGTAAATAACAGATGCACATCATGATCCATGACTAATCACATCACTTCCTCCAAAGTCTGTATGGTCACCTCACATCTGTTATTCAGTTCACCCAGATCTGTTTGCTATCACACAGATAGCAAAGTGTGCAGTTGCACTGCTTCCTTGTCTCCCAGAGATAAACCTCTGTGACATTGTACAGAAATGGTCAATCAAAAGAATGAATTGACCAACAACGATGAAAGCACAGCAAAGTACAAAAAGAGATAAAGCTGGAATTGAAATCCAAATGGGGATTGGGGCTATAGAAGAAATAGCTGACTGTGGCAATGTTGTCACTGCTCCAGTGTGAGTCCCTCTACGTATGCAGCAAGCAGCACTTAGTGAAGGCAAACTAATGACATTAAAGAGGAAAGTGGTTGTGATGAAAAGGATGACGATGTCCCAGAGGAAGTGAATCCAGTAAAATACTTCATATTAAGGAAGCTCTTGGAGACATGTCACAACATTGAACATGCAAAGGATAAAATGTTGGACGCTGATCCAGACTTAGAAAGAAATATGACAATTTTGCCAAAGCAAGGAAAAGATGTATTGTAAGTTGTACGATAAGACAGTAAGTACTGCTGAAACTACTCTCGGTATGTTTTTTACAAGGAAGTAAAATACTTTAATCCTCAATGTTTCTAATGCTTTAAATTATAGTTTACTGAATATCTGTGTTTACTACTTTTTTCTTCTCCCTATACATTTATAACTGGCCTTAAGAGGAGTTTTAATGTTTTCACAAACAATTTTAAAGGTCTTGGAATAATCATAATATTTCCTATTGATTATGAAGAACACTTGGCACGCTTCAGCTCGCATAGTCATTTTTACGTCCTATACTCCCAAGCAAAGTGAGATCTGCCTTACTTAATTACACCATGCAAATTAGCACTTAAATATATTTTGTCCCCATTTTGTGTATCTTGACTCCTCAGCTGGAGTTGAAACTGCTTAATTGAGAAATAAGGCAAACCCTATTACTTCTACATTGCCTACTCCACCTAGCATAGCATTGAATATTTGGTAACGGCTTAAATAGCACTTATTGGCTTACTAAATAGCTACTCTTATGGTGAACAATAGGGATTTTATAAAATGTGAAGCCATAATAATAAATGTTATTCCTTTTATGAGAGTGTAAGATTTACCCATTTTATTTTCCACTGTTAGGGCAACAAAGTATGGCTCCCAAGGTTGTATATTCCTAGCTCACAGGTACACTGTTCCTTTGGTTGATGAGGTAAATGGTGGCCTGTGGATTTGCTTTGTACACAATTTGTATAATCCCACAGGCAGCCCCGACTCCTACCCCTAGCACCTAGAACAATGCCTACCATACCGAAGGCACATGATAAATATTTATCAAATGAATGTAATTAGTAATAATTACTAGGACTGTGCACTGCACATTGTGCCAGATTTTTTATATATATTATCCTATACTATCCTTACCACAATCCTATGGTCCCCATTTTATAGATGAAAAAAGCTTGCCTCGGAGAGATTATGTGACTCACCCAGCAAGGGCCTACTAGAACTGGAATTTGAATATAGGGCTGTTTGATACTAATTCCACCACACTGCTAATAAACTGACATTAGTGACATCAAATGATGTGCAAATGGATTAGAGAGAAAGAGATGATGCAATTAAAAATCTCTTCAAATTCATTTCCTCTTATCCCAGGCCTATCCTGACAAGGGGAGAACTTCTTATCAGATTTATTTTTTTGCATAATTTTCCAGTTATAATTTCCCTTGTGACATTCCTTTTTTAAAAAACAATTTTTAGAAAGAATCACAAAAACTTATTTCCTATACTAGCTTAAAGCAGAAATGATTGTTTATTATTATTTTTTTTTGCGGTACGCGGGCCTCTCACTGCCGTGGCCTCTCCCATTGCAGAGCACAGGCTCCGAACGCGCAGGCTCAGCGGCCATGGCTCACGGGCCCAGCCGCTTGGCGGCATGTGGGATCTTCCCAGCCCGGGGCACGAACCCGTGTCCCCTGCATCGGCAGGCAGACTCTCAACCACTGCGCCACCAGGGAAGCCCCAGAAATGATTATTTAGAACAGTCTCTATATTTACATCATTTTATGACGCTTTCAGTGTATAAAAGAAGGGGTGTGTGTGTGTGTGTGTGTGTGTGTGTGTATGTAACATCCTTTATATTTTAAGAAGTTCATGTTTTAAAAAAATCAGTTCCTTTTCTGCTTTGGTATTTCCCTACACAAACACTTTATAGGTACTCCTTGGCTAATAAACTAGTGATCGCAGGAGGAGACATACCACTGTAGCATAATACACTACATAAATTTCTATTAATTTCTTATTCTAGTAGCAACACATCAGATCAGCCACAGCAGGCTCTTCATGCGAAGGGTCAGGAGGCACATGAAACCTGAAGAGGCCATCATGGGCCATCAGAGACTGTGATGTACCTGGGCAAACCCACTGTTTTTTTGGAGGGCTGCTATAACTGTCAACTCAGCAAATGCCCCTGCTTCAAACTTGAGTTAGTTTGAAACCACTGTTGAACAGAACACGGTTTACTGTCTCATTTCTCTCTGTCTCCTCTTTGTGTCTGTCTCTCCCTGACTCTCTTTCCTGCTGTCTCTCCCTGACCACATCCCCCCTGCTGCCCCATCCCTTTTCTCTTCCCAGGATTCTATGCTAAAATTGCTTTTTAAAATCAGGCTTTTGTTCTTTGATATTTGTTCTACTTTTAGATTCTTACTGTATGCCTTACAATGCTCTTTCCTGGCTGTTCACTTTGCCTCCCTTCAAATCTTCACATTTATCTTCCTTTCTCTCTCTCTCTCTTTTTTTTTTTTTTTTTGTGTGTGTGTGTGTGTGTGTTTTCAAGTTCTAGACAGACGGGAGAGAAAAATATAAAAAACAAAACAGAGGTGGAAGCCCATCTAGGCCAAACTTAGTACATATTACAATTTTTATGATATTGGAGCTGGCAACATTTTGATTAAAGATCCACGACTTCTTCATTCAAAAGCAAACACTAGCTTAGTATAATATGAAATAATGTAGTATGAAATAATATAGAATAGAATAGAATAGAATAGAATAGAATAGAAATGCCATGATTCAAGGTGGAACTGTGAAAACCATACTTCCAAAAAATACTGTCTACTTTCCTCTCCATACAAGGTAGAATTTGCAGGGCAGGTGCTCCATGGTGAATGGCAGAATGAAGAGGCATAAGACAGCAGTGTAGTTGTCAGGATTAACTCCTCTCTGGGAAAGAAGCCACAAGAGAAAACACTGAAACTCTTTAAAAGCAGTAGATCTTTTCCAGTCTCTTGAGACATCTATCAGCCTGCATGGCTCAAAAGAAAATTTTACTTGCACTTTTGTTTCCCTTTTCTGTTCTGTGCAGTGAGTGGTCTTTGATCCTAACTTCAAATCATGTACTACTTCTTATTTTAATTAAATTTGTCCTCAAAGTCAGGCATTTCAAAAGGATGCAACTTGGCCGTTCTTCTTGTCTGCCTAGAACTTCCTGGTGTAACCTCTCTCCTCTGTATTAAACTGGGTGATATTTTCCCATGGGTCACTGAGAGGGTGCTAACTTTATTATTTTTTTAATTTTGGTTTTCTCTATTCTCCTATTCAATATTCTGTCAAATCCATGAGTGAAATTTTTATTTCACACATTATGCTTTCCTTTCTCTTTAAACTAAAGGATCTGTTGCCTGAGCATTTAGTCAATGCTCCATTAAGGTGGTAACTTGGCTTGTGCTCAGGACCTGAAACAAAGAGTTCTACCAATTGTGGTCAGTTAGTGGGGTTTTTCCATCAATATTCTCTCTCAAATACGTCACTCTCCTTGGGGCTTAAACTATATCCCCTCTGTACAAATTCAGTTGTTCAACAAATATTTATTGAGCAACGACTATGTGCTAGGCCTATAGATATGGTGGTAAACAGAACAAATAATTTCTTACCTTCATTGAGCTTACATTTTAGGGGGGATGACATTAAACAGAATAGTAAATAAAAGGAAAAGCAATATAAATTTTGATAGGTAAGTGCTATCACAGGGGAGGAAAAACTTTTCCTCTGCTTTCTTACAATCTGTCGCTAGGACCTGCAAATTGAGCTGACAAATGACAGATTAAACAGCAGAAATTATTAACATATACATTTTATCTGATGTTAATAATTTCAGATGGCACAGAGGCTTCATAGGAAAGAGGTGAAAACCCTAAAGAAGCAGTTAGACTTGGGGGCCTATATACCGTTTTAACAAAGGGTGATAAATTGTGGAGAAGTAACTAGAGAAAGGAAAGGGGTTTGGGCTTCTAGGCGTCGTAAATTGTGGGAAAGTGACTAGGAAATATATGGGGGTACCTAATGGAAGGGACGGGTTATTTTAATAAGATTTGTTTGTGAAGATTCATCTTGGTATCAACTCCTCATCTCCAGATAAGAATGTTTTATTCTTTCTGGTACCAGGATGGCATTTTTTCACTGGAAATTTATGCTCTGCTTTTAGGTAGAAATGGGGAAGGGCAGAGAGCCCTTCTTGCATCTGCTGTTTTTCAATTGCCTTCAGCTCAATATAATAAATATGGCCTAAGCAGTGTATTTAGAGGTGCATATTCTGATTCCCTCACTGTGAAAGCAGTAAATGGGTACTATGATGGGGTAGAGATGCACTGCTTTAAATAGGGTCATTAGGGAAGGTTTTTATTAGGAAATGACATTTGCTCTGAGAGCTAAAAGCTGATATCCTGGATGGTCAATTCAAGGTCCCAAGAAAGAAGTCTGCAGGTAGAGGGAACAGCATTGCTACCCTGTGGCAGCAATGAGCCCCAGAGGCTGTCTTGCTGAAGAAAAGAAAGGCAGCCAGAGGGGCAGAGGAGAGGTGAGCAAGGGTGAGTGTGGAGGAGGTAAGGTCAGGGAATCATCAGGGGCTGGATCCTGTGGGGCCTTTGTGGGCCATGGGAAGGAATTTGGATTTTATTTTAAATGCCATGGGAGACCTCTGGAGGGCTTACACTTAAGGGTGACAAGAGCCAGTATACTTTCAAAAGCTTACTCAGAATATGTGTGGAAAACAGATTTTAGGAGGTGGGATGGTAAATACAGGAAGTCTAATTGGGAGGTGAATCAGTAGTCCAGGTGGCTTGGACTAGGTGGTAGCAGTAGTGATGGAAAAGTGTATAGATTTAAAATACATTTTGGAAGTAGAACTACCAGGATGTGCTGATGAGGTAGATAGATACAGGAGAAAGGGGAAAGGGAGGAGTAGAAAATGGCTCTTAAAATTTCGGCTTGACCACTATGGTGTGTTTCCTGAGACAGGGAGGACCAGTGGAGGAAGAGTTTGGGGAAGAGGAATGAAGAGTTCTGTTTGTGCGTGTTCAGCGTGAGGTGCCTATTAGACATCCCAGGGGAGCTATGTAGAGCTTGGAGTTCAGGGGAGGTCAGCATCTCTTGCCCTTAAGTTTGGAGGAAATTTTACAGAGCAAATAGTGTAAGAGAAATAACAATACATCTATCTTGAAGTTAGAATTATATCCTCATTTATTAATGTTTGAGTCAACTGCTTCATTTTGGAAAGCAAATGACTGGTGATGGCAGGTTAATACAAGAGGAGGACACTTTTGACATTGGCTGTTAAATCAATGTAGATAGTATTTTTCAGAGCAGGATTCTAAGTGTTCATCTGGGAATGTTCCAAACGATTTCCCAGTTTATTCTGATGTTTGACTGGATTTAAATCCCAACTCTATCACTTACTAACCTTATGATTGTGGCAAGTTATTTAAGTTTCCACAGCACTGTTTTCTTGTGAGGAAATGGAGATAATATTGACCTCACAGGGTGGATTTCATCAGCGGCCTCTTTAGTCTTACGTGGACATTATGTGAAGGGAGACAAGAGATTAGTGAAAGTTATATTTGCCTATGGCTCCCAAAGATGACCTAGATTCAAGCTGGATCGGCCCAAGAGGGCCAGCTAAGGTGCTCAACACAGCACTGCAAGGAGGCCTCAACCCTATCCATCACCTCCTCCACTTTGAGATGCATTATGAAGATAGTGAGCCCTGCTGGCAACCTGGAGTGGACGATCATTTAATAAGCTCAGAGGAGGGTGTGGAGTTGATCCCTGACTCTAAGCCTGGGGCCACTAAGACTTGCCTTGAGAAAGAGACACATGTTTGTTATTCAGACTGATGCCCCTAATGCAGTGGTTCTCAAATTTAAGTGTGCATCAGAATCCCCTGGAGGGTTTGTTAAAGCACAAATTGCTGGGCCCCACTCCCAGAGTCTTAAATTCAGTAGGTGTTGGATGAGGCCCAAGAATTTGCATTCCAACAAGTTTCCAGGTAACGCTGATGCTCTGAGAACCATACTTCGAGAGAACCATTGCCCTCCTGCAACCCAGAGACCTAGGCTGTATGTGTGACTGTGACCTCATACTCTGTACCTGGTACAGGCAAGAGTTATCCATCTTGGCAACAATGTTACAATGCATACAATAATGATGATCTCATACAACAATCCTCAACCTATGGGGAAAAACTCATCTCTAAACACAACTTCTCTCAGCTCCAGAGAGAAAATTAGAATCCTGGCTTTCAAGATCAATTGGATCCAAAACCCATATGAAATGAAGAATATAGAAAAGTAGAAAACTGCCTTAAAAAGCTATATACCAATCCAGGGCCTGGGACCCCTGCCACCTCCACAGTTTGCGTCTAACCATAGGATTTGGGCCCAGGCAGTAGGCTGGACCTGAGCTACTACAGCTCCCATGTCCTCTCTGAAATGGTACCCTGCCTCATGGAGATTGTGTGGGATACATTAAAAATTCCACCTGGGGCTTTCAATCATACCACAGGCAGTCAAACTTGGCCCAGAGGAAAGAAAGGGCTTGAAGTTTCTCTTAGTCCTATCCCCAAAAGACTATTTCATTTCTACTCTACAGACAACTAAGGGACTTTTGCTCTTTTGTGCATTCTGAATTTTGTGTCCTTTTTCTCCCCTCCTATCTCCTGAAGGAAAGTCATCGTGTAGGTTTGCTCCATTTGGCGCCTCTGATCCTGGATTTTCCTGTCAGAGCCTATATTGTTCCCGTTGGAGGTTTTCTTGATATCTGACTGGCACCTAAATTTCCTGTCTCGTTGTGCCACAATCTACTTGACTTGTATTTCCCCTCCCACACATCCCTACTACTGCTCTCTCTGGCTTCTGGAATGAATGTCTTATCAGTCAGGTCAAGCTACGTTATGGTGCAATAACACATGATCTTGATATTTGAGTGGTTTACAACAACGAACGTTGTTTTCTGATTTAATTTCTCATTCATGTTCTGTTCCACGTCATCTTTATTTCGGGGCTTGGACTGAAGGAGTAATCCCTACCTGTGACACACTGGTCATTTTACAGCAGAGAGAAAAGCAGTGGCAGAACCATGCAATAGCTTTGAAAGCTCTGCTAGAAGTGTCACATGTCCCTTCTACTCACATTAGTCAAAGCAAGTCAGAAAGCCAACCCTAATATTGGTGTGTGGAAAATATAATCTTCTCTCAGTATAATCCCTCCTGTAATATAATCCTCCCCTGCTGGGAGGGGCTGGCAGGGTGGAGCTGGACTTCTGTTTGTTTTTACAAACTGATACAAATTAAATTCTAACTTTATGGACATCTAGGAGATTCAGGTTAGCAGTGATCTGCTCCACCCTTCTTCCCTTTTTACTTTTGCAGCCTCCCTGTTTTCACTGGCCATTCTACCCATTTTCCATCTGTCATTCAAGCCATAATCAGCTTCTTTGGACTCTACAAATTGATCTTAAACTTTCTTTGGTTGAGAGGTTGAGAAAGGGAAGAAAAGAAGTGAAACAGGGAGAAAGAGGAAAGGAAACTATTTAAGAATCTTAAACCAATGTACTTTCATAGATTTAAACAAAACTATGCTCCACAGGAAAATTTCATCTGTCCAGCGTGGTACAGACTAATGACATTACCAGTTGTCAGTGGCCATCTTTTAGTCACTGCCATGTTTGCTGTGATCGTGCCTATATACGGGGGTACTTTATGAACCCTTTTGACTCTGTTTTGTCCAGAAAGTACAAAGGCCATGGGACTGTTGGAAGAGCTGGTAAGAAGACACATATGGCTGTGATGGAAACCAAAATGGAGAGAATAAACATTTTAAATGAGAAAATGATGAGAGTTGCATGTGTACAAGGGCTGAGTTGCTTCCCAGAAGGAATAGTTCTGAAGGACAAAGAGAATCAGGCAGCAATTGAAGAGCTGGGCTTTTGCAATCAAGAGTAATCAGCAAGAGATGAGGCACAGTGATTAACAAAATGGAAAGCCTTGCCCACGGAGATAGATGATCAGAATCAACACAGATGTCCTTTAGCCTGTGTTAATTCAGGAGAAGGCCAAGAGTTTGTTTGAGAACTTAAAGGCTAAATATGTTTGTGGTAGACCAAGGCCGGGCCTGCCTACAAAATAAGTGGAAAACTCCTACACCCTGCCGCCCAGGTGTAGATAAGGAGCGATTGCCCCAGGCTGGGCACAGCAAGCATTTCAAGGTCTGGAATCTGGACATTAGCCTGAATGAAACAGCTTAGTGAGTAACTACATTTTTGCCTTATATGGTAGCATAAATTTTTTCTGGTTGCTAATGTGTGTGGAGGTATGAAAGATAGTGAGTCCACACTTCTGGGCTCCCCTGACCTCCCAGACATCTCACTCTCTTCAGGCTGCCAAGACCACAAAATTTATGATGTCTCTGTGAAAAACAAAGGAGGCAATGGACAGCTGCATCTGCCTTACCTCATGTCTATGCTTTGCACTGCCTACACGATGCTTTGGAAATAAATCAAAGTGCAGCATCTTTGAACTGAACTCAAGATGTCATTCTTGCCCATTCTCTCACCTAGACCAGACTCCATGTTCTGACTCTGCATGGGGTGAAAGTTCTGCTGAGGAAGCCCCTGTTAAAAGCCACAAGTGATCCATTAGTTTAAGGCTGGGCCCCATCTGCACTGTCAAATGACTAGGTAAGTGCAGATATTATATCTGTGAAGGTCAAGGGATTACTGCCTCAAGAGGTTTTCAATGATCTATTCTGGTGGAGAAAATGCCCAATAGTACACATGTGTCAGTAGAAGAGGGACGAATGATTTAAAAGTTCTGAGAACCATCTAACTCAGGTAGAATGTGCTTAGTTATTATAAGCTTAAACTCTTAGTCACATTAGACAGTGGCAATGCGTCCCAACTCCCACCTGCTTGGTGTCTCCTTTTCCCTCTGAAAGTCTCTCCCCAGGCACCTTTACAAACCCCAGGGCTCCTTACACCACAATATTAATAGCCCTGCCCTACCTTATGCAATATTAGTAAGTTATAGTCCAAATTGGGACATTTTTGAGCATGAAAGGGAGCACGGCTGGTAATGATGCCAGACCACAGACCTAACTTGGGACCATCCTGGGAAAACTGGGATTACAGTCACCCTAGAGATGTCCCAATCCCAGTATCTGCCTGCTGAGGCTCCTTCTGAAGGAATCCTGCTCCGTCCATAACCCCTGCTGGAGAGGCAGCCCCGGGCTCATCAGGCTGACCCTGAGCCGCAAGACTGAATTCTAGTTGAGCATGCGACCCAAGGCTGGTAAATAACCCTGGGCTAGTGACTCCGGGAGACCTTGAGGCTTGGCTGGACACAACAAGCCTGGTCAAGCGGATTCTCTCTTTCATAAATCAGAAATACTGACCAAAGTAGCTGGGGGGTATGATGATTCTATCTTTTCTGCTTCCACACTGTTAACATGGGGAACAAGCACTGCCATTGTCAGTAAGTAACATCTGTCATTATACTGCAACAATTCTCAACTGCTAGGGAGTGGAGCGGGGAAGCGGCAATGTAAAAATTTCCAGCAATGTCTGCTAAACCCACAAATGTACACATCTTGACCAAGTAATTCCAAGCCTAGAAATTTATCTGACAGATATCCTTGCACATTTGCAAAATGATGTAGGTAGATGCTGTTCATTGCAGTCATGTTTTACTAGCAAAAGACTGGCCCCCCAAAACGCTTAAATGTTGATCAATAGGGAATTTATTAATACATTATATAGGACCATGAAATGTAAAAACTGAATGTACTAAATGGAATGACTTTCAAGATATATTAAGTGAAAAAAGCAAGTGTGAATAATATGCTACAGTTTGTGTACAAGGTAGGACAGAGGAAATGTTTGTGTGAGCGTGTGTTTTTGCTTGTATATGCAAAAAATAATAAGGATAATAAAGGTTGCCACCAGGGAGGGAAATTGGATGGCTGGGGAGTGAGTTGGAGAATTCTTCCTGGACACTTTTATACTTGTTGAATTTTGAACCATGTGAATTTATAACCTATTTTGAAAATGAGTAAATAAAATTAGAGACCTGGGATGTATGACAGCTCTTAGGTAGGAAGTATTTAAAAGAATTTGTCTTAGAAATATTAACTCTATCCTTGCCAACAGGACTACCTAGGATTTCTTTGGGCACAATGGACTCAGGAACAATGAGATTTGGGGATTGGCAGTGTGGGGATTGGGTGACAAAGTCCTGACATCCAGCAAATACGTGCTAGGCTCTATGGGGATTACAGATATTAATAAGATAATTTACAGGTGCACAACAAAGTAAGTAATAGTTAACACTACTGAACTGTACCTTTTAAAATGGTTAAGATGGTAAATTTTATGTTATGTGTTTTTAACCACAATTCAAAAAACAAGGTAATAATAATACGAAACCAAAACAAAACAAAAATTTAGTCTTCTTAGAGCCTGGATATAATCCAGTATTTTACCCATAGATGATGCTCAACAAATGTTTGATAAATGGAATAGAACTGGCAGAAGAGAGAATTAAAATAAATTAAAACACAAAATGGAGTGAAATAATTGCAATGATAAAAGGATAAGCCAAGTGCTGAAAGAGGGGAGGAAGGGCCCATTAATTCTGATGCAGAGGATCAGGGGTATGCACATTGTGATGGAAAGGAACAAAATGAAGGGTTTTGGATCTTACAGTCCTGGGATCCATTCCTGGCTTGACTCTTTTTCTGGCTAGGTGACAATTTCTCATTGCTGCCTTGTATAAAGCAGTGATACTACCCACCTTTCAAGTCTACTGTCCCTTGTAAATGAGGTAACTCAAATAAAGCACCTAGTAAGATGTGTACTTCACATATGTTGGACCCCCAGTGAGATTCAGTAAGAACCTTAAAGGATGAATAGAAATAGACAGTCTGGAAAAAATCTAGGAAAAAAGTATTTCAATTCAAAGGACTATTATGATTGGGTGAGTCAAGCAAGAGAAGCCTTGGGATTTTCATGAAAACCATTCAGAGGACTTAAGTAACCTTTGAATATGGCTAAATGCCAGCGCAAGATCTGGGTCTCCTGTTTCCTTTTCATTTTTGCTTCTGCTAATTTTCTTCTTTTGATTTCTTACAGTTGTTTTTTTTTTAAATCCTTCTCCTCCTTTCCTTCCTCCTCCTTTTTTCCCCTTCTTTTTCCTTTTTTTTTTTTTTAATGTCAGAAGGTAGATTCTATTCTGAACACCATTATTATTTTCCCAGGTAGTTTCAAGGAAACTACAAAACTTTTCTGAAACAGCGTAGTTTCATAGGAGTTAAGACCTGGGAGGAACTTGCTTTCAAATTTAAAACAGGGAGGACAGAGTTATTTGCTCTACTGAGACATAATTTACAAAGGAACAATGGTAACATCTCCTGTGTACTGAGTACCTGTTAGGTGCTTCGCATGTGGTATTATTATTTCTCACAACTGCAAGGCAGATATTAGCCCCATTTTACAGAAGAGAAAAATCAAACCTGGAGAAGTTAAGTGCTTAGACTTAGTGGAACCAGGGTTTGAGCCCAAGTCTCAGTTCAAGACCAAGGTCTTTCTTGTGTACTATCTTCCCTCCCCAGACTCCTTAATTTTCTCTGGTCTCCTGTCTCTAGCCTTCTAGTAATGCTTGCTGTCCTTAGTTCTGGAAGACATAGTCAGGTTTAACAGAAAAGAGTGCTTGAGATAGGTCATCTATATAAACTAGAAAAATGACAATAGTATTGCTATCTTTTTGTTGGTTCTGAGAGTAGAATTGTATTTAATAGAAGCCTAAGTTATTAATAGTTTATTAAAGTACATGAAAGACACAGGAATGCCTTTGATTCCACCAGATTCTCATAATGATTGATACTGAATCAGTGAATCCCCCTTCCTAAACCATTTTGTTTTTAATGCCTGAGGTCATATAGCTGTCCTCTTTCTGTAATTCCTTTTGCTTAAACCTACTATGCAGTGAACAGAATTATCACCATGCAGAAAAACATGGAGAGTGTGTCCTCTATACTCAGGAGAAAAATGTATTGTTTTGAGAATTTAACAACTATTGTACATATTTTATTCATTTGTTCTCTTAGTGACGATGTTTGTACACTGGTGGCCTGCTTTAAATGCTGGTGTGTTTTCTTTAATATTCCAAGTATTGTTTGTAAGGCTCAACAGTTTTTTAACTGGACTGTGCTCATGTCTGAATACAACTATAATTGGAACAACTTCTTGGGAAGTTCCTTTGCTTATAAGAGAAATGGTTCAAGTATGATAGTGTACAATTGCTTAATTACTCTTTGTTTTTATTTTTTATGAAATGCTTCTCTCTGGCTTATGATGTTCTGATGTAACTTTACCATTGGTGTCTACACACACACACACACACACACACACACACACACACACACACACATATCCCTACTTCTTATCACATTTCTAAGATAATTTTTCCCCTGGAGGAAGATAAGACTTAAATGTTGAAAGAGGAGGGAACTTACGGGCTTTTTGCTAGAATTATAGAATATTTGTTGTAGAAATGGCTTTAAAGAAAATTTGTCTAAAACTTTCATTTTACAGATAATGACAATGAGACCCCAGCAGGCAAAGTTACATACCCAACGTTACCCAGCTAGAGGGTCACTGAGGCAGGATTGGAATCTATTTCTTCTGACTTCCAGGTTGAGATATGGTAGATTGATCAGAGGGAGCAAGCCTTAAAACAATTTGTGTTAAAGGTGCCACTTTGAAACCATGTTCCCTTCGCTCCTGGTGACCTTCTGCTCCCTCGTGTTTCCTTATCAGTACTTTTGGTTGAAATTTATAGCCCAGACTCTTCTGTGCCTTTCACCTGCCTGCAGCCTTTCTTTTATCCTTCCCAACTCTACTCCAATTCTTACGTGTACTGCTGCTTCTTCTTACTGGGCAAGTATTTTACAAACCTGCTCAAAATTCAAAGGGAGTTACTGAGAGGGGCATTATGTAATGCAAAAGACTAATGGTAAAAATTTAGACAGCAATGGAAGAGAGGTTTTTATTTGTTAATTACATTAATTAAGTACATAATGTTGGTTGGAAGAGGGGAGAGCTTAGTTGGAGAGTGGTTCTCAGCCTTTAAATAATAACCCTCTAGTCCACTGTGAACCACCAAACCATACAAAAACCTTTGTATAAATTAAGCTTAAAATCCATAGCAAAAATGAGAACTAGGATTTAAAAGATTGCTCTTTAAGCCTGCAAAACAACTAACATTTTTTTTTTTGTTTTTGTTTTTTTTTTGTTTTTTGTTTTTTGGGTTTTTTTGCGGTACGCGGGCCTCTCACTGTTGTGGCCTCTCCCGTTGCGGAGCACAGGCTCTGGACACGCAGGCTCAGCGGTCATGGCTCACGGGCCCAGCCGCTCCGCGGCATGTGGGATCCTCCCGGACCGGGGCACAAACCCGTGTCCCCTGCATCGGCAGGCAGACTCTCAACCACTGCGCCACCAGGGAAGCCCACAACTAACATTTTTTATAGTTCTTTACAGTTTACAAAGCACTTACACATTCATTTTCCTCTTTGGGCCTCAACCAACCAAGTGAGCTCAGTAAGGCAATCTGTGTTGTCATCTAGAGGAAAAACAGAGGTTCAAAGTTAGAGAGACTTACCCAGGGTAGACTCAAATCTAAGTCTTCTAATTCTATAAATCCCAAGTTCCTATCATCTGGCCACTCTGTCTCCCAAAAAGCCCAACTGCAAACTCACAGTTTTAGAAATTGAGGAAATTGGACCAAATCTGTTTAGAAGGTATGATGGTTAATTTTATGTAGCACCTGCAACAGGTCCAGGCTGCTGTGCAAGCTGCTCTGCTGTTTGGGCCACACGATCCCAGAAGGTTATATTGATATTATAAGACACTATTTCCTGTGGCAGGTGAGGTCAGAACATGAGGCACAGATATGCACAATGGAGAGAACTTGGCTGGTTTGGGATGGTTCAAATACAACAGTAAACACTTGCTTACTTACTCTTATTTTTATGAAATGCTTCTCTCTTGCATACATACAGACAGAGATTTTATTGATGAGAAAGCTGATATCTGACAGTTACCTTCCTCATTTAAAACCCCAGTATGAGACTTCTCTCCCCACTCACAAGACCTAAAAAGGCCTCCTTCTGCCCTGTTCATCATTGGGCCTGGAAGAGCAAAGAAGAACAAACATTCCCTTCAGGACAGCTCAGTCCTAAAGAAGAGAAGGTGCTGGGCTACTCATGGGCTGTTACTCTTTCCAAACTCAGATGTCGAGAGAGAAGCCAGGATGTTTACATTTATGGAGCTCCCTCCACACAGGAGGAGACGACAGGGGTGGGAAGACACATTCCACCCTACTATAAGCTAGTGAAGATTTCAAGAGTTAATGTAGGTGAAACACTTAGGGCCTGGTCCAGAGTCAGTACTTGATCAATGCAAGCTCTTTTAATTAGACATCCACAGACTTATTTCTGGTTCCAGCTCCTCCATTAACTGTATGATTCAAGGCAAGAAACCACATCTGTTTGGTTCACTGCTGAATGCCCAGAAGCAAGACTGGTGCCTTGAATAGCACCTGTAATAATAATAATAATAATTATTATTATTTTTTAAAATAAATTATCCTCTCTAAATTTGTTTCCTCACCCATAAAATGAGGAATTTGGTGTCTTGATGCCATTTAGATTTCTTCTTTGCTCTATTGATCTACTTCTATAATAGGGAGTTGAAGCAAATCTCATACACAGTTTTTTTGTTTTTTTTTTTAAAGATGAAAGGGTTTTCTGCCAGCATTGGCATCTAGCCTTTGCATATTGAATTCCAATATTCTGAAAGGGCAATTCACTTAGAATAGCAACATATGTATAATTCTCTAATAATATTAGGGTTAATTAATTTTGCTCTACCCCCCAAATATCCCAGTCAATAGTGCCAGCACTTTCTTTTATTCTTTATAATTTTTCAAAAAACTTTCATTTGGGGGTGATAAAAAGCTTAACTCTATTAGTAAAGTGTCTACAGCTATGCTACTATAAGTTCTTCTCACTTTAAAAGTTTAGGATTTTATAGAACAAATCCAATGTTGCCAAGCGTATAGAAAATTGTTTTAGAAAATAGTCTCCTCCTTGCCCTCTGAGCCAAAACCAAAACCATCCTCCAATTGTTACCGTATTAGAGATGAGAAAATAGTCTCGGGTAGTAATATGACTAGGGCACAAAGCCAATAAACGGCTGTACCTTGTTCTGAGCTTTATAAGGTGTCTGTATCTTATTACTATCTTATCAAGCAGTTGATACTTATAATCATGTGCCCCACCTTCCACTACACAGCTAGAGAGTTAACATGCTCCAGAAGAGAACATGCACAGAACATAGTAGAATTTCGAAATTTTCCATTAGAAAATATAAAACTCCTTATTTACATTTGCACAGATTTGCCAACAAAGACAAATATAATCCATCTAAAGCGGACAGCCTCAAAAGGCACAGTGAAAAATACCACAGTAGGTGAATGAATTCAGCAATTCCAAACACAAATGTTCTTTAAGACTCAGATCTCCTTTATGCCCTGCTGTTTCAGTTTGGAGTCTAAAAGACTATCTATCTACTTTGTGTCTGACTTATTTTCCTGTCAGACAGGAACTGGAATTTGAACTTTGCTCTCCAAAAGCCAAAGGCCAACTAATTTAGAAGGAGACTCTCAAAATCAGTGATGGTTTCTTCTAGTTTCATTAGTTCTGTCTAAAGTGATTAAAGGATTTGATTCCCAGATAACCATGATCCTTACTGATATTTTTACAAATCACATTAATTTCTATACTTAATTCTGATCACTTGTGGCATTCCTGAGGCAAGTCTGGATTCATGCAGCATTCCAACCTTGAGTGCCTTTTCAAGTTTCCAACAGAATCCTGTGCTGGTGAGTGATGATACCTTTATTGTACTAGCCCCAAGGTGTGGAAGTTGTTTCCTGTGGCCTAGACTCAGCCCAACCCCTCCACTTGTTGAAACATCTGCAAATATTTTGTTCATTTCAGAGGCATCTGACCACAGCTAGCCTCCCATCCGCATTGCTTCCTTTTTCCTGATTGCTCATGTAAGGCATCAATAATCTGGGAAGGCACTCAGCAAGAGAGAAACTGGGAGGGCCTAGGGATTAGACTGAAGTGCTTGGAGGATAGTTCTTATGGGTTTTCTCTCATACTCATTCATTAATTGATTCATTCAATCATCACCATTTATTGGGTGGTACTAGGGCGATGCAAATATCAACAACAAGCAGTCTCTGTCATCAAACAGGAGACAATCTATTGTGTGCTACATTTATTGTCTCAAGTAGGGAATTATATTAATCAGCTTATAATAATAAACTATATTTACCAGGTGTCTTCTATCTGTAAAGTTCCACAATTGCTTTAATTCTTATCTTTAGTAGGTATAAGGTTTATAGAAACTTTCATCTGTTTCTCCACTTTGAAACTACATAAAACTGAAAGCAATACTCTCTAAAGGATTTTGTAGATAATGATCATTAATTAATTTAAGAAATACCATAGGAATCTTTACTTGATAAGTGAAATGATAAATTGTGTAGTGCTGAGTAAACACATTCCTTCATATGTTGCATTTGCTTTAGTCCTATATGTTAAGCTACAAAACTATCTGCTTAACTATTATTAGAAAGGGACTATATTTTAAAAGATGCTAATGCAGTTGGATCATTTTTATGCTCTTATATGATATTAATTCCATGTTTTAAAAATATATCTATCTTATGCACACATTTGCACATTTTATTAAGTTTATTATAATCAAATCATACAAAAATCTAATTAACCCATCCCCTGAGTTGTTGAGCAATAATTATACCTTCAGAGAACCAGGAGATTTAAGGTGTATACAGGGTGGGGCCCATCCACCCAGGATTTCAAAACCACATGGTTCTTCAGGTCCTGTTGGGGCTTATCTATTTGCACGTCTCCCCTGCAGGAGTTTGGACTAATCAGGTCACTACATCTTGACTGCAGTCTCTACCACTCATTGTTTGCAACATGAATTAACATTAACAGACCACAGAGAAGTTAGCAATGGGAAAAGGAAAAGGCTTTAATACCAAGGTTGTCCCCAGGGTTCAGCAGGACATATATCCTCTATCAAGTCATCTGACATCAAATCCTACAAATAAGGACAACCAAAAGGTTGAGCCATGTTGTCTGATGGTATCGTGTTCTCCGGTTGCAATGCAGTACTGAGCAACCTGTTGTGAGTTGACAGGTCTTCCAGTTTGCTAAAACGGAAAAGGCAGGTTGTTGCTCCAGCATTATTTCACTTTTGCTGCAGAACATTCACACAGCATCATGCCTTGGCTAGTCTTCATTGATCTAGATTTTTTTTTAAATAAATTTATTTTTGGCTGCGTTGGGTCTTCGTTGCTGCGCATGGGCTTTCTCTAGTTGTTGTGAGTGGCGGCTACTCTTCGTTGCGGTGCGTGGGTTTCTCATTGTGGTGGCTTCTCTTCTTGTGCAGCACGGACTCTAGATGCGCGGGTTTCAGTAGTTGTGGCTCTTGGGCTTAGTTGCTCTGCGGCATGTGGGATCCCGGACCAGGGCTCGAACCTGTGTCCCCTGCATTGGCAGGCGGATTCTTAACCACTGCGCCACCAGGGAAGTCCCCATTGATCTAGATATTAATTGGACATCCTGGAAGCTGACGGGCTGGTTCATTTCTCCTTCAGCCTTGGCTTCTCCCCATCCCCCAGTGCTCCCTGTCTTGCGACTCATAACAGAGCAGTGCTATTAAATACAGTATGAAAATACACATCAAGGGGCAGATGGGAGCTAGGTGCCTGAGAACTCTGAAGAACAAAGAGAGCCCCTGTGCCCTATGGTGCTTCGTTCAAATTTTTAAGAAGGCACCCCTTCCTCAGGTGGATGGTATATATCTTAGGAGGTGAAGCTAGGGGCTGGAGTTCAAAGCCTCTCTACCTCCTCTGCCAGGCACCATTATGCAGTCAACAAACCGCACAAGTGTATGGCGGCTGGGCAGAAAAGGTATGCAGAGCCTTACAATGATAGCAGAGGGCATTAAGAAAGATGTGGGCAACTTTGAAATGAAGAATAATGGAAAACAGGCAGTACTGAGTGATTTCGTCTTACGATTTTCTAAATAGAAGAGGCTGATTAAGCATGGTATCTGCCTTCTGATTCAAGTTAAAACCACTTACCACTCTGTAGTGACTTCCTTTCCCTCTCAGGAGATCTCTTCTAAAAGCTGAGATGACGAACTAATTTTACATTTACACAAGGATGTACGTACTGTATTACTATTCCTAAGGTGGTTTGCATTTAAATAGAGGCAAAAACATTTAAACATTAAGTAATCAATCAGTTTTGTCTGTTTCCTGCTCTATCCCCAACATCTATAACAATGCCTGGCACACAGTAGGTCCCTTAATATGTTGATTAAGTAAATCTAATCCTAGACTTTCAGTCACTGAGCATCAGGAAAATACACCAAGATGGTCTCTTGCTTTCAAGATTCCACAGATCAAATTAGAAAGTCATCAAATATAAGTTTTCTTCTAGGCACTTCATAGGCCAGAGGTCTCAGCTCTCTTATAAAATACCATCACCACAAATACTACTCAAATATCAATTATTTAAAACTTCCATTGCAGGGAATTCCCTGGTGGTCCAGTGATTAGGACTCTGTGCTTTCACTGCTGAGGGCCCGGGTTCTATCCCTAGTCTGGGAACTAGGATCCCGCAAGCTACTCGGTGCGGCCAAAAATAAATAAATAAACATCAAACTTCCATTGCACATCATGAGCTTTTTGTCAACTGACAATAAAACGTCTATAAACCAAATAGATTATGTAAGGATGCAGCCTCCCACACTGTAGTTCAGTACTTGATAGACAAAGTACAAACAAACAAAAATTGGTGGCACAGTTGTACTTAAATATTATTTTATACTTTTCTAATTTTATATATGGGCCGTCATAATTGCAGTGTATTATTTATAATATTTGAATGTATCACCTTCCTCCAAAGACCTCAAAGCACCTTTGGTGAGTAAGGAATAGTCCTCCCCACACCTCTGGTGAAGCAGGTATGCTGTAAGCATTATTTCCTTCATACCAGGATCCCACATGAATCAGTGGCAGGGCTGCATTACTCAAGACATTTTAGTTCACAGCTCTAACCATCAGAGGACTGCCTACACATTCATTCATTCACTCATTCTTTACTTCATTCAAAACATGCATTTGATGCAGTTTGCTAGGCACTTAGGTTCAAGTCCCTATTTCCTTACTGAACTTGCATCATACGAACACTGCAATCTCTTAAAAAATTTTTTCTCATAACAAATATTTAAAATTCAAAGCAGAGATTTTTCTGCATTTTGTGATTAATTCTATTTGTTTCATAGTGGCATACCTACCAGGGAGTCACATGTATACTAAGGAAATGACTGAAATACAAAAAAATTTAAAGATATACCTCTCTTATGTTATGGATGTCAAGCATGTGTCTATAACATAAAGCTTTTTTATTTTTTATGTTTGCCTGGTGAGCTAAATACTTGCACTTTCTGTGTCTAATTATAAGTTTCTGCTGTGTGTTATAGCTGAGTTGGTACAAGATGTTCAAGACCATGAAAGGATGAATGTAATGGCTTCCTCGTGTCATGGTCAATTTTTTTTTTTCAGTTTATTTGTCCTTTTAAGTAATCATACTGTTTGTACCCTGACTCTCGTACTGAATTCACAATTATTCCTCTTGCCAAACCATGCCTCCTGACTTGACTGTGTAGATTGAATTTCATGCAAGCATATGCAAACACTGTGCACCGCCTGTCGAACGAAGTAATATAAGCAAATTAAAGGCACATTTTAACGACTTTTGAGTTCCGTGTTAGAGTGGTTTTTAGACAGTTACCTACTGGACAAAGTATAAGACACCGATTCACAGAGGTCATCATCAGTGGGCGCCTCCCAAACGGGTTTGCTCATGGAATCCACCCCGTAACTGTGCACGTCGCATTTTCTGGCCCCTGGAAGGGGCTGATTCACCCCCAGCTCCCTCTGCCAGAGCCGGCGCGTCCAAGCCGCCGGGTCAGGGCCGGCGCGCCGCAGAGGCCGGGGTGCGTGACAGGCTGCACTTCCCAGCCCTGACGCTGTGGTAACTGACTAAGCTCATCGCCGCTCGTCACGACACGCGCAGCCTCGGCGGCACGCGGCATAGCGTGAGAGGCGCCGGGGCCGCCGGCGCGCCCACCCCGAAGCCTTCGTGCAGACGCGCCTCGCCGCTCCTTGGAGACCCAGACTGCTTGTCACCACGCCGCCGTTCTCAGGCTGCAGAAAGACGGCCTCCGGACGTCAACAAATAACCTGACCTCCCAGGCGGTGGCCTTCGTTCTTTTCAGCCTCGACCCTGTCCCTCACCGCCCCCTGACGCACAGCTGCCAACCCCCTCGTTGTGGAAAAGCGCCGGGTCAACGTGGTCAGTCGCCCGGCAACGCCACTCGCCTCACGTGCGCCCCGGGTTCCCGGCAGGCGGGGCTGCGGTGGCGCGCTGGGGGGGGCGCGCGACCCCCTTCCCGGGTGTCCCTATCCCGGGGCGCAACATCGGTGGGGCGCGAAGCTGCTGTGGCTCGCGACCGAGCTCCCGGGCAAGGCAGGCAGCGAACAAGCGCCGGGGCAGCTCAGGAAGCCGACAGGTGTCCGCGGGGCGAGACCGATTCCTCGCCTGCGTTCCCCTTCGCCCTCGTCCCGCCGCCCGTGCTGTTTGCTTTACAGCAGCGGAGCTGGGCACTTTTCGGCCTTAAAATGAGCG
Source organism: Grampus griseus (assembly GCF_964374135.1). NCBI lineage: Eukaryota > Metazoa > Chordata > Mammalia > Artiodactyla > Delphinidae > Grampus > Grampus griseus. Next base: position 36,415,047 of record NC_138998.1, read on the forward strand.
CATCAGCCGCTTGGGCTCAAGTCGGCGGCGGGGGCCGGGCGGAACCGGATTCTTCGCGGGCTTAGGCGGCCGGGTCGGCACGCGAGGCGGACACTTGGCTGGCCAGGAAGCCCGGGTGAGCGCGGAAGCGGCGAGCGCAAACCGCCGGGGGCGGGGCCGCGGGGTTGCGTGACCCTCCGCCCGGCAGCTGCACGAACTTCGTGCCCCGGTCCGCCCTCCTAGCCTCGCCGGCAGCCTCGCCATCGCGGGGCAGGAGCACAGGTGCAGGAGGGCGGCGCCCAGTTTCCATTTTTATAACCGCAGCCGGGAGAGGAGTCACGCTATACTTCTGGGACGGGGAGTGAGTTCACCGGAGAGGACACGGCGTCTCCTTGTTATCGGAACCTGGGTAACATTTGGTAATAAAACCCGCTCAGACAGGATGTATTAAACGAACTGGGAACCAGAGCTGCTCTATCAGTAAGCAGTCGTCCCGGGGAAACTTTCCAACGAAAGCTTTACATTAAGAGTCAGGGCACACAGGTGCGGTTCGTGTGACATGCTATCACAGGAAGGAATCAGAGCAAGGACGGTGGCTTTGGGACGCAAATTTTGTGCACTCTGCGCAAGAATTAGTAACAGAGTTGTGATACTGTGCAAACTGTCATTCCTCCTAGAAGCGTTCTTGCCAGTGTTTTATTTTAAAAGAAGAGGAGCCTGATTTTAATGACGTAGTAACTGGAGAGCCCTCTATTACATGTTGACTCGAGAGTCCCAAGGACATTTAAAAGAAAAAAAAGTGACTTCACAGGACGCCATAATCCAAGTTCCTTCTCAAGATCATGTGCGGGAAAAATGTTTTTTTCACTCAGATATCTGTTTATATAATTCAAATATTTGTTGATTTGTAGATAAATCAAGTTTGGAGAGAAAAACAAAAATATTAACACAAAGACAGTTTAACACACAAGACCACTCCAGTCGTCTAAGCTCTCAAAATTCCACATTAACTTATTTATTTAAAGTTTGATTTGGTGGATCTATGCATTTATTTATTTCCCTATTATTACCCTTGGGCCTGTGGTGCCTAGTTACACACACACTTGTTACACAAGTAACACACCATTATATAAGAGGGGCTTCTCCGGGGTTAGGATACCTATCATAAACTCCCAGAAAGCTCTTTCAGAAGACACATGTTCACCTCTCAATTTACCACATGTGGAAAGATAGCAAGATTCGCTGTTTAATTTTAAAATGTTCTCCCAGCTAACTCAGATTCTCACTTGTGTATGTAGGAACGTTTATTTTATCTGCCTAGCACTCTTCCTGTCTTCTGGGACAGAACTGCCCCTTCTCGGATTCTGCTTCTGCCTTACTCTTCTAGACATGTAATTAGAAAGGGAGGTGTCATCATGTGTGGCCTTGCCTCCCTGGTCACCACAATTGGTCAGGAGGCAGGTACCTGTCTCCTCCTGGCTTCAGTGATTTGGTCAAGGAATCGGTGTGTTACTCAAGGTGTGCTAAACAGTCATTTCCTGGCATTTTTCTAACTGGAGGTTGGGAATAGAAGCCCCTTTTCCTCTTGGTGTCAAAACTGGACTGTCAGCCACCACTGCCCTGCCACATGCAGACACTGTAAAAGAGAAAGGAACCAACTTTCAGTAAGTGGTAGATTCAAAGGGCTGAGACTTCCCATGACTTCTCAGAGTTCCAGAGTTCTCAAAGCAGTCCTGTTTCCTGCTTTCTTGAAGCTTGGTTATTTAGCTCTTCTGTTGATTCTGTGAGGTACCTTGATATTCTAACAGAATATACATTGATAGTAATAATTAACAAAATGTATATTTAGAATGCTGTGTGGAATACGTTTTAAAAATTTATAACACTATTTGTAACTTGCTTTTTTTTCATAGAAAAGAAGAATAGAATTCACTGGGACATTCATCACCAATAAACTACATCATCATTTTAAACTGCTGCACAATCTTCTTGTTTGATAAGTCAATTTATTTCATTTTGGTATTTCAGATTTTTAAACATTATAAACAAGACTGTGATGAACACTAAATATATGTGCTAATAACAAAGAACTCTCCCAGAAGCTTCCAGCAGCCTTCTCTTGGAGAATTGGGTCATAGGCCCATTCCTGATTTAAATAACTGGTAAAGGGGAAGTGGCCAGTAGAATTGACCTAATCTGAGCTCATTCCTGGAGTTGGGCTGATTCACGTGTGCTTAGGGGTGGAGGGAGGGGAGGGGAGGGTGATGAGGTCTGGATTCCTGAACAAAAGGAAGAAGGGGGAATCAGGTGTCCACTATAATAGTTTTGAACATTTCAAGGTGTTTAAAACATAATGTATTAAAATACATTAATTTTTTCACCCTAAAAGCAGTGTTTAAGAGTGCTAGTTGCTCTACACCATTGCAAACCAAGGCTACTATCATTACTTTAATCTTTTTTCACCTGTTTGATAGGGAATTCCCTGATGGTCCAGTGGTTAGGACTCTGCGCTTCCACTGCACGAGGCACAGGTTCCGGGAACTAAGATCCTGTATGGTGCAGCCAAAAAAAAAAAAAAAAAAAATTCAAATGTTTGATAGGTCTGATAATAATGTTTGATTTTAGTTCATAAGAAAATCTCTTTAAGATGATTCACAACTCCTTATTTAACGGTATTAAAATATTCTATTAATAGAGATATAACAAAATGACAGGAAAATTGCCCTAATTCGATTCTTATAAATTCCATAGCTACCTAAAATTATAGGTGCAGAATCATGAACTTCATCTCTATAAAAGCAGAATGAAATCACTTCTGCCAGTCACGTATCAAACATGTTAGGCTCTTAGGTGCTTCATTAGAATCTTATGAAAATCTCAGAAACAAGTAATAATTTCATTAAACAAGCAAGTTCTTTAAAAAGTTGTTTTTTAAATGCATAAGGCAGTTGTCTATGTTCGGTCTTTGAATTCATTAACATTTGTTATAGGCTAGATATTGGATGCTAAGGTTTAAAGAACTATCAGTGCCATATTTTTGAGCATCAAATGCATTACGAGAGTTTTAAGTCACTACCTTAGAGGTTTATTCTTTTTGTGTTTTTAAATATATTCATGAAAGTAAGTCCTAGGGATGTAATGTTCAGCATCGTGACTGTATTGTATATTTGAAAGATGCTAAGAGAGTAGATCTTAAAAGCTCTCATCACATCTATGTGTGGTGATGGATGTTAACTAGACTTGTGATTATTTCACAATATAAACAAACATTGAATCATTCTTTTGGATACCTGGAACTAATATAATGTTATATGTCAGTTATATCTCAATTAAAAATAAACATATTCGTTTGACAAATATTAAACTATATTTGGCACACAGTACATTTTTGGGTAAAGCTCTTACCAACAGTGAACAGGCCACAAAAGAATACATTTATGATCATCAAAAGTTTCACTGTTGAGCTTGACTTTTAATATTTGAAAGTAGATGTTTTATTGCTTTAAGGCCTAACTTGTCTCATTGGAAATTTTGTTCAATAATCATATTCTTAGGGCTAAAAAGAGTTCAGTACACAATTTATTTCTGCACAGATGACAAAGTGAACTCCTAGAGAGAAGCTCTATTTAAACATTGTGACCTTCATTTTATTAGGTACTCTAGTTTACACTGCACATGTGATGGATTCAAAAATATACAGAGTCTAAACCCACAAATAGTATTTTGTGTTCAAGCCACCTCTAGACCAGAGTTATCTGGGGTTCAAAATAGACAAAGCAGTTTTACAAAGGAGTCTAACTATTGATTAGCAGTTAAAAAAAAACAGAAAAGAAAATCCTATCCACATTTTGGTGGGAATAAAATGTGGTAAGTACAAAAAGCAGGAGGTCACTTGTAGCTTTTTTTTTTTTTAATGAAGCTGTATGGGAAAAGTTATGAAAAAAGTAAGTATAACACAAAGTTACATTTCCAGAATTAAATACTTCTTGGGTATTTACATGTGACATCCATAGCAGGCTGAGGTCCCGTGGATACTGGCTGGCTGGCAGAGTCAGCTAACCCAATACAGGAGTCCCAGGTGCTTCTGCTTACACTCATATTCGGTCCAAGTATACTTTAGTGCTCAAGTGTTGGGTCATGCCCTTGGCCACTTCCATCATTTGAGTGAGAGTAAACAATAAATAGGATCTGACTGAGTTATGTTTGGAAAGATTCTCCATAAATGAGACATTGTGTATGAAATGCCAGGAAAGAGCCCAGTAAATGTTAGCTTTTAAAAAATTCTGCACTTGCATTGGATGGAACCCAGAAATAGCAGTGAAAGCCATTGTTGCTTCCAATCTGGGAAGCCCGCCTGCAACGATTTATTTCAAACTCTTGAGGATCTCAGTGTTGTGTTGTACTGTGTTCTGATTCACAGGATAAAAATAAAGTTGGGCTAACTGTAATTTTGTCATGCTCCCTTTGTACAGTTTTGAGCTCACTTTAAAATAAGCAATCTTGGGTAGACTTCCTGGTCTTTGTATCAGACTTGCAGACAAAGTACCTATTCTCCCAAATGCTTTTCATGTGGGCACAGGGAGAGGAGAGGAGGGGGCATAATATTACTTACCAGAATGAATGGGATGAATGACAATGCCTTGCTGGATAAATATCTTAGGTAAATTCAAATTCATAACAGAAGCATAGACACTGTGTTCTCACAAATGTTAATGCTACAACACAAAGGTGTGCGGACCATGTGGAAAGCCCTAGTTTATCACTTTACAGAGACTCTACTTCCAAAACTAGGGAGTATTTTTTTTTTCCCCCCCGCTCTCAGGGGTCATTGACCCACAGGAGAAAAATAATAATAAAGGGTCACAGAAGGGGTTAAAAGGAACTCAATTTGGTTCTCACTGATTATTTTTAAAATATTTTTAGAAGTCACAATAAAAAGTGAAACTTACCTAGTTTAAAATTTAAGAAGAGGATAAAACAAAACTTTATTCAGTATGTCCAATGATGGAAATGCTTTAAATTCTGCTTCAGTTCCAGTATGGCCAGTAATGGGGTGGGGAAAAGGACTGGAAAAACAAAAGGGACAAGGAAAAAAAACCTGGAGAGGTAAAGGGAGAGACTGAGACCAAGCAAGAGTCAAGAAAAAACACACCAACAATGGGAAGAGGCTTTTTGGATTACTTTTTTTTTTTTTTAACTTTTTTAAAAACCTGTTTTGTAAAACCCTGTTACAACTCTTCTTTATCTTTTTTTTTTTCCTTCCAGGCAAGGCTTTGCGGGGAATCCTGCTGCAGCACTAGGGAGTGAAAACAACAGGTTCTCTTGCTTGCTCCCTGCAGGGGTGGGGTGGAGGGGGTGTGGGGGGCGAGCTGGTTCCTTATATGGAGTGAGGGCAGGGGTGGGTCTGTGGTGTTCAGGAATACAACTTTTCGCTGCTACTCTTTTAACAAGGTCTGTTCTTCACAATTTATCAACTCTGTTTATCCTGTAAATTCTTACTGGGTCTACCAGTGTTCAGAACTTTTTTTGATGATGAAAATGTTCTATATATGTGCTGTCTCATGTGGTAGTAACATGTGCCTACTGAGGACTTGAAATGTGGCCAGTGCAATAAAGGAATGGAATTTGAAATTTTATTTCATTTTAACCAAATTAAGTAGTCACATGTGCCTATCTTATTGGACAGTGTGAAGGTCTAAGGGACATTTACAGTGGAAGGAAAATCGGTCTCAATGTCACTGTAGAGATGAATAAGCACAGGTGAAATGAGACCACACAATGAATTACAGCCTTGCAGCTGGATCTTCTCCCATCCTTAAAGTGTTTCCTTATCATATATACAAAGTACTCAATAAATATTATTAATGCTAATAATCATACAATAGCCAAACTAGCCTCAGAAGAGTGATCTTGCTTTAGGTGTGCAATTCCTGTTCTAGATAAAGCACTCCATGGATCTGGATGCTAAACCCCCTAACCTAAACCCCCATTGTTACAAAATGAGAACAATCCTACTTCATTGTCCCTCAAAGAAACATGCTGAGGATGAACAGCTCTGAAAGTTCTTTGCATTTCTCATAAACATGCTGTACTTGACCACTTCATTGGCTGTCCTCTGCTTCCCTTAACCCTCTCTTCCATCCTCTAATTATTGCTTATCTTTTCCAAATGAAGAAAGATGCTCTCTTTTAGGGAGTGGAAACAGAAAGTCACTGGTAGACGTTGGGGCAAAAATATCAATCAGGTTAAGTGTATTTTGTGTTTTCTTTGTATTTACTCAACCTTATTTCATTCAATAGTAGTAAGTCTCTTACCCGGCTAGCAAGCTGCGAATGTTCTATTTCTTGGAAGAGCTGCATTTTGGACCTCATAAAATCCTCAAAGGAGAGACCTGGACTATGAACGAGTTCCCTGCATGGATTCAGTCACTGAGCATCACCCCAGCCTGGTATGCAGTTGCTTATTACGTAGTAGGTCATCCATAAACACTTTCTTTTGAACGAAGAAAGGAAAGTAAGTCACGTGTAAGGGTGGGCAGCCTTCTATAAATTGTGGACTAGCGGGTCTCAAGATATCTTTTGAACTAAGCCTTTCATCTTGACTACTTTTGGACTAGTATGAAAATTTTACTAACACCTTCCCAATTAACTTGCCCTCCCTGCAATGACTGAGACCAGAGCTTCCCTTTACACCCATAAATTCTACAGGCATCTCTCTTCTTTCCGCTCAAGAACAGTAATTGCCCACTGCTGCGTCAGCCACAAGGACTCTGGGGCCTGACGTGAGAGGTAGGCGGACTTTGGCCTCCACCTCAGCCAGCGTCTCTCCAACCCGCCGCACGGCTGGGAACGCCTCCCTCCCCCACTCCAGCCCGCCCTCCCCTGCCTCGCCCTTCTCACCCATTGCTTCCCTCTCACAGCCCCCAGCGTAAACCCAGCCCTTTCTCCGAGCCCCGCCACGAGATTTCCCGCCTCCGCGCAGCACTTGGGACCCCGGGCGACGCTCGGGAGTCCCGCTTCTGCGTTGGGGAGCGGCGTGGGCGTGACGTCATCGCGCCCTGACGTCAGGCCGACGTACAGCACTGTGTCCTGGGAGACCGGGAAAGCCGTTTCGCACCCGGCAGAATTGAAGTCTAGGTGAGAGACAATGGAAGGTTTCCTTGAGCCCTGGGATGACCCGGTCCCCAGGCGCAGTTCCGGAGCGGAGGCGTGCTGGCTCCCGGGGAAAGGGCCGGAAAGCCGAGCCGTGTTCTCGCGCCTAGTGGATGGGCCCGGCGCCTAGCCTCTGACCCCAGCTGCAGCCCCTGTAGTGTCTCCGCAAGCCCGCCGGGCCCGACGCCCTCTTCTCCCCGCGAGTGCGCGGCTCGGCCTCACCCCGCACCCTCCTCCTCCTCCTCCTCTTCCTGCCACCGCAGGTCCCGATGGAACGGGGTTAGAAAGGGACAGATTTCAAAACCCTTGCAGCCGTTTTGGCTGGACTTGCAGTTAGTTTCTGTTTGGAAAATCCCGCCCCTTTAGAAAAGTCTTAGGACGTGAACTTCCGCTTCACCTGACCCTGACCTACTCATCTGTGGGTGATTCACACCAAGGGAATAGTTCTTTAGGGAAGGGCATGAGAGCTGAACGTGAGTTAATGGCCCAACGTGACACTGGTGTCAGGAAGGGAATCGGAAGTGAGCAGTCGGGGACGTGTCTGTATTTTTGACGTCTGCCTCGTGATCCTGTCAGAGAGGTGGTTCACAAATACCTACGCGGCTGCTGCCGGTTATCACCTCACCCCCTGTCTAAGGGCAGTCTACAAAGTGTGTAATGTGAGAGAATAAAAGGGTCTCTTTTGATAAAAAATGTAAAACAATGCAAGAGCAAATTAAAAATTAAAAAATTTCCCTCTTGCCTAAAGGGGAAGAGACCTCTCGCCTCCCTTTCTTGGGAAACCTCTTATTTGTGAGGGCTTCCTCTATTCCTTTAATATGTATGCACATATTTTAAAGACCCAGAATGTTCTTCTGGAGCACCTGGGAGCCATTTCTTTAAAATGTAAACATCAAGGAAGATAAGGCCCCTATCTCCATATTACCTTGAGAGTTTCGTACTTCTAGTAACCACCTGCTTTGTCATAGAGATATGTATTCCTTAGAACAAACGCTCTTAGCTAGCACAGGTGGCTACTTCAATTACCAGTTGAATTGAAAACAAACTATGAAAGAGAGTACAGCAAGCTGTGTTGAGGGCAAGTTATCATTTATCTTGAGAACATTGTATGTAATGGAGTGTATCTGTTTGGCTGTATTAAAAAGAGTGGGATTTTCTTCTGTCTTTGTAATCTCATTAGCAGATTAGCTGTGCTGTGCATCACAGTCTAGTTAAATGCTTATTCAGTAATAAAATTGTTTTCTCTCTGCATCATGGAGAGATTTTCTGGATTGGCAGGATATTTTGTTTTTAATTTTTCCTCAATAATCAGACCTACCAATTTTTCCCACTTGGTATAATAAGGCCACAAAATTGGAATAGATTTAGAATAATGATACTGTTCAACTATACCTTGTTTATAGTGTCTCTAGATCCATGCTCTCAAATGAATTTATGCGTGAAATTTAAAAATGAGATTTAGTTGGTAATTTTAGGAAAAATTCTGCTCCCAGTAGAGTTTAATTAAGATGATGCCATCTTATTTTACTGATGGTGAGCCCATTGTAAAATGGCAGAAATGAGAATAATGAGCTTTCTGTGAGGAATGAGCTCTTGCCACATCACCATGACAGTCTGCCAAACATCAGATGATTATGTACTTGGTCATGTGGGCCTATGTTAACTACATCAGTTAACTTTACCCCCCATCCCTGCACGCAGAAACACATTATGTTGATGTCAGAAGACAGCCCATTAGCTATTTGTTTTAAACAGCAGCTCGTTAAAATGTGGAGCTCTGTGCTACCACAGGGGATGGGAAATCCTCTCTTCCACCAATACTCGCACAATTAAAAAAAATACTGCCTCTACAGGAATTTTTGTCAACTACGATTTTCCTAGCACCTTGCTATGTTGCTGGGGTTACTGTCTCTGATAGAGTACTATGCCTCTTCAGTCTCTCTGTCAAAATCTTGTCCTGATCAAAAGTAAACCACCTCAGGTAGCCTTCACTAATTCCCTACTCCCATGAGAAAGATAAGACTTTTTTTTCCCTGAACTTCTAGATTTGTTCCTTGTCTACGACTCCTGGCCCTCAGGCCTTCTTTCCTGCTATGGAATTGTGCCTGTATCATCTTACTCTGCTGTCCCCCTTCACTACTCCTCTGTCTCTCTCTCTCTCTCTCTCTCTCTCTTTCTATATATACATATCTCTCACTCCTGAAACTGGACTGTCTATTCTTTCTCCACATTTGGGAAGGATTTAAAAAAAAGAACCCAAAGTGCCCCTTCATTCATCTTGCGTGGTTTTATGAAAGTAGTGATAGAGTTTTGTATTGAATTGTTTCATTAGAAAATGAAAATCTACTAAATGTAAAACATCTGCATAAAAATTATTTAAATGTCCATCTGTGGTAAAATTGGCACTTGGCTTCTCATGCTTTGATGACTCTTCTGTTCAGTGCCTGCATATCATACTTAACCTGATAACCCTAAATATCTTTTTCTGCACTTCATCATTTAAACCAGCATTCATGTCACAATTGCTTTTTTAATCTGCTGAACTAAAATTATTTAGATATTTTTTCGAGCAGCTTTTCAGAAAAAACCACTTTCTTTTAAATGAAATAAATCGATCCGTTTAAAATTTTGTTATCCTTATTCTGTATTTGCAAAGCAAATAACTAGTAGTAAACCACCACAGAAGTTACAATTAGACTATAAAGTTCCAAAGAGAGAAAGTATTATTTCTAATTCAGTAGTCTCTCTCGAGGTCTTTCCTGTTCTATTGGCCTCATAACTAACTGAAAAGAAACCCATTTGTACCTTTTAACTTTGAGTTGATGAAACAAACATCTGTTGAAACAGTTATCACCATTGATCCCCAAATACTCCTAGGAATTTATTTCTTTTAATTTGAATTTTCTTCACATTGTTTTAATTCTGACTATCACCATCAATGTTTTTAGATTATTTTACTTCAGAGCTCCCTCAGTATATCTTGAGAAATTATGGATCGTCACATTCCCATGCATGCATTACCTGAAGAAATCCAAAAGGTATGATATTATGTTATTACAGCACAACATTAGGAGCATTTTAACAGATAATTCTAAAACATGGGAGAATGAATTCAGAGGTTTTATATTTATTTTAGTCAGAGGATCTGCAGTGAATTGGTGGGGTAAGGAAGGGAATAATTGTAATGGTCAAAACTGTAGAATTCAATTCAGTGCAAAGAATGTTCAGCCTGTGAAAGAAGACAGATATATAATTCTGGCATGGTATTTGACCAGGTGTTTGTGAACCTCTTGTGAAAAGAGGGCTCCAGCAATGGCCAAATAAAATATTTAGATATTTTTCTAGCAGCTTTTCAGAAAACAAACAAACAAACAAGAACTAATTAAAAAAAAATCAACTGACATTAATGGGTCTGTTTAAAATTTAAGTGATATTTATTCTATATTTGCAAAACAAATAATTAGTAGTAAACCACTACAGAAATTATAATTAGTTTGTAACTTTTTATGATGCAAAAATTTTAAGTGTGTCTCTCTATAAGGGTCTATTTCAGTTTCACCTTAATTCTTATTTTACCGTGTTTTAAGGCCTTACATAGATATCAACTCATTTAATCTGGTTAACAATCAATTCTTTTTCACTGTTGCTATGCTACTTTCCTCCCCGTTAATTTATAGCTGTCCTCAGGCAAAAGCATTTCTCCCATGTTTAGTTTGGCAATGCATACATTGCTAACAGCATAATTAAAAATATATCTCTTTGAAACTGATTGACAAATTATGAATTAAAACCTCAAACCTTAACTGTCATTAATCATTCAGTTTTTAAAGTAAATCTATAGTCAGCTCTTAATTAATCACCAGTCGTTAGTTTTTAATTAAAAATTGCAGTCAGCTCTCAGATATGCTTTTATCCTTTGTGCATGTTGTTTTGGGCTGCCTGTTAACATTAATCATGCCATTGATTTAACTTGATGCTTACTTCTACTGCATGTTCTTTAGATTTATGTAAATGGCAATCTAGCAGGAACTGGAAGGGAAGTCCAGTTACTAGAAAAGACCTTTTAAACCATTGCATTTAATTTGCTTCACCTTTTAAGTATGAGAGAGTAAGCACAGAGGGAACTCAGCTCTGCTATGCTTACCTGAGAAATGGTGCCTAGATGTGTTTGAAGACATGGAGTGTCCTATCTCTCCCTCAACTCAGTTACTTCCGTGTACTAGCCTGTGTGGTAGAGATTAAAAGAAACAAAACAAAACAATCTGCAAGAAACAATACCCATACTCAGATACCAGTCATCTGTCAGGAAGCAGATATATAATGACATGAAAAAAAAAAAACCTCTAAAAGATAGTGTTTGATTTAAATGTCACATAAGATAGTATCTTCTCTGAAAACGGAGAAGGTGGGGAGAGGAATCCCTGAGTATTAGGATGGTCAAGGGAGGATCTTTATGCAGGAGATAGAACTGGAATTGGCCCCTGAAAGCTAAATATTTCTAGAGACAGACAGGGAATAGGGCATTCTGGGCCTAGAGAACAAAAGCTTACTGGTGAGAAGAAACTGGCCAGGTTACAGAATGTTTAACAACATAAGTGTTTTAAATGCATGAAAGAGTATGTATTTATTTTAACAGAGTTTTTATGACTTGAAGAATGCGTTTGCTTTTTTTTTAATGTTTAAGTAAATTGTTTAAAAACGCTAAAACCAAGCATTTTATAAATATGGTTATATTCTTAAAGCTTGAATGGCAGGCAGCTGTCTATATAGTGCAGAGAGGTGAGGAGGCCAGGAGCAGCTCAGTTGTCTAAGGTCCTGGACAAGTGAGCTGATAGTAGCCCTTGGCCTGCTAAATGTTTAGAGTATAAAGTGCAGCTTTGCACTTTTTCAGACCTAAGTTAGATACATTTGTACAACAAATATTGATCAAGTGCCTATAATGTGCCAGACACTGTTTTGGGTACTTGATGATAAAGCAACCAAAAATATGTACATGCATCCCACAGCCTATTAAAGCTAAGTCTGAGCATGTCAGTTACTTGTTTTCCATAACTTCTTACCTATATTTGATTCCTCTAGATTGTCCGTAATATAACTGGTTAAATTGTCTAGTGATCAGCCAGTATATCTATTTAGTCAGCTTGCGTACATCATTCTATACACAATCATGTTAGATAGATATATAGCTTATAATAGTAACAGGAGTACTTCAGATTACAACCATTTCATTATTCAGATAAAACAAATCTTTGTGTTTCATAATGGCTTGGAAATTGTGCTACAGTTCTTTATTGGATAGAAAAAGACATGAGGTGGGTGGATCAGTGTACAGTGACAGAGAGGTCTTTCAAAGGCTTTTTTTTTTCTTGTTCTTTTGTTAACTTTTTATGTTAGTTTTTATGCTGGCTATTCTTTCTAGAGAAGGCCCTGCTGTGTTTCCTTTTTTTCTGTGTGTAGTCAAGGAAGGTTAGTGTAGAAATCAAGGAAGGGAAGGGAAGGGGAGTCTTTCCTCTTTATTTCTTTCTGTACTTTTGCTGTATGATATGGAAATGGGATGGTTGATGAAATACATGAAAGATATGTGATAAAGGAAATGAAAATGGCTGTACTACACTGTACTACTAATAGTAAAATAGGTAGCAGTAGAAAGAGTTGCAAGAAAAAGTAAATGTGTGTGTGGGGGGCAGGAGGAGATGGCCACCAAAGGAAAAGTGTGGAGAAGAATGCTGATGATAATAAGCTCTAGTGAGAGAGTCCATTGTCTGATTAGAAAGCGAAGATTGTTAAAACATGCCCCCCACTCCCTGCCCAGTCTCATCTTAGGGAAGAAAGAATAAGATAATCTTTTGACTATCACTCCCTAATCTTTTTGCTTTTTATCACAATTTCTGATTGAGCATAAAACATGTTTCAGGTTCCCATTTCCCCAACTGGCAGAAAATGTAAAACAGGCCCATGGGCTGGACGGCAAGACCATACTTATCCCCTTTGCTGCTAGACTCCACAGCTTACTTCTATATGTACTTAGATCATATCTGTAAATCTACTCTCTAGACTGAGCTGACTCCTACCTGTCTCTGACCTCCGATAAGCAGTAGCTTTGCTAGAATTTTCATCTAGCATTCTGAAAGCAGAATGTACCTGTAATGATAGTATAGTTCTGTGTTTGGGATTTTATTGCCACAGTTTAAAACAACATTTATAGATCAGCAAATTAATAATTCTATATCTCTTCCGCCCTTGAATGTCCACCTATCTCAGAGACATATGGACTCCTCTTTTTAGAAAAAAAGCAATGAATAACTTTCTTTTTTGCTGTTTTTGCTAGAAGACATACACAGAAGTCAGAACAACCTCAACAAATCAGTGGAAAAATCACTTATTTTGCAAAAGTAGAACTGACCTCTTTTTTTTTAAAATGGTGACAAAATGAGCACTTGTAATAGGATTTTAGCTTCAGGAGATATTTATTACCACAGGACACAAAGTAAAATAAAGAGACCAGAGTTATTTATTTTACAAAACAGAAGTGACAGAGCAAGGTCTGGAGAGCACACTGTTCTTTCTGGGATAACAATCCCTTTCCCTACCAGTAACAGCTCATTTTGTCCTGTTTCAGTAAAGTAATCTTAGTACTTTGGAACTTTGAAATTTATTCAGAATAACAGTTTTATATTTCCAAGCACAGATTGTCATTGCCAGAAAAAATAAACTTAATTTTCCAGGTCATTTTGGGCCACTGTGGCTAGGGTCAGATTTTGTGTTCAGTTAAAGTAGAGAAAAAAAGAGAAAACTGTCTTAGAAACATTAGTGCTAGCATCCTGGAAAAGTAGTGATGTGTGTTTGTGTGTGCAGGTATATGTGTTGTCTTTTTAAGCAATTGTGCTTTTGAAACTAATGACAAAAGAAACATAGGGGTGTCATGTATAATTTGTGTATGAAAACAACGTTTCTTAAAATTGCTCAATAAAATTTCTTTATGGATTAATCTCTGGTATTTTAGTCCCAGATTTGCATATATATATATATATATATATATATATATATATATATATGTAGCCTTAAACCATTATCATTATTGTCAACATTATTTTTTTTTTCAGTGATACATATACATGTATCTATTCTTTTTCAAATTCTTTTCCCATTTAGGTTGTTACATAATACTGAGCAGAGTTCCCTGTGTTATACAGTAAGTCCTTGTTGTTATCCATTTTAAATATAGCAGTGTGTACATGTCAATCCCACACTCCCTAACTATCCCTTCCCCCTAACCTTCCCAACTGGTAACCAGAAGTTCTTCTCTAAGTCTGTGAGTCTGTGTTGTAAATAAGATAAGTTTGTATCAGTTCTTTTTAGATTCTGCATATAACCGATATAAGATATCTCGCTTTCTCTGCCTGACTTACTTTACTCAGTATGACAATCCCTAGGTCCATCCATGTTGCTGCAAAGGGAATTATTTCATTGTTTTTAATGGCTGAATAATATTTCATTGTATATATGTACCGTATCTTCTTTATCCATTCCTCTGTCAATGGACATTTAGGTTGCTTCCATGTCTTGGCTATTGTAAACAGTGCTTCAATGAACATTGGGGTGCGTGTATCCTTTAGAACCATGTTTTTCTCCATATATTTGCCCAGGAGTGGGATTGCAGGATCATATGGTAGCTCTATTTTTAGTTTTTTAAGGAACCTCCTTACTGTTCTCCATAGTGGTTGTACCAATTTACATTCCCACCAACAGTATAGGAGGGTTCCCTTTTCTCCACATCCTCTCCAGCATTTGTTGTTTGTGAATTTTTTGAAGATAGCCGTTTTGACTGATGTGAGGGAATATCTCGTAGTTTTGATTTGCATTCCTCTAATAATTGGTGATGTTGAACATCTTTTCATGTGCTTCTTGGCCATCTGTATGTCTTCTTCAGAGAAATGTCTATTTAGGTCTTCTGCCCATTTTTTGATTGGGTTGTTTGTTTTGATGATATTAAGCTGCATGACCTGTTTGTAAATTTTGAAGACTAATCCCTTGTCAGTCACATCATTTGCAAATATTTTCTCCCGTTATGTGGGTTTTCTTTTTGTTTTGTTTATGATTTCCTTTGCTGTACAAAAGCTTTTGAGTTTAATTAGGTCCCACTTGTTTATTTTTATTTCCATTATTCTGGGAGATGGATCGAAAAAGATATTGCTGCGATTTATGTCAGAGAGTGTTCTGCCTATGTTCTCCTCTAAGAGTTTTATAATCTCCAGTCTCACATTTAGGTCTTTAAGCCATTTAGAGTTTATTTATGTGTATGGTGTTAAAGAATGTTCTAATTTCATTTTTTTACATGTGGCTGTCCAGTTTTCCTAGCACCATTTATTGAAGAGACTGTCTTTCCTCCATTGTACAGTCTTGCCTCCTTTGTTGTAGATTAATTGACCGTAGGTGCAGGGGTTTGTTTCTTGGGGTTCTGTCCTGTTCCACTGATCTATATTTCTATTTTTCTGCCAGTACCGTACTGTTTTGATGACTATAGCTTTGTAGTATAGTCTGAAGTTAAGGAGCCTGATTCCTCCAGCTCCATTTTTCTTTCTCAAGATTGCTTTGGCTATTTGGGGTCTTTCATTTCTCCATACAAATTTTAAGATTTTTTGTTCTAGTTCTGTGAAAAATGCCATTGGTAATTTGGTAGGGATTGCATTGAATCTGTAGATTGCCTTGGGTAGTATAGTCATTTTGAAAGTATTGATTCTTCCAATCCAAGAACATGGTATATCTTTCCATCTGTTTGTGTCATCTTTGATTTCTTTCATCAGCATCTTATATTGTTCTAGTTTTCTGAATACAGGTCTTTTGTCTCCCTTAGGTAGCTTTATTCCTTGGTATTTTATTCTTTTTGATATGATGGTAAATGGGATTGTTTCTTGAGTTTCTTTTTCTGATCTTTCGTTGTTAGTGTATAGGAATGCAACATTTCTGTGTTTAATTTTTTATTTTACATCTTTATTGGAGTATAATTGCTTTACAATGGTGTGTTTCTGCTTTATAACAAAGTGAATCAGTTATACATATACATATGTTCCCATATCTCTTCCCTCTTGCATCTATCTCCCTCCCTCCCACCCTCCCTATCCCCCGCCCCAGGCGGTCACAAAGCACCGAGCTGACCTCCCTGTGCTATGTGGCTGCTTCCCACTAGCTGTCTACCTTACGTTTGGTAGTGTATATATGTCCATGCCTCTCTCTCGCTTTGTCACAGCTTGCCCTTCCCCCTCCCCATATCCTCAAGTCCATTCTCTAGTAGGTCTGTGTCTTTATTTCTGTCTTACCCCTAGGTTCTTCATGACATTTTTTTTCTTAAATTCCATATATATGTGTTAGCATATGGTATTTGTCTTTCTCTTTCTGACTTACTTCACTCTGTATGACAGACTCTAGGTCTATCCACCTCATTACAAATAGCTCAATTTCATTTATTTTTATGGCTGAGTAATATTCCATTGTATATATGCGCCACATCTTCTTTATCCATTCATCTGATGATGGACACTTACGTTGTTTCCATCTCTGGGCTATTGTAAATAGAGCTGCAATGAACATTTTGGTACATGACTCTTTTTGAATTATGGTTTTCTCAGGGTATATGCCCAGTAGTGGGATTGCTGGGTCATATGGTAGTTCTATTTGTAGTTTTTTAAGGAAACTCCATACTGTTCTCCACAGTGGCTGTATCAATTTACATTCCCAACAACAGTGCAAGAGGGTTCCCTTTTCTCCACACCCTCTCCAGCATTTATTGTTTCTAGATTTTTTGATGATGGCCATTCTGACTGGTGTGAGATGATATCTCATTGTAGTTTTGATTTGCATTTCTCTAATGATTAATGATTTGAGCATTCTTTCATGGATTTGTTGGCAGTCTGTATATCTTCTTTGGAGAAATATCTATTTAGGTCTTCTGCCCATGTTTGGATTGGGTTTTTTGTTTTTTTGTTATTGAGCTGCATGAGCTGCTTCTAAATTTTGGAGATTAATCCTTTGTCGGTTGCTTCATTTGCAAATATTTTCTCCCATTCTGAGGGTTGTCTTTTGGTCTTGTTTATGGTTTCCTTTGCTGTGCAAAAGCTTTGAAGTTTCATTAGGTCCCATTTGTTTATTTTTGTTTTTATTTCCATTTCTCTGAGAGGTGGGTCAGAAAGGATCTTGCTGTGATTTATGTCATAGAGTGTTCTGCCTATGTTTTCCTCTAAGAGTTTGATAGTTTCTGGCCTTACATTTAGGTCTTTAATCCATTTTGAGCTTATTTTTGTGTATGGTGTTAGGGAGTGATCTAATCTCATACTTTTACATGTACCTGTCCAGTTTTCCCAGCACCACTTATTGAAGAGGCTGTCCTTTCTCCACTGTACATTCCTGCCTCCTTTGTCAAAGATAAGGTGACCATATGTGTGTGGGTTTATCTCTGGGCTTTCTATCCTGTTCCATTGATCTATCTTTCTGTTTTTGTGCCAGTAACATACTGTCTTGATTACTGTAGCTTTGTAGTATAGTCTGAAGTCAGGGCGCCTGATTCCTCCAGCTCCGTTTTTCGTTCTCAAGATTGCTTTGGCTATTCAGGGTCTTTTGTGTTTCCATACAAATTTTGAAATTTTTCTTTTTTTTTTTGCGGTACGCGGGCCTCTCACCGTTGTGGCCTCTCCCGTTGTGGAGCACAGGCTCTGGACACGCAGTCTCAGCGGCCATGGCTCACGGGCCTAGCCGCTCCGCGGCATGTGGGATCTTCCTGGACTGGGGTACGAACCCGTGTCCCCTGCATCAGCAGGCGGACTCTCAACCACTGCACCACCAGGGAAGCCCCGAAATTGTGAAATTTTTTGTTCTAGTTCTGTGAAAAATACCAGTGGTAGTTTGATAGGGATTGCATTGAATCTGTAGATTGCTTTGGGTAGTAGAGTCATTTTCACAATGTTGATTCTTCCAATCCAAGAACATGGTCTATCTCTCCATCTATTTGTATCATCTTTAATTTCTTTCAGCAGTGTCTTATAATTTTCTGCATACAGGTCTTTTGTCTCCTTAGGTAGGTTTATTCCTAGATATTTTATTCTTTTTGTTGCAATGGTAAATGGGAGTGTTTTCTTGATTTCACTTTCAGATTTTTCATCATTAGTGTATAGGAATGCCAGAGATTGCTGTACATTAATTTTGTATCCTGCTACTTTACGAAATTCATTGATTAGCTCTAGCAGTTTTCTGGTAGCATCTTTAGGATTCTCTATGTATAGTATCATGTCATCTGCAAACAGTGACAGCTTTACTTCTTCTTTTCTGATTTGGATTCCTTTTATTTCCTTTTCTTCTCTGATTGTTGGGGCTAAAACTTCCAAAACTATGTTGAATAAGAGTGGTGAGAGTGGGCAACCTTGTCTTGTTCCTGATCTTTGTGGAAATGCTTTCAGTATTTCACCATTGAGGACAATGTTGGCTGTGGGTTTCTGATATATGGCCTTTATTATGTTGAGGATAGTTCCCTCTATACCTACTTTCTGCAGGGTTTTTATCATAAATGGGTGTTGAATTTTGTCAAAAGCTTTCTCTGCATCTATTGAGATGATCATATGGTTTTTCTCCTTCAACTTGTTAATATGGTTTATCACATTGATTGTTTTGTGTATATTGAAGAAACCTTGCATTCCTGGAATAAACCCCACTTGATCATGGTGTATGATCCTTTTAATGTGCTGTTGGATTCTGTTTGCTAGTATTTTGTTGAGGATTTTTGCATCTATGTTCATCAGTGATACTGGCCTGTAGTTTTCTTTCTTTGTGACATCCTTGTCTGGTTTTGATATCAAGATGTTGGTGGCCTCATAGAATGAGTTTGGGAGTGTTCCTCCCTCTGCTATATTCTGTAAGAGTTTGAGAAGGATAGGTGTTAGCTCTTCTCTAAATGTTTGATAGAATTTGCCTGTGAAGCCATCTGGTCCTGGGCTTTTTAATCACAGTTTCAATTTCAGTGCTTGTGACTGGTCTGTTCATATTTTCTATTTCTTCCTGATTCAGTCTTGGCAGGTTGTGCATTTCTAAGAATTTGTCCATTTCTTCCAGGTTGTCCATTTTATTGGCATATAGTTGCTTGTACTAATCTCTCATGATCTTCTGTATTTCTGCAGTTTCAGTTGTTACTTATCCTTTTTCATTTCTAATTCTATTGATTTGAGTCTTCTCCCTTTTTTCTTGATGAGTCTAGCTAATGGTTTATCAATTTTGTTTATCTTCTCAAAGAACCAGCTTTTAGTTTTATTGATCTTTGCTCTCATTTCCTTCATTTCCTTTTCATTTATTTCTGATCTGATTTTTATGATTTCTTTCCTTCTGCTAACTTTGGGGTTTTCTTGTTCTTCTTTCTCTAATTGCTTTAGGAGGAAGTTTAGGTTGTTATTCGAGATGTTTCCTGTTTCTTAAGTTAGGATTGTATTGCTATAAACTTCCCTCTTAGAACTGCTTTTGCTGCATCCCATAGATTTTGGGTCGTCGTGTCTCCATTGTCATTTATTTCTAAGTATTTTTTAATTTCCTCTTTGATTTCTTCAGTGATCACTTCGTTATTAAGTAGTGTATTGTTTAGCCTCCATGTGTTTGTATTTTTTACAGATCTTCTCCTGTAATTGATATCTAGTCTCATAGCATTGTGGTTGGAAAAGATACTTGATATGATTTCAATTTTCTTAAATTTACCAAGGCTTGACTTGTGACCCAAGATATGATCTATCCTGGAGAATGTTCCATGAGCACTTGAGAAAAATGTGTATTCTGTTGTTTTTGGATGGAATGTCCTATAAATATCAATTAAGTCCATCTCGTTTAATGTATCTTTTAAAGCTTGTGTTTCCTTATTTATTTTCATTTTGGATGATCTGTCCATTGGTGAAAGTGGGGTGTTAAAGTCCCCTACTGTGAATGTGTCACTGTGGATTTCCCCTTTTATGGCTGTTAGTATTTGCCTTATGTATTGAGGTGCTCCTATGTTGGGTGCATAAATATTTACAATTGTTATATCTTCTTCTGGATCGATCCCTTGATCATTATGTAGTGTCCTTCTTTGTCTCTTCTAATAGTCATTATTTTAAAGTCTATTTTGTCTAATATGAGAATTGCTACTCCAGCTTTCTTTTGGTTTCCATTTGCATGACATATCTTTTTCCATCCCCTTACTTTCAGTCTGTATGTGTCTCTAGGTCTGAAGTGGGTCTCTTGTAGACAGCATATATATGGGTCTTGTTTTTGTATCCATTCAGCCAATCTGTGTCTTTTGGTGGGAGCATTTAGTCCAGTTACATTTAAGGTAATTATCAATATGTGTGTTCCTATTCCCTTTTCTTAATTGTTTTGGGTTCTTTATTGTAGGTCTTTTCCTTCTCTTGTGTTTCTTGCCTAGAGAAGTTCCTTTAGCAGTTGTTGTAAAGCTGGTTTGGTGGTGCTGAACTCTCTCAGCTTTTGCTTGTCTGTAAAGGTTTTAATTTCACCATCAAATCTGAATGAGATCCTTACTGGGTAGAGTAATCTTGGTTGCAGGTTTTTCTCCTTCATCTCTTAAATATTTCCTGCCACTCCCTTCTGGCTTGCAGAGTTTCTGCTGAAAGATCAGCTGTTAACCTTATGGGGATTCCCTTGTGTGTTATTTGTCATTTTTTCCCTTGCTGCTTTTAATATGTTTTCTTTGTATTTAATTTTTGACAGTTTGATTAATATGTGTCTTGGCATATTTCTCCTTGGATTTATCCTGTATGGGACTCTCTGTGCTTCCTGGACTTGGTTAACTATATCCTCTCCCATATTAGGGAAGTTTTCAACTATAATCTCTGCAGATATTTTCTCAGTCCCTTTCTTTTTCTCTTCTTCTTCTGGAACCCCTATAATTCGTATGTTGATGCGATTAATGTAGTCCCAGAGGTGTCTGAGACTGTCTTCAGTTCTTTTCATTCTTTTTTCTTTATTCTGCTCTGCAGTAGTTATTTCCACTATTTTATCTTCCAGGTCACTTATCCGTTCTTCTGCCTCAGTTATTCTGCTATTGATCCCATCTAGAGTATTTTTAATTTCATTTATTGTGTTGTTCATCATTGTTTGTTTCATCTTTAGTTCTTCTAGGTCCTTGTTAAATGTTTCTTGCATTTTGTCCATTCTATTTCCAAGATTTTGGATCATCTTTACTATCATTATTCTGAATTTTTTTTAGGTAGACTGTCTATTTCCTCTACATTCATTAGGTCTGGTGGGTTTTTATTTGCTCCTTCATCTGCTGTGTGTTTTTCTGTCTTCTCATTTTGCTTATCTTACTGTGTTTGGGGTCTCCTTTTTGCAGGTTGAAGGTTCGTAGTTCCCGTTGTTTTTGGTGTCTGTCCAGTGGCTAACGTTGGTTCAGTGGGTTGTGTAGGCTTCCTGGTGGAGCGGACTAGTGCCTGTGTTCTGGTGGATGAGGCTGGATCTTGTCTTTCTGGTAGGCAGGTCCACGTCTGGTGGTGTGTTTTGGGGTGTCTGTGGACTTGTTATGATTTTAGGCAGCCTCTCTGCTAATGTGTGGGGTTGTGTTCCTGTCCTGCTAGTTGTTTGGCATAGGATGTCCAGCACTGTAGCTTGCTGGTCGTTGAGTGAAGCTGGGTGCTGGTGTTGAGATGGAGATCTCTGGGAGATTTTCACCGTTTGATATTATGTGGAGCTGGGAGGTCTCCTGTGGACCAGTGTCCTGAAGTTGGCTCTCCCACCTCAGAGGCACAGCACTGACTCCTGACTCCAGCACCAAGAGACTTTCATCCACACGGCTCAGAATAAAAGGGAGAAAAAGTAGAAAAAAAGAATTAGTAGAAGAAGAAAGAAAGAAAGAAAGAAAATAGGGAGGGAGGGAGGAAGGAAGGAAGGAGGGAAGGAAGGTAAAAAATAAAGAAAGAAAGAAGATAAAATAAAATAAGATAAAAATACAATAAAGTTATTAAAATAAAAAAATATTAAGAAAACAAACCAAACCAAACAAACAAAAACGGACGGATAGAACCCTAGGACAAATGGTGGAAGCAAAGCTATACAGACAAAAATCTCACACAGAAGCATACACATACACCCTCACAAAAAGAGGAAAAGGGGAAAAAATCATAAATCTTGCTCTCAAAGTCCACCTCCTCAATTTGGGATGATTCGTTGTCTATTCATTTATTCCACAGATGCAGGGTACATCAAGTTGATTGTGGAGATTTAATCCGCTGCTCCTGAGGCTGCTGGGAGAGATTTCCCTTTCTCATCTTTGTTCTCACAGCTCCCAGGGGCTCAGCTTTGTATTTGGCCCCGCCTCTGCGTGTAGGTCACCGGAGGGCGTCTGTTCTTCGCTCAGACAGGACGGGGTTAAAGGAGCCGCTGATTCGGGGGCTCTGGCTCACTCAGGCCGGGGGGAGGGAGGGGAAGGAATGCGGGGCGAGCCTGCGGCGGCAGAGGCTGGCATGTTGTTGTACCAGCCTGAGGCGCGCTGTGCGTTCTCCTGGGGGAGTTGTCCCTGGATCCCGGGACCCTGGCAGTGGCGGGCTGCACAGGCTCCCCAGAGGCGGGTGTGGATAGTGACCTGTGCTCGCACACAGGTTTTTTGGTGGCGGCAGCAACAGCCTTAGTGTCTTATGCCCGTCTCGGGTCTGCGCTTTTTAGCTGCGACTCGTGCCCGTCTCTGGAGCTCCTTTAAGCGGCGCTCTTAATCCCCTCTCCTCGCGCACCAGGAAACAAAGAGGGAAGAAAAAGTCTCTTGCCTCTTCAGCAGGTCCAGACTTTCCCCCCGACTCCCTCCCTGCTAGCCGTGATGCACCATCCCCCTGTAGGCTGTGTTCACGCCGCCAACCCTAGTCCTCTCCCAGTGCTCCGACCGAAGCCCGAGCCTCAACTCCCTGCCCCGCCCACCCCGGCAAGTGAGCAGACAAGCCTCTCGAGCGGGTGAGTGCCGGTCGGCCCTGATCCTCTGTGCGGGAATCTCTCCGCTTTGCCCTCCGCACCCCTGTTGCTGTGCTCTCCTCCGGGGCTCCGAAGCTTCCCCCCTTCGCTGCGTGCGAAGGGGCTTCTAGTGTGTGGAAACCTTTCCTCCTTCACAGTTCCCCCCCACTGGTGCAGGTCCTGTCCCTATTCTTTTGTCTCTGTTTATTCTTTTTTCTTTTGCCCTACCCAGGTACGTGGGGGGCTTCTTGCCTTTTGGGAGGTCTGAGGTCTTCTGCCAGCATTCAGTAGGTGTTCTGTAGGAGTTGTTCCACGTGTAGATGTATTTCTGGTGTATCTGTGGGGAGGAAGATGATCTCTGCGTCTTACTCTTCCACCATCTTCCCGGGAGCTATGTGTCTTAATTTTGTAACCTGCAACTTTACCAGATTCATTGATGAGCTATAATAGTTTTCTGGGAGCATCTTTAGGATTTTCTATGTATAATATCATGTCATCTGCAAATAGTGACAGTTTAACTTCTTTTCCAATTTGGATTCCTTTTATTTCTTTTTCTTCTCTGTTTGCCATGGCTAGGACTTCCAAAACTGTTGAATAATAGTGACAAGAGTGGACATCCTTGTCTTGTTCCTGATCTTAGAGGAAATGTTTTCAGATTTTCACTGTTGACTATGATGTTAGCTGTAGGTTTGTCATATATGGCCTTTATTATGTTAAGGTATGTTCCCTTTATGCCCACTTTCTGGAGAGTTTTTATCATAACTGGGTGTTGAATCTTGTCAGAAGCCTTTTCTGCATCAGTTGAGATGATCATATGGTTTTTATTCTTCAATTTGTTACAGTGGTGTATCACACTGATTGATTTGCAGATATTGAAAAATCCTTCCATCCCTGGGATAAATCCCACTTGATCATGGTGTATGATCTTTTTAATGTATTGTTGGTTTCAGAGTGCTAGTATTTTGTTGAGGATTTTTGCATCTATGTTCATCAGTGATATTGGCCTGTAATTTCTTTTTTTGTGGTATCTTTGTCTGGTTTTGTAATCCGGGTGATGGTGGCCTCATAGAATGAGTATGGGAGTGTTCCTTCCTCTACAATTTTTTGGAACAGTTTCAGAAGGCTAGTTGTTAGCCGTTCTCTAAATATTTGATAAAATTTACCTGTGAAGCCATCAGGTCCTGGACTTTTGTTTGTTGGGAGTTTTTTAATCACAGTTTCAATTTCATTACTTGTGATTGGTCTCTTCATATTTTCTGTTTCTTCCTGGTTCAGTCTTGGGAGCTTGTACCTTTCTAAGAATTTGTCCATTTCTTCCAGGTTGTCCATTTTATTTGCATACAGTTGCTTGTAGTTTTTTATGATACTTTTTATTTCTGTGGTGTCGGTTGTAATTTTTCCTTTTTCATTTCTAATTTTACTAATTTGAGTCCTCTCCCTTTTTTTTCTTGATGAGTCTTGCTAAAGGTTTATCATTTTGTTTATCTTTCAAAGAACCATCTTTTAGTTTCATTGATCTTTGTTGTTGTTTTCTTTGTCTCTATTTCATTTATTTCTCCTCTGATCTTTATGATTTCTTTACTTCTATAACTTTAGGTTTTGTTTCTTCTTCTTTCTCTCATTGCTTCAGGTGTAAGGTTAGGTCATTTATTTGAGATTTTTCTTGTTTCCTGAGGTAAGATTTTATTGCTATAAACTTCCCTCTTAGAACTGCTTTTGCTGTATCCCATAGGTTTTGGATCGTTGTGCCTTCATTTTCATTTGTCTCTAGATATTTTTTAATATCCTCTTTGATTTCTTCAGTGATCCATTGGTTGTTTAGTAGCATATTGTTTAGCCTCCACGTGTTTGTGTTTTTTACTTTGTTTTTTTCTTGTAGTTTATTCCTAATCTCATAGTGTTGTGGTTGGAAAAGATGCTTGATATGATTTCAATTTTCTTAAATTTACCAAGGCCTGCTTTGTGGCCCAGCATGTGGTCAGTCTTGGAGAACGTTCTGTGTGCACTTGAGAAGAATGTGTATTCTGGCTGCTTTTGGATAGAATGCCGTATAAATATCAATTAAGGCCATCTGGTCTAATGTATCATTTAAGGCCTGTGTTTCCTTGTTGATTCTCTGGATGATCTATCCTTTGATGAAAAGTGGGGTGTTAAATCTCCTACAGTATTCTATTATTTTTAAATCAAACTTTTTATTTTGAGATCATTGTAGACTCACAAGCAGTTGTGAGAAATGATACCAAGAGATCTCATGTACCCTTTCCCCAGCTTCCTCCAGTGGTAACACCTGGCAAAACTATACTATAATATCACAACCAGGATATCGACATTTACACAGTTAAGGATTCTGTCACAACAAAGATTCCTCATGTTACCCTTTTATAGCTGCATTCACCTCAGCCTCCCCTTTTACACACCTCCACTCTCCCTCTTCCAATTCATGACCCTTGGGAACCATTGATCTGGTCTCCAATAATTTTGTCGTTTCAAGAATGTTATAAAAATGGAATCATGCAATATGTAGTCTTTGAGATTACTTTTTTTCTCTCAGCTGTAATTCTCTGGAGTTTTATACATATTGTTGTTGTGTTTATCTGTAGTTTATTCCTTTTTATTGCTGAGTAGCATTCCATGGTATGAATGTAGTACAATTTGTTTAACCTGTTGAAGAACATCTGAATTTTTTCCAGTTTTTGGCTATTATGCATAAAGCTGCTATAAATATTCGTGTATAGGTTTTTATGTGAACATATGTTTTTATTTTCCTGTGATAAATGCCCAAGTACAATTACAAAACAGTGCCAAACTTTTCCAGAGGGCTATAACATTTTACATCCTCACCAGCAGTGTATGAGTGATCCAGTTTCTCTACATCTTTAGCATTGATGTTGTCATTAGTTTAAAAAAATTTTTTTATTGAGGTATAGTCAATGTACAAAATCATATAACTTCAGGTGTACAACAGATTCACAATTTTTAGAGGTTATACTCCATTTACAGTTACTGTAAAATATTGGCTATATTCCCTGTGCTGTATAATATATCCTTGTGGCTTATTTATTTTATACATAGTAGTTTGTACCTCTTAATCCCCTACCGCTATCTTGCCTGTCTTCCTTTCCCTCTACCCACTGGTAACCACTGGATTGTTCTCTTTATCTGTGATTATTTTTCCTTTTTGGTACATTCACTAGTTTGTTGTATTTTTTAGATTCCTCATATAAGTGATATCATACAATATTTGTCTTTGTCTGACTTATTTCACTTAGCATAATACCTGCCAAGTCCATCCATGTTCGTTGCAGATGGCAAAATTTCATTCTTTTTAAAAAGGCTGAGTAGTATTCCATTCACATCTTCTTTATCCATTCATCTGTTGATGGACACTTAAGTTGTTTCCATATCTTGTGGCTATTGTAAGTAATGCTGCTATGAACATTGGGGTGCATGTATCTTTTTGAATTAGTGTTTTCATTTTTTTGGGATATGCACCCAGGAGTGGAATTGCTAGATCATATGGTAGTTGTATTTTTAGTTTTTTTTGAGAAACTTCCATACTGTTTGCCACAGTGGCTGCACCAATTTACATTCCCACCAACAGTGTATGAGGGTTTTTTCCTCTCTGCATCCTCGCCCACATTTTTTGAGTTCTTTATGATGACAGCCATTCTGACAGGTGTGAGATGATATCTCCTTGTGGTTTTTCATTTGCATTTCTTTAATGGTTAACAATGTTGAGCATCTTTTCATGTGCCTGTTGTCCATGGGAAAAGGTTTATTCATGTCTTATGTCCATTTTTAAATTGAGTTATTTGGGGTTTTTTTGATATTGAGTTGTGTGAGCTGTTTATATTTTGATTATTAACCCCTTATCAGTATTATCATTTGCAAATATTTTTCCCATTCAGTAGATTGTCTTTTTGTTTTTTCAAAAGTTTCCTTTGCTGTGCAAAAGGTTTGATTATGTCCCATTTGCTTATTTTTGCTTTTATTTCCTTTGCTTCAGGAGAAAGGTCAAAAAAATATTGTTGTAATTTATGTCAAAGAGAGTTCCACCTGTTTTCTTCTAGGAGTTTTATGATTTCTGGTCTTACATTTAGGTCTTTAATCCAGTTTGAGTTTATTTTTGTATATGATGTTAGAAAATGTTCTAGTTTCATTCTTTCACATGTAGCTGTCCAGTTTTCCCAGCACCACTTATTGAAGAGACTATCTTTTCTCCATTATATATTGTTGTCTCCTTTGTTGTAGATTAATTGACCATAGGTGTGTTAGTTTATTTCTGGCTCTCTGTTCTGCTCCAATGATCTGTGTGTCTATTTTTTCTGTTTTTATGCCAGCATCCTACTGTTTTGATTACTGTAGCTTTGTATTATAGTCTGAAGTCAGGGAACATGATACTTCCAGCTCTGTTCTTTCTCAACATTGTTCTGGCTATTGGGGGTCTTTTGTATTTCCATACAAATTTTAAAATTATTTGTTCTAGTTCTGTGAAAAATGCCATTAGTATTTTAATAGGGATTACATTGAATCTTCAGATTGCCTTTGGTAGTATGGTCATTTTAACAATATTAGTTCTTCCAGTCCATGAACACAGTATATCTTTCCATCTGTTTGTGTCATTGTCAGTTTCTTTTATAAGTGTTGTATAGTTTTCCTTACCTCTTTGGGTAGGTTTATTCTTAGGTATTTTATTCTTTTTGATGTGACTGTTTTCTTAATTTCTCTTTCTGATAGTTTATTGTTAGTGTATAGAAATGCAACAGATTTCTGCACATTCATTTTGTATCCTGCAACTTTACCAGATTCATTGATGACCTCTAGTAATTTTTTGGTGGCATCCTTAGGATTTTCTATCTATAGTATTGTGTCATCTGCAAGCCATGACAGTTTTACTTCCTCCATTCTAGTTAGAATTCCTTTTATTTCTTTTTCTTATCTAATAGCCGTGGCTAAGACTTCCAATACTATGTTGAACAAAAATGGTGAGAGTGAGCATCTTTGTCTTGTTCCTGATCTTAGAGGAAATGCTTTCCGCTTTTCACATTGAGTACGATGTTAGCTGTAGGTTTGTCTTATATGGCCTTTATTATGTTGAGGTATGTTCCCTCTATGCCCACTTTCTGGAGAGTTTTTACCATAAATCGGTGTTGGATTTTGTCAAAAGCTTTTTCTGCATCTATTGAAATGATCATATGGTTCTTATTCTTCAGTTTGTTAATGTGGTGTATTACATTGATTGATTTGCAGATATTGAAAAATCCTTGCAACCCTGGGATAAATCCCACTTGATTATGGTATATGATCCTTTTAATGTATTGTTTGATTCAGTTTGCTAATATTTGGTTGAGCATTTTTGCATCTATGTTCATTAATGATATTAGCCTGTAGTTTCTTTTTTGGTTTGTGATATTTGTCTTGGTTTAGTATCAGGGTTATGCTGGGCTCATAGAATGAATTTGGAAGCATTCGTTCCTCTGCAATTTTTTGGAATAGTTTGAGAAGGATAGGTGTTAACTCTTCTCTAAATATTTGGTAGAATTCACCTGTGAAGCTATCTGGTCCTGGACTTTTTTTTTTTTTTTTTTTTGCGGTACGTGGGCCTCTCACTGTTGTGGCCTCTCCCATTGTGGAGCACAGGCTCCAGACGCTCAGGCTCAGCAGCCATGGCTCACGGGCCCAGCCGCTCCGCAGCATGTGGGATCTTCCCAGATCGGGGCACGAACCCGTGTCCCCTGCATCGGCAGGCAGACTCTCAACCACTGCGCCACCAGGGAAGCCCTGGACTTTTGTTTTTTGAGAGTTTTAAAAAACTGATTCAGTCTCATTACTGGTAGTTGATCTGTTCATATTTTTTATTTTTTCCTGGTTCATTCTTTGGAGATTGTACATTTCTAGGAATTTGTCCATTTCTTCTAGGTTGTCCATTGTATTGGCATACAGTTGTTCTTAGTAGTCTCTGATGATCCTTTGTATTTCTATGGTGTCTGTTGTAACTTCTCCTTTTTCATTTCTGATTTTATTGATTTGGGTCCTTTCTCTTTTTTTCTTGGTGAGTCTGGCTGAAGGTTTATCAATTTTGTTTATCTTGTCAAATAACCAGCTCTTAGTTTTATTGATCTTTTCTATTGTTTTTTAAAGTCTCTATTTAATTTGTTTCTGCTCTGTTCTTTATGATTTCTTTCCTTCCACTAACTTTGGGTTTTGTTTGTTTTTCTTTTTCTAGTTTCCTTAGGTGTAATGTTAGATTGTTTATTTGAGATTTTTCTTGTTTCCTGAGGTAAACTTGTATTGCTATAAACTTCCCTCTTAGAACTGCCTTTTTACTGTATCCTGTAGATTTTGGATTGTTGTGTTTTCATTTTCTTTTGTCTCATGTATTTTAAAATTTCTTCTTTGATTTCTTCAGTGAACGATTGCTTGTTTAGTAGCATATTGTTTAGCCTCCACATGTTTGTGTTTTTTACAGTTTATTTTTCTTGTAGTTTATTTCTAGTCTCATAGCATTGTGGTTGGAAAAGATGCTTGATATGATTTCAGTTTTCTTAAATTTACCAAGGCTTGTTTTGTGGCCTTGTACATGAACTATCCTGGAGAATTTTCCACGTGCATTTGAAAAGAATGTGTATTCTGCTGCTTTTTGATGGAATGTTCTATGTGTATCTATTAAGTTCACCTGGTCTAGTGTGTCATTAAGGCCAGTGTTTCCTTATTAATTTTCTGTTTGGATGATCTGTCCATTGATGTAAATGGGGTGTTAAAGTCCCCTACTATTATTGTATTGCTGTCAACTTCTCCCTTATATCTGTTAGTATTTGCTTTATGTATTTAGATGCTCCTGTGTTAAGTGCTTATATATTTGCGATTGTTGCATCTTCTTGGATTAAGCCCTTGATCATTATGTAATGTCCTTCTTTGCCTCTTATAACATTCTTTGTTTTAAAGTCTATTTGATGCAAGTATTTCTACCCTGGCTTTCTTTTGATTTCCATTTGCAATGAATACCTTTTTCCATCCCTTCATTTTCTGTCTGTGTGTGTCTTTAGATCTGAAGTGAATCTCTTGTAGGCAGCATATATACGGGTCTTGTTTTTGTTTCCATTCAGCCACTCCATGTCTTTTGATTGGAGCATTTAGTCTATTTACACTTAAAGTAATGTTGATATGTATGTTCTTATTGCCATTTTGTTAATTTTTTTAAGGTCTTTTTTGTTCCTTTCTTCTTCTTTTGTTCTTCTTGTGATTTGATGACTGTCTTTAGTGCTATGTTTGGATTCCTTTTTCTTTTTTGTGTGTGTATCTATTATAGATTTTTGGTTTGTGGTTATCATGAGATTTATATATAGCAATATATATATATTTGATTGTTTTAAGTTGTTGATCTCTTAATTTCAAATGTATTTTAACAACCTTGCATTTGTACTCTCCTCCCCTCATGATTATTCTTTTTTTTTTTTTTGCGGTACACGGGCCTCTCACTGTTGTGGCCTCTCCCGTTGCGGAGCACAGGCTCCGGATGTGCAGGCTCAGTAGCCATGGCTCACAGGCCCAGCCGCTCCGTGGCATGTGGGATTTTCCCGGACCGGGGCACGAACCCATGTCCCCTGCATCGGCAGGCGGACTCTCAACCACTGCGCCACCAGGGAAGCCCGATTATTCTTTTTGACATAGTATTTTACATCTGATTGTTTTGTGTATCCCTTAACTGCTTATTGTGGGTATAGATGATTTTATTACTTTTGTCTTTTAACCTTCCTACTAGCTTTGTGCCTGGTTGATTTTCTATATTTACTGAGTTTACCTGAGTTTTTTTCCTGTTGTAATTTTCATGTTTCTAGTTGTGGCCTTTTTTTTTTGCTTATGGAAATCCTGTTAACATTTCTTGTAAAGCTGGTTTGGTAGTGCTGAACTCTTTTAGCTTTTGCTTGTCTGTAAAGCTTTTGATTTCTCCATCAAATCTGAATGAGTGTCTTGCTGGGTAGAGTATTCTTCATTGTAGGTTTTTCCCTTTTATAACTTTAAATATATTGTACCACTGTCATTAGTTTTTATTATAACCTTTCTGATAGGTGTGAAGTGATAGCTCATTAAAGTTTTAATTTGCATTTTCCTAATGGCTAATGATATTGAATATCTTTTCATGTGGTTATTTGGCATCTGTGTATCTTTTTGTTTAATTTTAATTTTTTAAATTTTTATTTTTTTATTATTTTTTAAAATTCTTTTTAATTTTATTTTTGGCTGTGTTGGTCTTTGTTACAGTGCGCGGGCTTTTCTCTAGTTGCATTGAGCGGGGGCTACTCTTCGTTGTGGTGCGTGGACTTCTTATTGTGGTGAGCTTCTCTTGTTGCAGAGCATGGGCTCTAGGCACGCGGGCTTCAATAGTTGTGGCACGTGGGCTCTAGAGACCGTTGTGGCACACGGTCTTAGTTGCTCCACGGCATGTGGGGTCTTCCCAGACCAGGGCCTGAACCCGTGTCCCCTGCATTGGCAGGCAGATTCCCAACCACCAGGGAAGTCCTTTTTTTAAATTTTTAATTAAAAAAAAATTTTATTTTTTGGTCTGCATTGGGGTTTCGTTGCTGCGCGCGGGCTTTTCTCTAGTTGCCATGCATGGACTTCTCACTGCAGTGTCTTCTTTTGTTGTGGAGTCTGGGCTCTAGGCACACGGGCTTCAGTAGTTGTGGCGCATGAGCTCAGTATTTGTGGCTCGCGGGCTCTAGAGCGCAAGCTCAGTAGTTGTGGTGCATGGGCTTAGTTGCTCCGTAGCATGTGGGATCTTCCCAGACCAGGGATTGAACCCATGTCCCCTGCATTGGCAGGTGGATTCTTAACCACTGTGTCACCAGGGAAGTCCCATCATCTGTGTATATTTTTAGGTGAGATGTCTCTTCATGTCTTTTGACCATTTTCTGATTGGATGTTTTTTAAACTGTTGAGTTTTGAGAATTCTTTATATAATCTAGATACTAGTCCTTTGTCAGATATGTGGCTTGCAAATATTTTTTCCCAGTCTGTAGCTTGTCATTTCATTCTCTTTACAGGGCAAAAGTTTTAAATTTTGGTGGAATTCAGGTTATCAATTTTTCCTTTTATGGTTCATGCTTTTGGTATCAAGTGTAAAAACTATTTCCCTAGTTTAGATCCTGAGGATTTCCTCCTAAGCTTTTTTCTTCTGAAATCAAATTTTTATGTTTTACATTTTAGTCCATGACCCACTGTAAGTTAATTTTTGTATGGGGTGTGAGGTTTAGGTTGAGGTCCTTTTTTAATTTTTTTTTAAACCTATGGATATCTAATTGTTCCAGGACCATTTGCTGAGAAGGCTATTTTTCCTTTACTGAATTGCTCTTTTACACCTCTGCCAAAAATCAGTTTGGCATATTTATACAGATCTATTTCTGGGTTCTCTATTCTATTCCATTGATCTATGCATCTATCCTTTGACAAATACTACACAGTGTTTATTAGTATGTAATAGTATGGCTTGAAATCAGGTAAAATGCTTATCCCATTTTATCCTTTTTCAAGACAGTTGTAGCTTTTTTAGTTCCTTTGCCTTTTCATATAAATTTGAGAAGAATACTGTCTGTATCTAAAAAAACCCATATTGCTGGGAATGTAGGTTTAGGGGTTTTGGGTAGATGGTCTTTACCAAATTGATTTTTAAATTGGTGGTGCAGCCAGTTGACTTATTGAAAGGAAGGGTCTTGATGGCCTTATGAAATGGTCAGGTGGTCTGTGTTACTAATGACTCAGAAGGTCCACTGTCCTGCCTCAAAATGTTTCTCCCAATCTGAATGAAATACACTAGGTAGACACTCATTGTTTTGAGTAAAGGCATTTTTTTTTAAATGTAAAACTTCTTCGAAAGGTCAACATTTTATACTGCTGTCATTTTTACAGCAGTGGAATAGCTTCTCTGTTTCTTTCCTCCTTACGCAAGCACAAAAAGCATGGGATGGGTGGGGAAAGGAAGGAAGAACAATTTTTGGATCAGAGAATGCTTCGCTTGCACAGCAGGAGGTTACTGAGTGCTTTTTCCAGTTGAAGCACAGACAGGAGTTTTGAAAAG
The DNA here is from genome assembly GCF_964374135.1 of Grampus griseus. Lineage (NCBI taxonomy): Eukaryota > Metazoa > Chordata > Mammalia > Artiodactyla > Delphinidae > Grampus > Grampus griseus. The sequence continues at coordinate 36,448,206 of NC_138998.1, forward strand.
GATCTGAAGCCTAATTTAACCTTTTAAAAATTTTGCATCATTTTTATATTTAAATAACTATAATTTTAAAAGTATAGATACTACATTTGAGAAGTTTATTTTACAATTTATTTTCAAATGGCTCTGCATTTGTTTAAAATACTGCATTTGTTGATGCCTCCTCCAAAGTGCATCTTGTAAAAAGCAAAAGCATCCTGCTAATGATAGCTCTTTTCTCAAGAATGACAGCATGTTCTTATTTTACTTACACAACGAGATGATATACCACCTAGTTATAAGAATGAAGCACACATTATATTTCACAAAAAACATCTAAGTTTTACTTACCTCATCTGGGAACATAATTTTAGTATTTCATATCTTCTCAAGTTTCACAGAAACGTCCTAAGTAATTAGCCTATGTAGATACAAAGAATTTGAAAGCGTTATTATATTTTCCTGTTGCAGTTTTACTTACAGAAAACTATTTACAATTTAATAGCATTGAAAACTTTTGTTCAATATATTTGTTTTACACAGTGATTCAGGTTGTACTAAGTGAAGTATAGAGTCTACTCCTATGGACCTATTACTTTATAATTTGTCTTGTTTCCTAGATCATAATGAGTATCATGTTTTGGCTTCCTTTCCTGAACTTTTAGAAGACCTGTTCTACAAAATGTATATTTCACTTATTTTCAGCTTTCCCCACCATGATTGCTATGGTGTAATAACATTTTGATAGCTTTCACAATTGTGAAGTTTATACTGTTTGTATTTTGTACATCAGCCTGCACATAAGCTCCATCCAGCAAGAGTTTTATTTAAAATAAGGATATGACACTTTCCCAGGAGCAGGGAAAGAACTGTGATTAATAGGTTAAGGATGAAATTTCCTTAGAGTAAGAATGTAATTTTCAAATTGATGAGAAGGAACCAAAACTCATGATGGGCAAAGAGTTGGATTGCATTGTTTGTTTTCTTAATATTGAGCTGCGTGAGCAGTTTATATATTTTGGAGGTTAATCCTTTGTCCATTGATTCATTTGCAAATATTTTCTCCCATTCTGAGGGTTATCTTTTCGTCTTGTTTGTAGTTTCCTTTGCTTTGCAAAAGCTTTGAAGTTTCATTAGGTCCCATTTGTTTATTTTTGTTTTTATTTCCATTACTGTAGGAGCTGAATCAAAAAAGATCTTGCTGTGATTTATGTCGAAGAGTGTTCTTCCTATGTTTTCCTCTAAGAGTTTTATAGTGTCCCATCTTACATTTTGGTCTCTAATCCATTTTGAGTTTATTTTTGTGTATGGTGTTAGGGAGTGTTCTAATTTCATTCCTTTACATGTAGCTGTCCAGTTTTCCCAGCACCACTTACTGAAGAGACTGTCTTTTCTCCATTGTATATCTTTGCCTCCTTTGTCATAGATTAGGTGACTGTAGGTGCGTGGGTTTATCTCTGAGCTTTCTATCCTGTTCCATTGATCTATATTTCTGTTTTTGTGCCATTACCATACTGTCTTGATTACTGTAGCTTTGTAGTATAGTTTGAAGTCCGGGAGCATGATTCCTCCAGCTCTGTGTTTTTCCATCAAGGCTGCTTTGGCTATTCAGGGTCTTCTGTGTCTCCATACAAATTGTAAGATTTTTTTGTTCTAGTTCTGTAAAAAAATGCCATTGGTAATTTGATAGGGATCGCATTGAATCTGTAGATTGCTTTGGGTAGTATAGTCATTTTGACAATATTCGTTCTTCCAATACAAGAACATGGTATATCTCTCCATCTGTTTGTATCATCTTTAATTTCTTTCATCAGTATCTTATAGTTTTCTGCATACAGGTCTTCTGTCTCCCTAGGTAGGTTTATTCCTAGGTTTTTTATTCTTTTTGTTGCAGTGGTAAATGGGAGTGTTTCCTTAATTTCTCTTTCAGATTTTTCATCATTAGTGTATAGGAATGCAAGAGATTTCTGTGCATTAATTTTGTATCCTGCTACTTTACCAAATTCGTTGATCAGCTCTAGTAGTTTTCTGTGGCATCTTCAGGATTTTCTATGTATAGTATCATGTCATCTGCAAACAGTGACAGTTTTACTTCTTCTTTTCCAATTTTCCAATTTGTATTCCTTTTATTTCTTTTTCTTCTCTGCTGTGGCTAGGACTTCCAAAACTGTGTTGAATAATAGTGGCAAGAGTGGACCTCCTTGTCTTGTTCCTGATTTTAGAGGAAATGCTTTCAGTTTTTCCACCATTGAGAGTGATGTTTGCTGTGGGTTTGTCATATATGGCCTTTATTATGTTGAGGTAGGTTCCCTCTATGCCTACTTTCTGGAGAGTTTTTATCATAAATGAGTGTTGAATTTTGTCAAAAGCTTTTTCTGCATCTATTGAGATGATCATATGGTTTTTCTTCTTCTGTTTGTTAATTTGGTATATCACATTGATTGATTTGCGTATATTGAAGAATCCTTGCATCCCTGGGATACATCCCACTTCATCATGGTGTATCATCCTTTTAATGTGTTGTTGGATTCTGTTTGCTAGTATTCTGTTGAGGATGTTTGCATCTATATTCATCAGTGATGTTGGTCTGTAATTTTCTTTTTTTGTAGTATCTTTTTCTGGTTTTGGTATCAGGGTGATGGTGGCCTCAAAGAATGAGTTTGGGAGTGTTTCTTCCTCTGCAATTTTTAGGAAGAGTTTGAGAAGAATGAGTCTTAGATTTTCTCTAAATGTTTGATAGAATTCACCTGTGAAGCCATCAGGTCCTGGACTTTGTTTGTTGGAAGATTTTTAATCACAGTTTCAATTTCATTACTTATGATTGGTGTGTTCATATTTTATGTTTCTTCCTGGTTCTGTCTTGGAAGGTTATACCTTCCTAAGAATTTGTCCATTTCTTCCAGGTTATACATTTTATTGGCATAGACTTGCTTGTAGCAGTCTCTTATGATGCTTTGTATTTCTGAGGTGTCCATTGTAACTTCTCCTTTTTCTTTTCTAGTTTTATTGATTTGAGTCTTCTCCCTCTTTTTCTTGATGAGTCTGGCTAAAGGTTTATCAATTTTGTGTATCTTCTCAAAGAACCAGCTTTTAGTTTTATTGATCTTTGCTCTTGTTTTCTTTGTTTCTATTTCATTTATTTCTGCTCTGATCTTTATGATTTCTTTCCTTCTACTAACTTTGGGTTTTGTTTGTTCTTCTTCCTCTAGTTCCTTTAGGTGTAAGGTTAGATTGTTTTTTTGAGATTTTTCTTGTTCCTTGAGGTAGGCTTGTATTGCTATCAACTTCCCTCTTAAAACTGCTTTTGCTGCATCCCGTAGGTTTTGGATCGTTGTGTTTTCATTGTCATTTGTCTCTAGGTATTTTTTGATTTCCTCTTGGATTTCTTCAGTCATCTCTTGGTTATTTAGTAACATATTGTTTAGCCTTCATGTGTCTGTGTTTTTTAATGTTTTTTTCCCCTGTAATTGATTTCTAATCTCATAGCATTGTGGTCACAAAAGATGCTTGATATGATTTCCATTTTCTTAAATTTACTGAGGCTTGATTTGTGACCAAGGTGTGATCTATCCTGGAGAATGTTCTGTGTGCACTTCAGAAAAAAGTGTAATCTGCTGTTTTTGGATGGAATGTCCTATAAATATCAATAAAATCTATCTGGTCTATTGTGTCATTTAAAGCTTGTGTTTCCTTATTAATTTTCTGTTTGGATGATCTGTCCATTGGTGTAAGTAAGGAGTTAAAGTCCCCCACTATTATTGTGGTACTGTTGATTTCCCCTGTTTTAGCTGTTAGCAGTTGCCTTATGTATTGAGGTGCTCCTGTGTTGGGTGCATATATATTTATAATTGTTATATCTTCTTCTTGGATTGATCCCTTGATCATTATGTAGTGTCCTTCCTTGTCTCTTATAACATTCTTTATTTTAAAGTCTATTTTACCTGATGAGTATTGCTACTCCAGCTTTCTTTTGATTTCCATTTGCATGGAATGTCTTTTTCCATCCCCTCACTTTCAGTCTGTATGTGTCCCTAGGTCTGAAGTGGGTCTCTTGTAGACAGCATTTATATCGATCTTGTTTTTGTATCCATTCAGCAAGCCTGTGTCTTTTGATTGGAGCATTTAATCCATTCACGTTTAAGGTAATTATCAATATGTATGTTCCTATTACCATTTTGTTAATTGGTTTGGGTTTGTTTTTGTAGGTCCTTTTCTTCTCTGTGTTTCCCACTTAGAGAAGATCCTTTATCATTTGTTGTAGAGCTGGTTTGGTAGTGCTGAATTCTCTTAGCTTTTACTTGTCTGTAAAGCTTTTGATTTCTCTGTAGAATCTGAATGAGATCCTTGCTGAGTAGAATAATGTTGGTTATAGGTTCTTCCCTTTCATCCGTTTAAATATATCATGCCACTCCCTTCTGGCTTGGAGAGTTTCTGCTGAGAAATCAGCTGTTAACCTTATGGGAGTTCCCTTGTATATTATTTGTCATTTTTCCCTTGTTGCTTTCAATAATTTTTCTTTGTGTTTAATTTTTGTCAGTTTGATTACTGTGTGTCTCAGCGTGTTTCTCCTTGGGTTTATCCTGCCTGGGACTCTCTGCACTTACTGGACTTGGGTGGCTATTTCCTTTCCCATGTTAGGGAAGTTTTAGACTATAATCTCTTCAAATATTTTCTTGGGTCCTTTCTCTCTCTCTTCTCCTTCTGGGACCTCTATAATGCAAATGTTGTTACGTTTAATGTTGTCCCAGAGATCTCTTACGCTGTCTTTATTTCTTTTCATTCTTTTTTCTTTATTCTGTTCCACAGCAGTGAATTCCACCATTCTGTCTTCCAGGTCACTTATCTGTGCTTATGCCTCAGTTATTCTGCTATTGATTCTTTCTCGTGTATTTTTCATTTCAGTTATTGTATTGTTTATCTCTGTTTGTTTGTTCTTTAATTCTTCTAGGTGTTTGTTCTTTAATTCTTCTAGCTCTTTCTTAATCATTTCTTGCATATTCTTGATCTTTGCCTCCACTCTTTTCCTGAGGTTTTTTTTTAATCATTTTCACTATCATTATTCTGAATTCTTTTTCTGGAAGGTTGCCTATCTCCACTTCATTTAGTTGTTTTTTGGGGTTTTATTTTGTTCCTTCATGTGGTACATATCCCTCTGCCTTTCCATCTTGTGTATCTTTCTGTGAATGTGGTTTTTGTTCCACAGGTTGCAGGATTGTACTTCTTCTTGCTTCTGCTGTCTGCCTTCTCAAAAATGATTATTAGTTTGTTTCAACCGTCTCTTGCATAATGGCATGGATAGGCACAGATGGTGGATGGCATTGATAGGCAGATATGGTGGCATCACTCAGTTATAGGAGCAGTTTCTACAGTCCTAAGGGAGGTTGCATTAAGAGTAAGCATTCCTTGTATAATCTAAGAGTTTTAGTGCCCTGGAGCAAATATTTAACAAAGCTTTGTCCTGTCTTCGGTGAATAGCGAGACAAGTAGAGGCCACTTGAAGAATATTTGTATACTTGAGACAGAAAAAAGAATTACCTTTCTCTTGACTTTGCTAAAATTCCATTTTTCACTGCCCCTATCTGGCCAAAGATATATAAGCATTTTATCTGAAGGAAGTAAGAGGATTTAGCTGACATTCATATGGTAGATAAATATGATACAAATGGTTACAGGCATAAGTGCTGATTTTAAAATAGACTTGGGTTTAATGCTGACTTCTCTACTTAGCAGCTGGTTATCTAACTTCAGTAGTCTCCGTTTCCTTAAGTGTAAAATAGGTATAATCATACCTACCTGAGGGGAAAAGTACTATCTGATTTAGGCAGAAGAGATTAGGTTCAAAGTGTTTCTCCTATATCTGGTTTTATGACAGAATGTTAAATCCTATAAAAATCTTAAAATGTTAAAAAACTGAACAGGAACTTAGAGTTCATTTGGCCCAATGCCATAATTTTATAAATGAGGGAAATGAGATCTGAAGAAGCTAAGAAGCATCTCCAGGATCACAGTGCAGTTGGAAGTGAAAGGCCAGTGATTTATTCCCACATCGTGGAAAAGGCATCTTAAAATAAGAATTGTAAAGATGTTTTCATCATTTTTAGTTTTATTTTATGGAAAATATTTCAAGAGTAAATCTTTCTTAGAGATACCATGGAGAAATTATTACTCTGAACAACCCTATTCTAATTCCAAGATTTTGTGTCAGTCGATATCATGCCAGTTTTTAAAATTTTATCCAGATGTATGCAGTGTTGCAAGTATTACTCCATGGCATAGCACAGTATACATTTACTTCATTTAACCAACATGGTTACAATAACATCTTCAGTTGAACGTTATGTTTTAGAATTAAAAAACTATCATTTCAGTAAATGTCTGTTCTATTTTCTAGATGTCTCCAGAAGAAAAAGTTTGTAAGTACTGTGGAGTCAGCTATCTAATTCTTCATGAGTTTAAGGCTATGGAAGAAAAAGTGAAAGCAATGGAAAAAGAGATGAAATTTTATCAAGGAAGTGTAGAACGTGAAAAGAGCCTTCAAGAAACACTACAGACTCTTAGCCAAGATTTTGAACAGTACAAAATTGACAGTGAATCCAAAATGGAAAGGTTAGAATATGTTATTCTTTTCTGTCATTTATTTAGTTTGGAAGAAAAGTACAAAGTATAGACTTGACTTTGTTTTTCTAGAATTTCTCTGCATCAAGTATAATTTATACCTTAATACATTTGAGTTTGTTTATTATTACTGATTACTAAATATACTTCTTAAATATAATTTGAGCATTCCTTTGAGGTGTATATTTCTATCAATAATTAGAAACCAATTGATTCAGTAACTATAAGTTGTGATGTGTTGATTTAACTTTTCCCCAGATATATATCTTAATTTTTTCATTAGGAAAGTTTATCTATCAAAAATCAGGTGAATTTTGGTAGATTTGATATCTAACATTTGTTTTTAAACGTGCATGAATATTTAGATTTATAGAATAAGGCTTTCATGTTATGAAAAGGAGGCCAAAACATTAAAATTGGCACATGATTCTAAATCAGTGAAACTGGAATAAAATTAAAGATTGGTTTCCTAATGTTGAGTCTAATCAGCAAGTTAGTCTGCCTAAAGACACCTCACTGAGCTTATACAAACACTTCTATGAAAGGGTTTTTGCTGTTGTTTCATGGCTTTTCCTTTGAATGAATATGTCTCCATTTAAAATATCGACAGCTGGGGCTTCCCTGGTGGTGCAGTGGTTGAGAGTCTGCCTGCCGATGCAGGTGACACGGGTTCGTGCCCGGGTCCGGGAAGATCCCACATGCCACAGAGTGGCTGGGCCCGTGAGCCATGGCTGCTGAGCCTGCGCGTCCAGAGCCTGTGCTCCGCAATGGGAGAGGCCACAACAGTGAGAGGCCTGCGTACCGCAGAAAAAAAAAAAGAAAAAACAAAAGAAAATATCGACAGTTGTGTTAGTAAACTATGAACTAATGAATATAATGAAATCGTGTCCTTATAAAGTAGAAACTTTCTTAAATCTCTTAGGATTAAGTACTCCTATTAAATTTTATTACAAATTTGAATAATTACATTAAATACCAATTCTTAGTCCTTTGCTAAGAAAATTTTGTTATATTTTCTTGAATTTCAAGTCTGAATAGTAAAGTATTTAATAATGTTTGGAAAAATTAAAAATATTTAGTTTAAAATTTTAAATTTGGAGGGTTTTTGCCTGTCAGATTCTTTTGTTTGGTGTTACTCCCACTTTCTTGAATAATATATTATATTATATAAATAATACATAAACATACGAAATAAAAGAAGTATTGATATATAGAAGAAAAGGCAAGAAAGTCCTTTTTTATCCTTCTGATTGCTTTCTTCTTACTGGAGATAAAAAAATAAAAAAACACTTTTAATGGTTTGGTATATATCTTTCTAGATCCTTCATTTTGCCTTAAACTTTATTATAGATATATCCTTTAAATATATGTAATGTTTATATATACCATGTAGTTTTAAAACTATTTTTTAATAGACTCATTTTTAATATAAGTAATATAATAAATATATTGGTCTGTGACTTTTGCCCCTTAATTTTATATACTGGAAATTGTTCCATGTTAATGCATATAGATCTATCTTGTTCTTAACTGCTGCAAAGTCTTCCTTACTAAGAATATGCTATAATTTACTTAACCATTTCTTTTTTCAACATTTAGATTATTCCAGTATTTATGATTACACACAGTAGTTTTATTTATATTCTTGTGTACATATGTTTTCCATAGGATAAATTCCTAGAAGTGGAATTGCTGAAAAGAAAGTAAATACCAATTTAAAATTTTGGTGGACATTATACCAAATTGTCCTTTGAGAAGATAGGGTTAATTTGTATTTGGCCAATAGTTTATAAAGTGGTCATTTCCTTACATCTTGTTAATACTGGAGTCTTCTTAATTTTTCTCAAATTTTCACATTTTTCTTCAGCAGAAAAAATGTTACTTCATTGTTATTTAATTTGTGTTTCTTTATTGCTAGTGAGGTTGAACTTTTTTTCATATGTTTATTAGATATTTATGTTTTGTCAGTGAGTTACTTGTTCATATATATTGTCCAATTTTATACAGTATTATTTGTATTTTTTGTTTATATATAGGAGTTTTTAATATAATATGGACTCATACTTTGATTACATATTGCTAATATTTTCTCATTGCTGCTTATCTTATTGTTTATTGTATTTTTTTCTGTATCAATTTTTAAAAAATATGCCAAATTCTGGTAAGGGTTCTGAATCAAGTCCTTTTGGTTGCAAACAACAGAAAGTTACTCTGGCTTTTGCTAACCTAGATTCAAGCAAGTTGAAAAACAACATAAGTTTAAAACTTTTATAGTGTTGTTGTTCTGGTAAGGCTTTTAATGTATGAGTTAGATTTATAATTTCATGGGTTTTTTGGTTGTTGTTTTATAAATATTTATTTATTTATTTATTTGTTGTTGTCCCAATATCATTCTTTAAATTCTTCATCCTTTCTCACTTGATTTGAAATGACACCTATTATAGTCTTATTCTGGACTCTGTTTTATGCTATTGATCTATAATCTATCACTGGGTGTCTTAGTCCATTTGGGCTGCTATAACAAAGTAGTAGACTGGGTGACTTATAACAATATTATTTATTTCTCACAGTTCTGGAGGCTGGGAAGCCGAGGATCAAAGTGCTAGCATACTTGTTACCTGGTGACAGCCCCTTCCTGGTTCATAGACAGCTGTCTTCTTGCTGTGTCCTCATATGGCATTGAAGGCAAGGGAGCTCTCTGGAGTCTCTTTTATAAGGATACTAATCCCATTCATGAGAGCTTCATCCTTAGGACCTAATCACCTCCCAAAGGCCAAACCTCCAAATATCATCACATTGGACAATAGATTTCAACTTAAGAGTTTTGGGAGGACACAAATATCCAGTGTATAGGAGTGGGCCAGCAACACACTTTTAACTACTTTTGCTTTATATGTTTTGATATTTTGTAGGGCAACTGTTTGTTTTGCTTTTCATATTATCCTGGCTTTTCTAACATTTTCTAGATGAATTAGAATCAGCTTATCAGATTCCATAAAACATTCTATATTATGATTTAGATTGGAGTTGCATTTGCTTTCTAGAGCAATTTGACATCTTAAGAATTTACATCTTTATAATCTTCAGTCTTTTTATCCTGGTACATGGTATTTTACCCCCATTTATTCAGGCTTTGTTTAAATTACTCAATAAAATTTTGGAATTTTCTTGCATATTCCATATTAGTTTAATTCCTGGACATGTAACTTTTGTTGCTGTTGGGGATGGGATCTTTTTGTTCATTAGATTTTTAAATTTTTCTGAATGCTATTGATTTTCATATATTGACTTTGTAACTAGCTCACTTACTGAATTCTTTTATTACTTGTATTTGTTTTTCAGTTGATTTTCTTGAATATATTACATATATTCATTTTATATATACACAGTACACATATATAAGACAATCACATTATATGCAAATAGTAACTGTCTTACCTTTAAATTTCTAATAGTTCCCCACTCCCCGTCCTTTTTGTCTCGTTAACTTGGATTAGACCTTTAGAACAGTATTGAACAGTAAACTTGTAGAGTGCATCTTTGTCTTATTTCTGATTTAATGTGAACCCATCTGGTGTGTTTCTATGTTAAATTGGGTGTTGGCTATAGGTTTCTTTTTTTTTTTTTTTTTTGTGGTACGCAGGCCTCTCACTGTTGCAGCCTCTCCCGTTGCGGAGCACAGGCTCCGGACGCGCAGGCTCAGCGGCCATGGCTCATGGGCCCAGCCGCTCCGTGGCATGTGGGATCTTCCCAAACCGGGGCACGAACCCGCGTCCCCTGCATCGGCAGGCAGACTCTCAACCACTGCGCCACCAGGGAAGCCTGGCTATAGGTTTCTTAAAGATGACTTTTGTCAAAGGAATTTCCCTTTTTTTCTAGATCCTTAAGGTTAATATTTTAATCAGGAATTGAATTTTAACAAATGCTTTACTATCTTCTTTGTTGTAAATTAATTGTCCCTATATGCATGGGTTTATTTCTGGGCTCTCAATTCTGTTCCATTGATCTATGTATCTTTTTCTGTCAATACCATGCTATTTTGATTACTATGGCTTTGAAATATTGTTTGAAATCAGAGAGTGTGATACCTCCAGCTTTATTCTTTTTTCCTCAGGATTGCTTTGGTTATTTAGGGTCTTTTGTGGTTCCATATACATTTTAGAATTTTTTGTTTTACTTCTGTGAACAATGTCTTTGGGACTTTGATGGGGATTGCGTTGAATCTGTAGATTGCTTTAGGTAATATGGACATTTTAACAATGTTAATTCTTTCAGTCCATGAGCATGGAATATCTTTCCATTTATTTGTGTCTTCAGTTTCTTTCAACAATGTCTTAGAGTTTTCAGGTCTTTCACCTCCTTGGTTAAATTTATTTCTGGGTGCTTTATTCTTTTTGATGCAGTTGTAAATAGAATTTTCTTAATTTCTCTTTCTGCTAACTCATTATTAGTGTATAGAAACCCAACCGATTTTTGTATGTTGATTTTGTACCCTGGAACTTTACTCATTTATTATTTCTAATAGTTTTTTTTGTGGATTCTTTAGGGTTTTCTATATCTAAAATCATATCATCTGCAAATAGTGACAATTTTACTTCTTCCTTTTCAATTTGGATGCTTTTTACTTATTTTTCTTGCATGATTGCTCTAGTTAAAACTTCCAGTATTATGTTGAATAAGAATGGTGAGAGTGCATATCCTTGTCTTGTTCGTGACTTTAGGGGGATAGCTTTCAGTTTTTCACCATTGGGTATTATGTTAACTGTGGGTTTGTCATATATGGCCTTTATTATGTTGAGGTACATTCCTTCTATACTAACTTTATTGAGAGTTTCTATCATAAATGGGTGTTGAATCTTTTCAAATGCTTTTTCTGCATCTATGAAATGAGATCATGGTTTTTATCCTTCACTTTGTTATAGTGATGTATCACGTTGATTGATTTGTGGAAATTGAAGCATCCCTGGAATAAATCCCACTTGATCAATGTTATTATACTTTTAATCTATTGTTTTATTAATCTAATATTTTGTTGAGAATTTTTGCATCTATGTTCATCAGAGATATTGGCCTATAATTTTGTGTGTGTGTGTGTGTGTGTGTGGTCATTGTCTGGTTTTTGTATCACAGTGATGTTGACCTCATAAAAATGAGTTAGGAAGTCTTCCTTCCTCTTCAAGTTTTTTTTTTTTTTTTTTTTTTTTTTGTGGTACGCGGGCCTCTCATTGTGTGGCCTCTCCCATTGCGGAGCACAGGCTCTGGACACGCAGGCTCAGCGGCCATGGCTCACGGGCCCAGCCGCTCCATGGCATGTGGGATCTTCCCAGACCGGGGCACGAACCCGTGTCCCCTGCATCGGCAGGCAGACTCTCAACCACTGCACCACCAGGGAAGCCCCTCTTCAAGTTTTTTGGAGGAGTTTGAGAAGGATAGATATTAAATCTTCTTTGAATATTTAGTAGAATTTACCTGTGAGGCCCTCTGGTCTTCTGGTGGGCTTTTGTTTCATGGGAACTTTTGGATTACTGTTTCCATCTCTTTACTAGGGATTGATCTATTCAGATTTTCTATTTCTTCATGACTCAGTCTTGGAAAGTTGTATGATTCTAAGAATTTGTCCATTTCTAGGTTGTCCAATTTTTGGCATATAGCTGTTCATTATATTTTATTATAATCCTTTGTATTTTTGTGGTATCCATTGTTATTTCTTCTATTTTGTTTCTGATTTTATTGATTTTATTAACAGAGCCTCCTGTCTCTCTTTTTTCTTAGTTAGTTTAGCTAAAGGTTTGTCAATTTTGTTTATCTTTGCAAAGAACCAGATCTTAGTTTCATTGATCTTTTCTGTTGTGTTTTTATTCTCTATTTCATTTATTTCCTCTCTGATCTTTATTATTTCCTTCCTTCTACTGACTTAGGACTTTATTTGTTCTTCCTTTTCTAGTTCCTTTACATGTATGGTTAGATTGTTTAATATTGTTCTTGTTTCATTGAGACTTTTCTTGTTTCTTGAGGTAAGCCTGTATTGCTATAAACTTCCCTCTTAGAACTGCTTTTGTTGCATTCCATAGATTTTGGTATTTTATATTCTTATTTTCATTTGTCTTCAGGTAATTTTTTATTTCTTCTTTCATTTCTTCATTGAACCAATAGTTGTTAAGTACCATGTTGTTCATCCTCACATATTTGTGACTTTTCCAGCTTTCTTCTTGCAGTTTATTTCTGTTTTCATACCATTGTGATTGGGAAGGATGATTCATATGAATTCAGTCTTTAAATTTATTGAGACTTGTTTTATGTCCCAACATATAGTCTATTCTTCAGAAAGTTTCGTGCACACTTGAAAGAAAATGTGTATTCTGCTGCATTGGAATGGAATTTTCTGTACAAATCTATCACATCGATCTGGTCTAATGTTTCACATAAGGCCAGTGTTTCCTTGTTGACTTTCTGTCTAGATGATCTATTTATTGATGTAAGTGGAGTGTTAAATTCCCTACTATTACTGGGTTGCTATCAGTTTCTCCCTCTAGGTCTGCTAATAAGTGTTTTATATATTTTTGTGCTCCTAGATTAAGTGCATATATATTAATAACTGTTATGTCTTCTTGATGAATGATCCCTTTATCATTATATACTGTCCATTATTGTCTCATGTTAACTTTTTTGGCTTGAAGTCTGTTTTGTCTGATGTGAGTATGTCTATACCCACTTTCTTTTGGCTGCCATTTGCTTGGAGTATCATCTTCCATTCTTTCACTCTGAGCCCGTGTTTGTCTTTAGAGCTGAGGTGAGTTTCTTGGAGGCAGCATACAGTTGGGTCTTGCTTTTTAATCAGTCCAGCCACTCTGTGTCTTTTGATTAGTGAATTTAATCCGTTTACATTTAGGGTGATTATTGATAGGTGAAGACTTAGTACTGCCATTTTATCTTGTTTTCTGGTTGCTCTATTTCTCCATTATTTCTTTTTCCTTGTGATTCTGCCTGCCATTTTGGTTTAGAGGTTTTCTATGATGTTTTTCTCAGTTACCTCTTTTTTTATATTTCATGTCTCTGCTCTAGATTTATGTTTTGGGGTTACCATGAAGTTTGTATAAAATGTCTCATAAATAAAATAGTCCTTTTTTAGGTAACATCTTATCTTCACTTACCTATATATTCACTCTACCATGTTGTTGACATCACTTTCTCCTAATATATTTTCTAATATTAAGCTATACTTACATTTTTGGTATAAAGCCATTTGGATTATGGTGTGTATTTCAGAGTTCCCTAAATTTTATGCATTTGCTTACAGCTATGAGTACTCTATACTATTTTTCCATAAATGCTCCATTTAATATATATGTTTAAAGGAAATTTTCTGTAAGAAAAGTAAGTGGGAAAACATTATCACTTGCCATAAATAGAAGGTTAAAAATAAAGATATAATTATTAAAATAAAATGTCTTTGTACCACTAAAATAATTATCCATATTACTAGTTATGTGTGAGAAATTTTACAAAAGTTATTTATATTTAATATGGTGCTGGATTAATTTGCTAATGTTTTACATAGATTTTTGCATCCGTATTCACAGGTGAGGTCTTGTTTTATAGTATAAATACTGGCTTAAACTAGCCTGTTGAAAAACGTTAAGAAGCCTTTCACCTTTTGTGTACACCAGACATGTTGAATAACACATGAGTTGCCTGTTCCTTGCAGCTTTGGCAGATATCCTTCATAAAGAGTGTGCTTGTATCTTTTTGGGGAAGTAGAATTTTGATGACTCATTATGTGTCCTCTGTACTTATTGGTTTATTTGTGGATTTTACCTCTTCCTGAGTCAATTTTAGAAATTGATATTTTCCTAGAAAAACAAGTATTTCACTTACATTTCAAGTTTCTTGTTAGTTAGTAATATGTGGTATCCTTTTATTTAAAACTTTTCCTCTGTATCTGTTATGACCCCCTTTATCTTTTCTTGGGATGATTATTTCTGTTTGATTAAGAGAGAGACAGGATAAAGAGAGGGGAGGGGAAACTTTTTTTCCCTAAGAAAAGAAACAGATCTATTTTATTGACCTTTTCAAAGAACCAGAATTCAGCTTAACTGATCAAATCTGTTTCTTTACTATTTCATTAATTTACACTCTTATTTTTATTTATTTATTATGCTTTAAAAAATTTCTAGTTTTCTTACTAGTTACCTCACCAAAGCCTTGGCTAATTTTTCAGTCTCTTTTCCTAGTAGTTACATTTAAAGTTATTAAGTTTCCTTATGGTAATAAGTTTTCACAACAAAATTTTGATAATAGTGTTTTATTTTTATTTACTTTTAAATAAGATGGGAGTTCAGTTTTATTTCCTTTTTAATCTAAGACTCTTGGAAGAACATTTTTTAAGTTTTCTAAGTGGATACCTTTTATTTTTTGCTATCTTTTTATTTATGTCCATTTTTTATTCCACCATGGACAGAGAATGTGACTTATTTAGAAGAACTTACTGAGAGTTTAAAAAACAGTGAGTTTTTGGAACTACCCCATAACTACTTGAAAATGAGGCATGTTCTCAGCTAGGTCCAAGATGGCAGAAGACTCGACTTCCAGTGAACCTTGAGCCTCATTATATGCTCTTTGTAATACCTTAGCATGCTAAATAACATACCCACCAGTGCCATGACAGTTCTAAGGCTAACCATAAAAGGCCAAAAAGTGGGCAATGGCCCAATTCCTGGAAATTCCCTCCCCTTCCCCAAAATAGTTGGAATAATCCTTACAGTCATTAGGCTATGAAATTACCCAGTCCCCAAAAACTAACCACCCCATGTTTCGGGGCCTCTCACCTTCTGAGATGGTCCACACTGTCTGTGGAGTTTCTATCTCTCTAAATAAATCCACTTCTTACCTATTTTGATAAGGTGAAAAAAAAGAAAATGAGGCATGTTCTTTGTATTAGGGATATAACTTTTTAATAGATCCATTAAAGTACACTGGTTAATTGTGCTATTCAAAATCTGTATGTCTTTGCTTATTCTTGCCTATTTCACTTGGCAAATCATAGGGGAATATTAAATTCTTCCAAAATGAATGTGGGTTTGTCCATTTCTATCTATTGCAAGGTTAGGTTGATGGGATTTTTAATGGGATGGGATTACATATGTTTTAGTATAGAATATTTTTCTTGACCTACTTTAACTTTTCTAACACTTGATTTTTTAAAAAAAATTATTTATTTATTTTTATACAGCAGGTTCTTATTAGTTATCTATTTTATACATATTAGTGTATATATGTCAATCCCAATCTCCCAATTCATCCCACCCACACTCCCCCACCCTGCTTTCCCACCTTGGTGTCCATACGTTTGTTCTCTACATCTGTGTCTCTATTTCTACCTTGCAAACTGGTTCATCTCTACCATTTTTCTAGATTCCACATATATGCATTAATATATGATATTTGTTTTCCTCTTTCTGACATAACTTCACTCTGTATGACAGTCTCTAGGTCAATCCACGTCTCTACAAGTGACCCAATTTCGTTCCTTTTTATGGCTGAGTAATATTCCATTGTGTATATGTACCACATCTTCTTTATCCATTTGTCTGTCGATGGGCATTTAGGTTGCTTCCATGACCTGGCTATTGTAAATAGTGCTGCAGTGAACATTGGGGTGCATGTGTCTTTTTGAATTATGTTTTTCTCTGGGTATTTGCTCAGGAGTGGGATTACTGGGTCATATGGTAGTTCTATTTTTAGTTTTTTAAGGAACCTCCATACTGTTCTCCATAGTGGCTGTATCAATTTACATTCCCACCAACAGTGCAAGAGGGTTCCCTTTTCTCCACACCCTCTCTAGCATTTGCTGTTTGTAGATTTTCTAATGATGCCTGTTTCTAACACTTGATTTTTAAAATTATATTTTGTAACATTACACTTCACAAATGTTTTATGCTGGCTTTTTTATTGAAGTATAGTTGATTTATAATATTATATTAATTTCAGATGTACAGCATAGTGATTCAGTATTTTTACACGTTATACTCCATTCAAAGTTATTACAAGGTAATGGCTATAATTCCCTGTGCTGTATTCTTTGTTGCTTATCTATTTTATACATAGTAGTTTGTATCTCTTAATCCCATAACTGTAATTTGCCCCTCCCCCTCCCCTCTTCCCTTTGGTAACTGACTTTAAAAAATCAATAAACTTTAATTTTTTGAGCAGTTTTAGGTTCGCAGCAAAATCTAGTGGAATGTACAGAGTTCCCATATACCTGCTGCCCCTACACACCTACAACTTCCCCCACTGTATACATCCCACATCACAGTGAAACATTTGTTATAGTCAATGAACCTACCTTGGCACATCATTATCACCTCAAATCCATAGCTTACATTTGGGTTCACTCTTGGCGCTGTACATTCTATGGGTTTTGACAAATGTGTAATGCCATGTATCTACCATTGTAGTATTATACAGTATAGATACGCTGCCCTAGAAATCCTCTGTGTTCTGTTCTGCATGTTTGTCCCTCCCTCCCCTCTAAGGACGGACAATCAGTGTTCTATTTGTTGTCTCCACAGTTTTGCCTTTTCCAGAATGTCATATGGTTGGAATCATATAGTGTGTAGCTTTTTCAGATTAGCTTCTTTCAGTTAGTAATATGCGTTTAAATTTACTCCACGTCTTTTCATGGCTTGATAGCACGTTTGTTTTTAGCACTGAATAATATCCCATTCAGTGGATGAACCTCAGTTTATCTGTTCACCAACTGAAGGACACCTGGGTTGCTTCCAAGTTTTGGCAGTTATGAATAAAGCTGATGTAAATATCCATGTGCAGGTTTTTGTGTGAACACATATTTTCAGCTCCTTTGGGTAAATACCAAAGAGTGTGATTGCTGAATCATATAGTAGAAGTATGTATAATTTGTGAGAATCTACCAAATTATCTTCCAAAGTGGCTCTATCATTTTGTGTTCCCTGCAGCAATGATTGAGAGTTCCTGTTACCAAATTCTCACCACACTTTGGTGTTGTTGGTGTTTTGGATTTTGGCCATTCTAATAGGTGTATAGTAGTATCTCATTGTTGTTTTAATTTACATTTCCTTGATGACATATGAGGTTGAACATCTTTTAATATGCTTGTTATCTGTATATCTTCCTCGCTGAGGTGTTCGTTCAGGTCTTTTGTCCATTTTAAATCAGATAGTTTGTTTTCTTATTGTTGAGTTTTAGAAGTTCTTTGTATATTTTGAATAATAGTCCTTTATCAGATGTCTTTTGCAAACATTTTCTCCCAGTATGTGGCTTGTCTTCCATTTCTCTTGACATTCTCTTTTGTAGAGCAGAAGTTTTAAAATTTAATGAAGTCCTGCTTATTGTTTCTTTCATGAATCTTGCCTTTGGTGTTATATCTAAAAAGTCACTGCTGTACCCAAGGTCATCTAGGTTTTCTCCTATGTTATCTTAAAGGAGTTTTACAGTTTTATATTTTACATTAGGTCTGTGATTCATCTGAGTTAATTTTTGTGAAGTGTGTATGACCTATGTCTAGATTCATTTTTTTTCTTTGCATGTAGATGTTGTCTAGTTGTTTCCGTCTCCACACGTCTTTGCTCCACTGCATTGCCTTTGCTCCTTTGTCAAAGATCAGTTGACCATATTTATTTGGTCTTATTTCTGGACTCTGTTCTGTTCCATTAATCTATATGTCTTCCACCAAAATCACAGTATCTTGAATATTGTAGCCTTATAGTAAGTCTTGAAGCTAGGCAGTATCAGTCCTTCAACTTTGTTCTTTTCCTTCAATATTGAGCTGTCTATTCTGGGTCTTTTGCCTCTCCATATAAACTTCAGAATTTGTTTGTCCATATCCACAAAATAACTTATTGAGATTTTTGTTTGGGATTGAATTAAATCTATAGATCAAGTTGGGAGGAATTGATGTCTTGACAATATTGAATCTTAACTATGCACAAACATGGAATATCTCTTCATTTATTTAGTTCTTTCTTTTTGTCCATATGAATTTTATAGTTTTCATCATATAGTTCTTATACATATTTCATTAGAGTTTGTACATTTATACCTACATTTTTGGGAGGGACTAATGTAAATGGTAATGAGTTTTAATTTCAAATTCCATACGTTCATGGTATATAGGAAAGTTACTGACTTTTGTATAATTAACCTTCTATCTTGCAACCTTGCTATAAGCACTTGTTAGTTCCAAGTTTCTTTGTTGATTCTGTTTCTTTGTTGATTCTTTCAGGTTTTCTGTATAGGTGATCATGTCATCAGTGAACAAAGACAGTTTTATTTCTTCTTTCCCAATCTGTGTACCTTTATTTTTTTTCTTGTCTTATTGCATTAGTTAGGACTTCAGATACAATGTTAAATAGCAGTGGTGAGAGGGGACATCCTTGTTTTGTTCTTGATCTTAACAGGAAACCTTCAAGTTTTTCACTGTTAAATATGGTATGAACTGTAGATTTTTTGTAAATTTCTTTTATTTATTTTTTTTCTGCTCTGTGTGGCATGTGGGATGTTAGTTCCCTGACCAGGGATTGAACCCGTACCCCCTGCAGTGGAAGTGCAGAGTCCTAACCACTGGACCTCCAGGGAATTCCCTAAATGTTCTTTATAAAACTAAGGAAGTTTCTTTCTATTCCTAGTTTGCTGACAGGTTTTTTTTTTTTTTTTTTTTAGTATTTATTTATTTATTTGGCTGCATTGGGTCTTAGCTGCAGCATGTGGGTTCTTTCATTGCAGTGCATGGGCTTCTCTCTAGTTGTGGTGTGCAGGCTCTAGAGCACACGGGCTTAGTTGCCCCACGGCATGTGGGATCTTAGTTCCCCCACCAGGGATCGAACCCACGTTCCCTGAATTGGAAGACGGATTCTTAACTACTGGACTGCCAGGGAAGGCCCTGCTGACAGTTTTTAACATGAATGAATGTTGGATTTTGTCAAAATATTTTTCTTCGTCTATTGATATGATCATGTGACTTTTCTTCTTTAGCCTGTTGATGTGATGGATTACATTAATCGATTTTTGAACGTTGAACCAGGTTTGATACCTGGAATAAATCCCATTTGGTTGTGGTGCATAATTTTTTAAATATATTTTAAAATTTGATTCACTAATATTTTATTGAGAAGTTTTACATCTATGTTCATGAGAGATATTGATCTATAGTTTTCTTTTCTTGAATTTTTGTCTGGTTTGGTATTAGGGTAATGCTAGCTTATTGAATGAGTTGGGAAATATTCTCTTCACTTCAATCTTTTGGAAGAGAGAATTGGTATAACTTTTTCCTTAAAAAATGGTAGAATTTTTTAAGGAAATTAAAAAATTTGGTAGAATTTATCAGTGAATCCATCTGGACCTGGTGATTTCTGTTTTGGAAGTTTATTAATTGTTGATGATATTTCTTTTCTAGATACAGTTATGTTCAGATTGTCTATTTATTCTTGTGTGAGTTTTGGCATTTCTTTTAAGGAGTTGATTCATTTTATCTTGGTGATCAAATCTGTGGGCCTGGAGTTATTCATAGTATTTCTTTAAAACATTTTTTTATACTTTTTTTCTGTTGAAGTATAGTTGATGTATAATATTATATGTCACAGGTGTACAACATAGTGGTTCTAAATTTTTAAAGGTTACACTCCATTTATGGTTATTATAAAATATTGGCTGTATTCCCTGTGTTGTACAGTATATCCTTGTAGTTTATTTTATACATAATAGTTTGTACCTCTGAGTCCCCTACTCTTGTATTGCCCCTTCCTCCTTTTCTCTCCCCACTGGTAACCACTAGTTTATTCTCTATATCTATGAGTCTGTTTTCATTTTGTTGTATTCATTAGTTTGTTTTATTTTTCCACATATAAGTGATATCATACAGTGTTCATCTTTCTGTCTAACTTATGTCATTTAGCATAATGCCCTCCAAGTCCATCCATGTTGTTACAAACGGAAAGATTTCATTCTTTTTTTTATGGCTGAGTAGTATTCCATTGTATAGATATACACCACATCTTCTTTATCCATTCATCTCTTGATGGACACTTAGGTTGCTTTCATATTTTGGCTATTGTAAATAATGCTGCTATGAACATTGGGGTGTATATATCTTTTTGAATTAATGTTTTCATTTTCTTCGGATATATACCCAAGAGTGGAATTGCTGGATCATACGGTAATTTTGTTTTTAGTTTTTTGAGGGATCTCTAGTGATGACTCCTCTTAATTTCTTTCTTTTTTTTTTTTTTTGCGGTACATGGGCCTCTCACTTTTGTGGCCTCTCCCATTGCGGAGCACAGGCTCCGGACGCGCAGGCTCAGTGGCCATGGCTCACACGCCCAGCCGCTTCACGGCTTGTGGGATCTTCCCAGACCGGGGCACGAACCCGTGTCCCCTGCATCAGCAGATGGACTCTCAACCACTGCGCCACCAGGGAAGCTCTCCTCTTAATTTCTGATACTAGCAATTTGTATCTTCTCTCTTCTTCTTTGTTCGCCTTACCTGAAGATTATCAATTTTATTGATCTTTTTAAAGAACCAGATTTTGGTTTTATTGATTTTTCTCTATTGATTTCCTATTTCAGTTTCATTTATTTCTGCTCTAATTATTATTATTTCGTTTCTTCTGCTTACTTTGTATTTAATTTGCTCTTCTTTTTCTAGTTTCCTAAGGTGGAAGCTTAAATTATTGATTTTAGATCTTTCCTCTTTTCAAATAAATGTTTCCAATGCCATAAATTTCCCTGTAAGCACTGCTTTGCTGCATCCCACAAATTTCAATACGTTGTATTTTCACTTTCATTTATTTCAAAGTATTTTTAAATTTCTCTATGATTTCTTCTTTGATACACCTGTTAATCAGAAGTGTGTTGTCTAATCTCCAAGTATTTTGGGATTTCCCAGCTCTTTCTGTTTAATTTCTAATTTAATTTTATTGCTGTCTAAGTGCAGACATTGTGTGATTTTTATTCCTTTAAATATGTTAGGATGTGTTTTATGGTCCAGAATGTGGTCTATCTTGGTAAGTGTTTCATGTGAACTTGAGAAGAATGTATTACACTGATGTTGTTGGGTGAAGTCATCCGTAGATGTCAGTTATATCAGTTGATTGATGATGCTGTTGAGTTCAACTATGTCCTCACTGATTTTCTGCCTCCTGGATCTGTCCATTTTTGATAAAAGGGTGTTAAAGTCTCCAACTGTAATAGTGAATTAATCTGTTTCTTCTTGCAGCTCTATCAGCTTTTGCCTTACATATTTTGATGCTCTATTGTTAGGCTGTCTTCTTAAAGATTATTATCTCTTCTTAGAGCATTGACCCCTTTATCATTTTATAATACCCCTCTTTGTTTTGTTTTTTTTTAAAGCAATGCATTCTTTTTAAAAAAATTAATTAATTAATTAATTAATTTTTGGCTGTGTTGGGTCTTCCTTTCTGTGCGAGGACTTTCTCTAGTTGAGGTGAACGGGGGCCACTCTTCATCGTGGTGCACGGGCCTCTCACTGTCGTGGCCTCTCTTGTTGCGGAGCACAAGCTTCAGATGCACAGGCTCAGTAGTTGTGGCTCACGGGCCTAGTTGCTCCGTGGCATGTGGGATCTTCCCAGACCAGGGTTTGAACCCGTGTCCCCTGCATTGGCAGGCAAATTCTCAATCACTGCGCCACCAGGGAAGCTCCCCATCTTTATTTCTGATAACTTTCCTTGCTTTGAAGTCTCCTCTGTCTGAAACTAATATACTCTCATTTTCTTTTGATTAGTGTTAACATGATATATCTTTCTCCACCCCTTTATTTTTAGTCTGTATGTGTCTTTATATTTAAACTGTGTTTCTTGAAGATAGCATTATAGTTGGGTCTTGCTTTTTGATCTACTCTGACAGTCTCTGTTTTTTAATTGGTGTCTGTAGACCATTGATATTCAAAGTAATGACTGATATAATTGGATCAACATCTACCATTTTTTGGTTATTGTTTTCTATTTGCTGCCCTTTTTCTTTGTTCTTATTTTTGTCTTCCACACTTTTTTCTGCCTTTAGTGGACCTGACAGTATTTAATACAACAATTCCATTTCTCTTTTTTAGAATATCAGTTATACTTCTTTTTCTCACTTTTTTAAGGTGTTGCCTTAGAGTTTGCAATATATTTTTATAACTAATCCAAGTCTACTTTTAAATAGCACTTCACTGCTTCATGGGTAGTGCAAGTGCCTTATAATAACAAAATATTCCTAATTCTTCCCTCCCATCCTTTGCATCACTGCTGCCATGCATTTTACTTACAAGTAAGCACACATAAATATCTATATATAGATAGATATAGATATCTCATAGGTAATCAAATATATTGTTGCTCCTATTAGTTTGAATAAACTGTTACCTATTAGACCAATTAAGAATAAGGAAAAGTTTTTATTTTGCCTTCACTTATTCCTTCTCTTATGCTCTTTTTCTTTATGTTGATCTGAATTTCTGTCCTATATTGTTTTCCTTCTTTCTGAAGAACTTCTTGTAAAATTTCTTGCAAAGCAGATCTACAGGCAGCAAATTTCTTCAATTTTTGTTTGCCTGAGAAAGTCTTAATTCTCCTTTACCTTGGAAGGATAATTTCTCAGGGTACAGAATTCTAGGTTGATGGTTGTTTTCTCTCTCAAACTTTAAATATTTCACTCCACTATTTTTTGCTTTCATGATTTCTGTGGAGAAGTTGGATATGTTTCATCTTTGTTCCTCCATAGGTAAAGTGTTTTTATCCTTTCATTTCTTTTTGGAGTTTATCCTTGATTTTCTGTAGTTTGGAGATGTTAAATCTTAGTTGGCATTTATCCTGCTTGGTATTCTCTGAAGTTCCTGGATCTGTTGTTTGGTGTCTGACATTAATTTGGAGGAAATTGTCAATCATTGTTTCAAATATTTCTTCTTTTCCTTTCTCTATTTCTTCTCCTTCTGGTATTCCTATTATGTATATGTTATACTTTTTATAATTGTCCCAAAGTTCTTGGATATTCTATTATTTTTAAAAATTTTTTCTTTGGGCTTCCCTGGTGGCGCAGTGGTTGAGAGTCCGCCTGCCGATGCAGGGGACACGGGTTCGTGCCCCGGTCCAGGAAGATCCCACATGCCGCGGAGCGGCTGGGCCCATGAGCCATGGCCACTGAGCCTGCGCGTCCGGAGCCTGTGCTCCGCGATGGGAGAGGCCACAACAGTGAGAGGCCCGCGTACCGCAAAAAAAAAAAAAAAAATTTTTTTCTTTGCTTTTCAGTTTCAGTAGCTTTTCAGTTCTATTGTCATATCCTCCAGCAGAGAGATTCTTTCCTCAGTGATGTCTAGTCTACTAATCAGCCAATCAAAGGCATTATTCATTTCTGTTATGGTGTTTTTTTATCTCTAGCATTTTTTGATTCTTTCTTTGAAGTTCCATGTCTCTGCTTACATTATCCATCTGTTCTTGCATGTTGTCTGCTTTTTCTATTAAATCCCTTTTCATATTAATAATAATTTTTTAAAAATTCTGGTCTGATAATTCCAACATTCCTGCCATATCTCACTCTGGTTTTGATGCTTGTTTAGTCTCTTCAAACTGTTTTTTTGCCTTTTAGTATACACTGTTAAGTTTTTGTTGATAGGTGGACATGAAATACTAGTAAAAGGAATTGCAGTATATAGGCCTTTAGTAATGTGGTGGTAGTGTCAAGGGAGGAGAACTGTTGTACAGTCCTATGATTATGTCTCAGTCTTGTAGTGAGCCTTTGCCTGTGGACTGTGAACACAGATATTTCTCAGTTGCCATATCTTCCATCCCCACCCCCCTGACCTTAGGTGGGACAGGATTTCTAGAGCTGGGCTAGGGCTGGGTTTTTCCGTTTGCCAGGTTAGTTAGGCTCTGATAATATCCCAGCAGGTTAAGTTCTGGTAAAATAGTTTCTCCTGAGGGCAGGTCTTGTTAAACATAATAGAAAGCTTTGGCATATTTAAAATATTTGCTTTTCCCCTTCCCCTGACAGAAGCCCAAGTAGATTTTTCTTTGGATATTAGAAAATTTCACTCATAAATTTACTCTCTTCACTGCTTTAGTTATGCTGCACGTATTCTGATATGTTGTATTTTCATTTTCATTCAGTTCTGTGTGTTTGTGTATAATTCTTAACATTTCCTTTGAGAGTTTTCCTTTGATATACAGATTATTTAGAAGTGTGCTGTTTAGTTTCCAAGTGTTTGTAGACTTCCCTGTCATTTTTCTGTTAATGATTTCTAGTTTGATTCCATTATGGTCAGGGAACATATTCTGTATGATTTCAACTTTTAAATTTTTGTTGAAACTTGTTTTATGGACAAAGATAGGCACTTGCTTTGGTGACTGTTCCATGGGTACTTGAAAAAAAATGTGTACACTGCTGTTGTTGGGTGAAGTTTTCTAAATATGGCAGTTAAAACCTGGTGTTTGATGGTTTTGAGTTCTTTCATTTCCTTGCTGATCTTCTGTCCAGTGATTCTGTCAGTTGCTAAGAGTGGAGTATTGGAAGTCTCCAACTCTAATTGTGGATTGTCTGTTTCTCTTTGAGTAATATAATTTTTGCTTCACGTATTTTGTAGCTGTTTTGTTTGGTGTGAACATATTTAGGATTGTTATGTTTTCCTGGTGGATTGATCCTTTTATCATTATGTAATATTCTTCTTTGTCTCTAGTAAAATTGTGTACTCTGAAGTCTACTTTGTCTGATGTTAATATAGCGACTCCTGCTTTTTTTTAAAAAAAAAACTGTTTAGGGCTTCCCTGGTGGCGCAGTGGTTGAGAGTCCTCCTGCTGATGCAGGGGACACAGGTTTGTGCCCTGGTCCGGGAAGATCCCACATGCCGCAGAGCAGCTGGGCCCATGAGCTATGGCCGCTGAGCCTGCACGTCCGGAGCCTGTGCTTCGCAACAGGAGAGGCCACAACAGTGAGAGACCCGCATACCGCAAAAAAAAAAAACAAAAAACTGTTTACATGGTATATTTTTTCCATTTTACTCTCAACCTACCGATGTCATTGAATTTGAAGTGGGTCTCATAGCATATTGTTAAAGTATGTTTGTTTTTTTTTAATCCACTCTGCCTCTTAATTGGTGTATTTAGATTTACATATATATTTAGGTAATTGTTGATATGTTAGGGTTTACATATGCCATTTTATTTGTGTTCAGTTTGTTTCTTCTGGTTCTCTTCTGTTTCTCTTTCTTACCTTCAGATTGGTTTGTTGAGCATTTTTAGGATTATATCTTGACTTATAGTGTTTTAAGTATATTGCTTTGTATAGATTTCTTAGTGGTTGCTCTAGTTATTGCAATATAGATGCATAATTTATCATAATTCAGTTATGATCTGTCTTAACGTGGATTTCTTTGGGTTTATTCTATTAAGATAGAATGGGATCTTCCCTACAGCTTGTTGAATCTGTAGGTTTATATCTCTTGCCATGATTACAAGTTTTCAACCATTATTTCTTTGAATATTTTTTAATCCTACTTCCTCTCTCTCCTCTCCTTCTCAGACTCTGATCATATGAATGCTAGCTTTTTTGTTATTGTCACACAGGTCTCTGAGACTCTGTTAATTATTTTTTCTATTTTCATTCTTGTTCAGATTGGTGAATTCTGTTGATCTATCCTAACATTCACTGATTCTATCTTCTGTCCTTAAACTCTGCTGTTGAGCCCCTCCAGTGAGGTTTTTTTCTTTCAGTTATTATATATTTCAGTTCTATCATTTCTGTTTGGTTTTTTGTAACTTCTATTTTTTTGTTGAGATTTTCTTTTGTTTCAAGAGAATTTTTAATTGCTTTTAAAAGAATTTTTATGATGGCTGCTTTATAATCCTTGTCAGATAATTCCAACATCTGATTCACCTCAGTGTTGGGTCTGTTGATTATCTTTTCTCGTGAACATTATGATTTTCCTGGTTCCATGATGAGTGATTTTCCATTGAGCCTTGATTATTTTGGAGGTTATACTGTGAGACTCTGGATCCTATTCAATCTTTTTTTTTTTTTTAACACACATTCCCCTTGTTGAGATAAAGCGTGAAAGCCAAATGGGTATGTTTGTTCAGCTTCCTGCTAGGTCCAGTGTCACTACTTTAGCAAAAGTTGGGTTTTGACTTACACTGCCTTGTATAAGACTAGTGAAGTTGAAGTTAACATATTGCCCTTGGCCCCATTCACACCTTTCTGGCAAAAGTAGGTCACCAACTTGCACAGCCTTGTGTCTCTGCATGGGGATATAAGATCAGTTCCCCACTGAACTCACTGTCACCAGGGAGGGGGGAACCAGAGAGCTGTCTCACACTGCTTTTTTGCAGCAGGGTGGGGGCAGAAGCTTGGTTTCTCTCTGTGCCCCACTGACACCAAAGGATGGGAGAAGTAGGGTGCCAACCAGCCCTGATTCTGCCTCATTGATGCCAGCTAGGAGTAGAGGCTCATCTCCCTGCATGTCCCACTGGCATCAGAGGAGGGGAAGCAGGGTGTTGACTACTCTGTGTCACTACCTTTTTCTACCTCACTGATACTGCGTGCAGCTGGAGGCTTCTGACTGAGACCCTCTGAAACAGGATACGGGTAGGGAGTCAGAATAAGAGTGCCACCAGTCCTGTTTTTCTCTGCTTCCTTTGGTCTCTTTGCTGCCAGTTGGGTTTAGTTCCCCACTGGGCCTCACTGACACAAGGAGTGTAAGGAAAGTGAGTGCTTACTACTAACAACTTGTACCGCTTTGTTCAGATTCATTGGTGCAGGGTTGGGGTGGAGGCTCAGCTCCCCGTTGGCCCCACTGACACTACCATGTGGGGGGAATGGGAGCATATCTTGCTTCTACAGAGGGGAACGGAAGATCGGCTCTCAGCTTACCCCACTGATACTATACCGGCCAGGTGACCTGGAGTGCATCACCTGCATCTATGAAGCAGGGCTGTGGTGGTGTGGAAGATCAACTCTCTGCTCAGTTGTGTCTGCCCTTAAACCGTGAGGTGGGGAGGGGGGTACAGTTTTACAGTTGATATTTGGTGAGAGAAGGCAGCTATTACCAAGATTGTTTTCTATTGTTTAGTCAGGCTTTCCCTGATCAGCTAAGTAGATCAGACTTTTCTTATTATTTTTTTTTTTTGTCTGTGGCTTTTGGTGGTTCTGGGTTGGAAACTTCTGTAGCACTCTGTGAGATGTATGGGAGACAATAAGCAAACTCAGGGATCTCATTGCCTTGGCATTTCTCAAGTCCTGAAGCAGTGCTCCTCCATCTTGGTTGTGACCTTTTGTTGATTTGTTAGTCAACTTAAATATTGCTTTGAGTAACTAAGAACATTTTTTTAAAGTAATGGCTTAAATTCTCACAATGTTAATAGGTAGCTCACAAAAGTTAGTAGTTAGATATATGCATCTCTACGTGCCTGCTAAATATTTCCTTTTTGATTTCTCTTTTGCTTATGCCAAACTGAGATGGTGCATGGAAATTTAAGCAGTGGAAGGCTAGGCCTGTCCATGAGGAACTAGACTTAAGAGTTCTGTTGATCATAATTGGCCACTCTCACAAATCAGATGAGCTGTAGAAGTCAAATCTAGACCAGTCAGCCCAAGAAAGGGGCATAGGTACACACCAAGGGTTCAGAGAGCCAGATTGAGTCCACAATTTGGGATCAAATTAACAGAGCGTCTGCAAGTTTATAAATGAAGACACTTGGAGGAAATAGATGTACCTGGCTGGAGTAGAGGATAATGGGGCAAACAGGCAGATTTTGTAAGTCATTATCTTCCTCTGCCAAAACTACCTCCCTCATAGACCAGTTATGTCAGTTAGGAATGCATTCTGGAGCAAGTGGCTCGAATGGACAAGGTTTTATTTGTTTCTTGAATCAAAAATAAGGCGTGTAGGCAGCTCAGAATGTCACCAGGGATCCAGCCCCTTTCCATCTCTCATTCCGTCTTTCTCAGTGAGTAGGCCTTCAGTCTCATGCTGATCTCCTCATGATCTCAAGATGGCTTCTGCACTGTCAAAAGTACATTTCTAGGCAGAAATATGAAGGGGGAAGCAGTCAGGGGAAATGCCAGTGACAGGAGGTCCAAAGCTTTCCCACAACTGCAGGGGAATCTGGGGAACTGACTTCAGGGAGTTGGCTCATTGCTTCCTGAAATAACAGGGTCTGTTGTAAGGAAGAAGACACTAGCAGGGCCTGCCTCTCTGGACATTACATTTCCCTCCAGAAAATAACACATGGCTGCTTACTTTAGTTCCTTAAGAGGGGGGAAAAATAGTTATCTCAAGGAAAGAAACCTTTCAGGGCCTCCCTTTTTTAAAGGTCTTGTCTTTTGCACACGTCTTACTCAGGCTCAGCTTTTTTACTTGTACAGTACTCTCTATTGTCTATGGAAGTAGTGTAAGAGGCACACATGTTAAAAATGTTTGTGACAACTGAATTTTGAATAATCAAGATTTTATAGAACAAAGAACTGATGCAGAACTATAGCTCTCATGGTTTGGGCATACTTCCTAGGCATTCATTTCACATATCTAGGAGCTTTCTCAAACCTTCACCTCTCTCCTAAGATTCTGATTTGCCTTTTGGGGCCAAGTGGGAATCTCCGCAGTGAAATAAAAGCTGTTACTGATGAGAGTGTGACTGGGCATATGAACATGGGGAAGGCAGGAAAAAAAAGGTTGAGTACCATTTGGAAGAGCATTGGTTCTTTGTCAGGCTACTGAAAAATGACTCCAATAGACACAGGGTGTTAGTAGCAAATAATTTAAACCTAGATGTTTATATCATGTTTCTCTTATTCTAGATGTATGGATATGAATTTATTATATTGATATTTGTACTATGTATTACTTAAACTTTGAGAAACCTAAACAGGTTTTATTCATACCATGTAGCTCCAAGACCAGCTAATCCTTTTATTATCTTTTCATTTTTCTCCTGTACCAGCACTAATTGTGTTCCAGACCAAAGTACTTAGGTATAGAGCATACTGTTTTCCATTACTCCTTTTCCTTGTGGACACATACAAACAGTAAATACTAGAAGTTGACAGCTGGTTTTTACTATTGATATAAATAATATTTACATGGGTTTCTCGTTACCAGATCTGGCAAGGTTATGGAGATTGATATTTACTCAACAACATTGATAGACCTGTGTATTCATGTATATCTTTTATTACCAGTATAACTTTGAAAGCTCTTCTGTGTATCATTATGTTGTTGCTATAGCAACATGGTTACCAAAATAAAGTACATTTTTTCTGCTTTGTGTTTTTAAAGGAGGTCTTTTTAATCCCTCAAGCTTTTTTTTTTTTTTTTTTGCGGTACGCGGGCCTCTCACTGTTGTGGCCTCTCCCGCTGCGGAGCACAGGCTCCGGACGCGCAGGCTCAGCGGCCATGGCTCATGGGCGCAGCCGCTCCGCGGCATGTGGGATCCTCCCGGACCGGGGCATGAACCCGCGTCCCCTGCATCGGCAGGCGGACTCTCAACCACTGCGCCACCAGGGAAGCCCTCCCTCAAGCTTTTTAATCAACACGGCAGATCAGCGGTCCCCAACATTTTTGGCACCCGGGACCAGTTTGGTGGAAGACAATTTTTACACGGATGGGGGGGGTTTGGGGGGTATGGTTTAGGTGGTAATGCAAGTGATAGGGAGCGATGGGGAGCGGCAAATGAAGCTTCACTCGCTCTTCTGCCACTCACCTCCTGCTGTGTGGCCCGGTTCCTAACAGGCCATGGACTGGTACCAGTCCCCAGGGTTGGGGACCCCTGCTATAGAGTTTCTGTCCCAGACATTCAGTATTCCTTCTATTTATCTTTCCTCCTTGAATTTCCCTTACTTAAAATTAGTTATCATTATAACATAAAATACAGTTTGTATTGGACTAAATCCTAGTGGAATTACAAGAATAAATGAAGCGAAGCAGTGTATGATATAGTATAAACAGTAGAGGCTCAGCTATTGCTTAGCCCCATGACCTTGCCTCGTAATCTTTTTGTACTTTTAACATATAGCTTTTTTTTTTTTTTTTTTTTTTTCCAGCCGCACTGTGGGGCTTGTGGGATCTTAGTTCCCCGACCAAGGACTGAACCTGGGCCCTTGGTAGTGAAAGCACTGAGTCCTAACCGTTGGAGCGCCAGGGGATTCCCTCTTTTTGTACTTTTGATTTTTCATCTATAAAGTGGTCAGAGACATAGCTACTTCACTGGGATGATATATACATTACTCTGTGCCTGGCAGGAATTCAGTTTTTTTCACTTCCCTCACCTTCCTTTTTTTTTCCTTCCTGTGTTTTTTAACTAAGGTTAATAGCATACAGTCCCCCGCCCCCCTCCCCCCCACCATAGATAGCATCACATTCCCACCTACTTTGGATATCTAAACATTGCCCAATATCACAAGGGAAGTTCTTGTATCTAGGAAATATCCTGATCTCAGCTCTATCATGACAATTAATTTCAGTTTAATTGGGGGTTTTAAAATGCCTAGCCCAACTTTGATTAGGTTCATACCCTGTGTTTTCTGCTCGGTGGAGTAGAGATTTTGTAGAAAGCATAACTTTAGAGCTTAATTGTTACTTTTATTTATCATACACCCTTCTTTCCAAAAAGGGTGTGAGGTGTTTTAAAAGGACATAATAAAATTAACAACATAGGGGAAAAACGGAGGGAACTGCTGGATAAAAACCAAGAAACGGCATATGTAAATCCTGAGGGTCAACAGTTAAGTGCAGCTTTCCTGCAAATCCTTCTACCTGAGCTTTTAGGGATTTCTGAAAGGCTTTTTGTAGGAGTAGGATTGGAAGAAGGGTTTGGGGAGGTGGATTTTCTTTCTTTCTTTTTTACGTTTATTTATTTAAGCAAGGCTGACTTAGTACTAGAAGAAATCTATGAGAGCTCTACGGAAGTAATTCAGGAGGGCAGTGAGGCCCTAGTGAGAACCCGCACTTTCTGCCCTGTTGAGGGCAATCTTATCAGGCGCTAGGTAGCTGCCCTCTAACGCTGGAGGCAGCAAGACCATTCTAAACCACCCAGCCCTGCTTACCTTTCCGTTAGTTTTCTTTCTATCCTCACCTTTCCACCCAGCTCCTTACTGCCTCACCACCAGGCCTGAACAAACAAGTCAGGACATGTTATTTTAGCTTAGGAATAGAATGATATTTATTTGTTGTGGGTTCGAATTAATGCATCTTCAAAAAGTGTGCATTTTTGTTTCTTCTTAGATTCTTCACGATTTACATATTTCTAAATGGGAACACTTTCAAATTGGAGAAAACTGAATTAACTCATTGGGTGAGGTATGATTAGAAACTCTTGTCATATCCATTTTATAGATGGATAAGCAAACAAAAAGATTGAATAACAGTGCTGACACAGTTGATTAAATTCGTTGTCTTTTCTGTAACATCATTATTTGGGTTACTTGAAGAAACCACACAAATATGGCTATGGCAAGCGATGGCATGAAGACACTGTCATTGGAGACCTGCTCTTTTCTATTTTGATTCTACATTTTCTCTTCAGTTTCCAGCTGTTCTTATCCAAGCCCAAGGCCTCAGTTACTCTCTTTGTGTTGTGGGCTTGTGAATCTCCACTTTTACTTCTAACTTATCCTCTGAGCTCCAGGCTAATCTATTCGACTCTCCAATCAACATTTCTACCTGGCTGCATCACAGGCTTCAACAGTGCCCCAAGATGAACTGGTCGTCTTCTGTCCACATCTGCTACTCTTGTCTTCTTAATGCCAGGAAATGTTTCCCCCATTATTACTAGGCAGCATTTAAGGTAGTGTTGAGAATCTGGGTTCTATAATCAGATTGACTGGGTTTGAATCTTGGCTCCACAGGTTATTCGTGTTATGGACTTGCTTCAGTTTCCTAGTCTAAAATGGGAGTAATGCTGCTACATATATCACAAGGTTATTCTGAGTATTAAATAGCGTTGTTGTGAAGTGTTTATATATATATGTACATTTAATAAAATACATAAATTACTTATATAACAAGTTATGATTATTATCATTCCTGGGCATTCCTTGATTTTTCCTATTTTATCACCTTCTTCCTGAATATCTCTTCAATCTGTCTATATGTTTCTCAATCCACATAGCCACCATCCTGGTCCATTCTCTGTTTGGACATCTACAGTAGTCTCCCTACATGACCTGAATGAATCTGTTCTTTAGTCTGTACCCAAGATGGTTGTGTCAAAATACATATCTGACTATTACACTCTACCACTGTACCTGCCACAGGTTTGCATTTGCCTTAGAATAAAGTCCAAATCCTCTCTATGGTTTGAGACTCTATATGATCTGTGGCCCTTGGTTATATCCCAGCCTCACCTGCTTTGTTCCAGTCATCCTAAACTTTTTTTTTCAGTTCCTAAGATGTACCATACTCTCAACCATACCCTTTGAATGTACTGTACTTTCTCCTGGGGACTCTTCCCCCTTCTACGTTCTTCTATTTCCTTTTGCAGGTCTCAGCTAAAATTCCAGGTCCTCAGGAATTCCCTGACCCGTGATGGAGCTCCATGATATTCTTTGTTTTCCATTTTTATAGTGCTCTTCATACTTATAGTTATTTGTTTAACGTTTGCATTCCTGGCTTTAATGTGAGTTCTGTGAAAACCAGTCTTATTCTTTGCTTTATCTATCCCCAGCACCTAACAGAGTATCTGGCACATAGTAGCACTCCCAAATATTTTTTTGATTTCATTAATTTATAAGCAGATAGGAAAAATGTATAGTGGCTTCCTGTGTTGGAAAAATTCTCCACTCTGATTCTTGTAAGCAGTAGAGCTGACCTTTCTCTATAGATGCTGAAAAGGCTAGACACTCACTTTTTCAGCCTCACTTGCAATTAAGGGGGACTGTCTATGAACATACTATCAATTAGATGTAAGTGAAAATCTGCTGGGGGTTTGTGGGAAATTTTATACTCCTCCTCCCCTTTGTGGTTTCCTTTTTATTCTTCCTACCTGAAATTCAGAGGACAGGCTGGAGGCAGATCAGCCTTCTGTAATGGTGAGGTTACTTTGAGGAGGGTGAGCATGACATTCTAAGAAAGACAGGAGGAGTCTGGGTCATTGATGACATCTTAGTACCCTTCTACTGTCCCTGAAATGCCTCTCCCCAGACTTCTTGTTATATGAGAACGATTAACCACTATATGGTTAGTATACTGTAGTCTGTTTTCTGTTGTATGTAACCAGATACAATCCCTGATAAATAAACTTGCTACCTACATCACTTATTTGGTACCTAGCATGTGCTCTTTTATGATAGTGGATGAATGGATGGATGAATGCATGGATGTATGGGTGGTTTGGATGGATGAGATGGATGGACAGATGGGTGGATAAACAGCAACCAATAGATTATACTGCTGGAGAATCAAGACCATATCTTATTTTTTGTGTGTCACCCTTTCCCCACCCAACCCTATCCACCCTGAATACTGCACTGCATATAGTAGATGCCCAACAAATGTTCATCGATGATGATGTTGATTGTGGATTGAAGATGTTATTTCATTAGGGAAGGCTATGAATAAGGTTTAATTTGGTTTCTAACAATGCAATCCCGTAAAATGGTAGCTTCTATACTTTCACAATCTAAAGATGCTCATAGACATTTGGATCAATCTTGTGGTGGTACATCCCAGATAATTTAGAAATTTACATGTTTTTATAAAAGTCAGAATCAAGGATGTATCTTGGCAAAGGTTCTTCTCAATGGTGTTTAAAACAAAACAACCTTTATTAAATGAAAGGATGTCAAGTAGTTTAATTCTCTGCTGAAACAGCACATTATAAGAGGACCATAAGATTCATATCCAAATTGGGAACTTTATGAGAGTCAAATGGATGTTATTAAGAATTATTCTTTGAGACTTTATTTTTTAAAGCAGTTTTAGGTTCACAACAAAATTGATAGGGAGATACTGAGACTTCCCATATCCTCTCTTCTTCCACACATGCATAGCCTGCCCCATTATCAATATCACTCACCAGAAGTGTACATTTATTTTTTCCAAGGATCAACCTATATTTACATATCATAATTGCCCAAAGTCTGTAGTTTTTCTTAGGGTTCCCTTTTGGTGTTGTATTCTGTAGGTTTGGCAAATGTATAATGATGTATATCCATCTGTTGTATCATACAGAATAGTAACACTGCCCTAAAAATTTTCTGTCTTCTACCTGTTCATCTACCCCTCCCCCCAGCCACCACTGATCTTTCTCTTGAGTCCATAGTTTTACCTTTTCCAGAATGTCATATAGTTGGAATCATACAGTATGTAGCCTTTTCAGATTGGCTTCTTGCACTTAGTAATATGCATTTAAGGTTCCCCCATGTCTTTTCATGGTTTCTTTTAGCTCTGAATAATATTCCATTGTCTGGATGTACCACAGTTTATTTATCCATTTACCTACTGAAGGAAATCTTAGTTGCTTCCAAGTTTTGGCAATTATGAATAAGGCTGCTATAAATATTCGTATGTAGGTATCAAGGAGCATGATTGCTGGATCATATGATAAGAGTATATTTAGTTTTGTAAGAAACTGCTGAACTGTCTTCCAAAGTGCCTGCATTCCCATCAGCAATGTATGACAGCTCCTGTTGCTCTACATCATCACCAACTCTTGGTGTTGTCAGTGTTCTGTATTTTGGCGTTCTAATAGGCCATCTCATTTTTGTTTAATTTGCACTGATGACATATGATGTGGAGCATCTTTTCATATGCTCATTTGCCATAACTTCTTTGGTGGGGTGTCTATTAAGGTCTGTGGTCCATTTTTTAATTGGGTTGTTTATTTTCTCATTGTTGAGTTTAAAGAGTTCTTTGTATATTTTAGATAACAGACCTTTATCATATGTGTCTTTTGCAAATATTTTCTCCCATTCTATGGTTTTTCTTCTAATTCTCTAGGTATTGCCTTTTGCAGAAGTTTTTAAATTTAATGAAGTCTAACTTATCAGTTGTTTCTTTTATGAATCTTGCCTTTAGTGTTGTATCTAAAAAGTCACTGCTGTAACCAAGGTCATCTAGGTTTTCTCCTATGTTATCTTCTAGGATTTTTATAGTTTTGTATTTTATGTCAGGTGTATGATTCATTTGAGTTAATTTTTGTAAAGGGTGTTAAGGTCTGTGTCTCCATTCATTTTTTTGCAAGTGAACATCTTGTTCCAGCACCATGTCTTGAAGAGACTGTCTTTGCTCCATTGTATTGCCTTTGCTCCTTTGTCAAAGATCAGTTGACCATAGGGAATTCCCTGGCAGTCCAGTGGTTGGGACTCGGTGCTTTCACTGCCAGAGGCCGGGATTTGGTCCCTGGTCTGGGAATTAGGATCCCACAGGCCGTGTGGCATGCCCACCCCCCACCAAAAAAAAAAAAAGAAAGATCAGTTATCCATATTTATGTAGTTCTACTTCTGGACTCTCTATTTTGTTCCA
This sequence comes from Grampus griseus, assembly GCF_964374135.1. Lineage (NCBI taxonomy): Eukaryota > Metazoa > Chordata > Mammalia > Artiodactyla > Delphinidae > Grampus > Grampus griseus. The sequence continues at coordinate 36,484,269 of NC_138998.1, forward strand.
TTAATCTATTTATCTATTCTTTCACCAGTACCACACTATCTTGATTATTGTAGTTATATAGTAAGTCCAGAAGTCAGGTAGTATCTCTTTCAACTTTATTCTGCCTTCAGTACTGTGTTGGCTATTCTGGGTCTTTTGTTTCTCCATATAAATCTCAGAATCAGTTTACTGATATCTATAAAATAACTTGTGGTACTTTGACATTGAATTGAATCTATACATCAAGTTGGGGAAAACTGACACCTTGACAATATTGTCTTCCTATTCATAAACGTGGAATATTTCTTAATTTATTTAATTCTTCTTTGATTTCTTTCATCAGAGTTTTGTAGTCTTCCTTATATAGATCTTGTATGTATTTTGTTAGATTTATACCTAAGTATTTCATTTTGAGGGGTGCTAAGGTAAATGGTAATGTGTTTTTTAATTTTAAATTCCATGTGTTCATGGTATACAGGAAAGTGATTTACTTTTGTATATTAACTTTGCATCCTGTAACCTTGCTATAATCGCTTATTAGTTCCAGATTTTCTACGTAGGCGATCATGTCATCTGAGAACAAAGACAGTTTCATGTCTCCCTTTCCAATCTGTATACCTTTTAGTTCCTTCTTTTGCCTTATTGCATTAACAAGGACTTCAATGTGATGTTGAAAAGGAGTGATGAGGGGTGATATCCTTGCCTTGTACCTGATATTAGAAGGAAATCTTCAGTTTCTCACCATTAAGTATGATTTAGTTATCGTTTTTTTGTGTGGATTTTCTTTATTAAGTAGAGAAAGTTCCCCTCTATTCCTAGTTTACTATGAATTTTTACCATGAGTGGATGTTGGATTTGTGAAATGTTTTTTTCTGCATCTATTGATATGATTATGTGATTTTTCTTTTTGAGGCTGTTGATGTGATGGATTACATTAACTGATTTTCAAATGTTGAATTAACCTTGCATACCTGGGATAAATCCTACTTGGCTGTGGTCTATATATTTTAAAACTTTTTTGGATTCAATATGCTAATAATTTTTTGAAAAATTTTGCATCTGTGTTTATGAGAAATGTTACTCTGTAGTTTTCTTTTCTTGTAATGTTTTGTCTGATTTTGGTATTAGGGTAATGCTGGCCTTGTCAAATGAACTTGGAAGTATTCCCTCTGCTTCTATCCTCTGAAAGAGATCATGAAGAATTGGTATAATTTATTTCTTAAATATTTGTTAGAATTCACCAAAGAACCCATCTGGGGCCTTGTTGTTTCTCTTTTGGAAGGCTGTTAATTATTGATACAATTTCTTATCTAGGTATAGTCCTATCCAGATTGGCTATTTATTCTTGTGTGAGTTTTGACAGTTCTTTCAAGGAATTGGTGTGTTTCACCTAGGTTATCAAATTTGTGGGCATAGAGTTATTCATAGTATTCCTTTATTATCCTTTTACTTTTTTATGTTATCTGTAGTGAAGTCTCATTTCTGCTATTAGTAATTTGTATCCTCTCTCTTTTTTTCATAGTTAGCCTAGTTAGAAACTTATTGATTTTATTGATTTTTATCAAAGAAACAGCTTTTGTTTTCATTGATTTTCTCAAGTGATCTTCTGTTTTTAATTTCATTTCTGCTCTAATTATTAATTCTTTTCTTCTGTTTACTTAGGATTTAATTTTCTCCTTTTTCTAGTTTTCTAAGTTAGAAGATTAGATTATTGGTTAGTAGATCTTTCTTATTTTCTAATATATGCATTCAATACTATAAATTTGCTTCTAAACACTGCTTTTGTTTCATCCCACAAATTTTGATAAGGTATATTTTCATTTCATTTAGTTTGAAATATCCTTACATTTCTTTTGAGATTTCTTTTTGGACTCATGTTATTTAGAAGTGTGTAATTTAATCTTCACATTTTTGGGGATTTTCCAGATATTTTTCTGTTATTTCTAGTTTAATTTCTTGTAGCCTTAGAGCAGACTCTACTCTCGTGTATGATTTAATATTCTTTTACATTTGTTAAGATGTGTTTTATGGTCCAGAATGTAGTGTATCTTGATGAATGTTCCATTGATCTTGAGAAGAATGTGTATTCTGTTCCTGTTGGATGAAGTTGTCTACAGATATCAATTATATAGTTGTGATGGTGTTACTGAGTTCAACTATTTCCTTACTGATTTTCTATCTACTGGATCTATTCATTTCTGATGGAGGGGTGTTGAAATCTGCAACTATAATAGTGGATGCATCTATTTCCCATTATAGTTCTATAACTTTTTGTCTCAGGTACTTTGGTGCTCTGTTGTTAGCACCTACATGTTAAGAATTGTTATGTCTTGGGAGCTTCCCCAAGATGGTGGAGTAGGAAGACTCTGAACTCACCTGCTCTCACAGACACACCAAAATTACAACTGTTTACAGAACAACTATTTATGAGATGACCCGAAGAGTAGAAGAAAAGATGTTGACAACTAAAGAGATAAAGAATGAACTACAACAGGATGAGTAGGAGGGGTAGAGATGCAGTTATAGTGAAGAACCACACCCCTGGGTCAGCAACCCAAAAATGAGAGAGATATCACAACTGCAGGGGTCCTGCCTGAGGAGCAAGGGGTCCTGAGCCTCAAGTTGGGCTCCCCAGCCTAGGGGTCCTGCACTGGGAAGATGAGCCCCCAGAATGTCTGGCTTTGAAAACAAGCAGAGCTTAAATTCAGGAGAGCCAGAGGGATATAGGAAATGGAGACTCCACCCTTTAAAGTGCAGGTGCAAAATCTCACGTGCTCCAAGTACCAGTACAGAGGCAATAGCTTGAAAGGAGCCTGGATCAGACCCACTTGCTGATTTTGGAGACCCTCATAGAAAGGCAGGACTCCCCCTGGTGTTGGAGACACTGGCAGCAGCCATTTTGGGCAGCTCATTCTACTGTGATGACACTGGTGCTGGGAAGCACCATTTTGGAGTTCTCTCTCTAGCCAATTAGTGCTGGGGGCTTGCCCTGCCATCAGCAGGCCTGCAGCAGCTGCATGCCCCTGGGCCAGCCAGATGCACAGGGAGCCAGCCCTGCCTACCAGTGGGTCAGCAGCTGCCATGTGCCACCAAGATGCACAAATAGCCATGGAAGGAGCTGGTTTCATGAACCAGTTAGCCCCCAGCAACCACGTGCTGTTGGGCCACCCACCAGTGGACCACAGCCACCACACAAGGCAGGGCCTTGCAGCTAGCCGGGCTGGGGGCAAACCCTACCTACCAATGTGCCCACAGTAGTTGACCCCACCACAACAGAAGGGTGATGTAGTTCCCATAGGTAATATCCCTATAACATATACCTCTGGTGATTAGAGGTGGTGTGCTGCTTTGCCCCATAGGAAGTCTCCTACATAAGGCCACTTATCCAAGATCGGGACATATAACTGACCTACCTAATGCATAGATATAAACAGAGAATTGGGCAAAATGAAGAGGCAGAGGAATATGTTCCAAATGAAGGAACAAGACAAAACCTCAGAAAATGCACCAATGAAATGGAGATAAGCAGTCTGCCCAATAAAGAGTTCAGAGTAATGATCATAAAGATGCTTATTGAACTCAGGAGAAGAATGGATAGACACAGTGAGAATTTATAAAGAGTTAGAAACTATAAAAAAGAACCAAACAGAACTGTAAAGTACAATAACTGAAATAAAAAATATATATACTAGAAGGAATCAACAGTAGATTAGAAGATGCGGAGGAACTGGCCCGTGATATGGAAGATAGAAAAGTGGAAATCACCCAAGCTGAACAGGAAAAAGAGAAAAGAGTTAAAAAAAATAAGGATAGTTTAAGAAACCTCAGAGACAACATTAATCTTAATAACATACAAATTATAGGAGTCCCAGAAGAAGAGAGAGAAAGGGGCAGAGAATTCATTTAAAGAAATAATAGCTGAAAACTTCCCTAACCTGGGGAAGGAAACAGACATTAAATTCCAGGAAGGATAGAGAGTCCCAAACAAGATGAACCCAAAGAGGTCTGCACCAAGACACTTTAATTAAAATAGCAAAAATTACAGAAAGGATCTTAAAAACAGCAAGAGAAAAGCTACTTACCTACAAGGGAACTCCCATAAGACCACCAGCTAACTTCTCAGCAGAAAATTTGCAGGCCAGAAGGGAGTGACATGATATATTCAAAGTGCTAAAAGGGGAAAAAACCTACAACAAAGAATACTCTATCCAACAAGTTTATCATTCAGAATTGAAGGAGAGATAAAGAGTTTCACAGACAAGCAAAAGCTAAAAGAGTTCAGCACCACTAAACTGGCCTTACAGGAAATGTTAAGAGGACTTCTTTAAGTGGAAAAGAAAAGGCTACAACTAGGAATAAGAAAATTATGAAAGGAAAACTTTCATTGGTAAAGGCAAACATACAGTAAATGTAATGGATCAATCAATTATAAAGCTATAGGAAGGTTAAAAGATAAAACAAGTAAAACCATCTGTATCTACAATAAGTATTTAAGGGATACACAAAATAAAAAGATGTAAAACGTGACATCAAAAACATTAAATATGGGGGGAGGGAGGTTTGTTAGAATGTGTTCAAACTTAAGAGAGTTTTGAGTTAAAATAGTCACCTGTAAATATAGGTTGTTATATTTGTATAACCTCAGAGTAACCATAAAACAAAAACTTACAATGGATGCACACACACAAAAGAAATTAATGCAAACCTAACACTAAAGGTAGTCATCATATCAAAAGGGAAGACAGCATAAGAAGAAGAAAGGAACAAAAAGAACTACAAAAACAACTAGAAAACAGTTAACAAAATGATAAGAGGTACATACCTATCAATAATTACTTTAAATGTAAATGGACTAAATAATCAAAAGACATAGAATGGCTGAATAGATTAAAAAAAAAAAAGACTCATACATATGTTGCCTACAAGAGACTCACTTCAAACCCAAAGAAACAAACTGAAAGTAAGAGGATGGAAAAAGATATTCAATGGAAATGGAAATGAAAAGAATGGTGGGGTAGCAATGCTTATATCGGACAAAAGAGACTTCAAAACAAAGACTATAACAAGAGAGAAAGAAGGACATTACCTAATGATCAATGGATCAATCCAAGAAGAAGAAAAAACGATTGTAAATATATATGCACCCAACATGGGAGCACCTAAATACATAAAGCCAAATATTAACAAACATAAAGGGAGAAGTAGACAGTAATACAATAATTGTAGGGGACTTTAACACCCCACTTATATAATGGACAGATCATCCAGACAGAAAATTAATAAGGAAACACTGGCCTTAAATGAAACATTATTTCAACTCTTGTTAATAGGCATATACAGAATATTCTATCCCAAAACAACTACACATGGAATACTCTCCAGGATGGATCACATGCTAGGCCACAAAACAAGTCTCAATACATTTAAGAAGATTGAAATATCAGGCATCTTTTCTGACTACAAAGGTGTGAGACTAGAAATTAAATACAAGAAAAAAAAACTGTAAAAAACACAAATACATGGAGGCTAAAAAATATGCTACTAAATAAACAATGGGTCATTGAAAAAATCCAAAAGGCAATCAGAAAATGCCTGGACAAAAATGAAAATGGAAACAAAACAATCCAAAATTTATGGGATGCAGTAAAAGCAGTTCTTAGAAGGAAGTTTATAGCGTTACAGGGCTACCTCAGGAAACAATTACAGTATTAACCAAGCTAATCTTGCACCTGAAGGAACTAGAAAAAGAAGAAAAAACACAAAGTTAGTAGAAGGAAAGAAGTAATAAAGGTCAGAGTGGAAATAAATGAAATAGAGACTGAAAATAGCAATAGAAAAGATTAATGACACTAAGAGCTGGTTCTTTGAAAAGATAAGCAAGGTTGACAAGACTTTAGACAGACTCATCAAGAAAAAAAAAGAGAGAGGAGAGGATCCAATCAATAAAATCAGAAATGAAAGAGAAGTTACAAGCAACATAGAATAAGAAAAGATCATAAGAGATTACTATGAACAATTATATACCAATAAATTGGACAACCTAGAAGAAATGGATAAATTCCTGGAAATGTACAATGTCCCCAGGCTACATCAGGAAGAAATAGAAAATATGGACATACCGATTTCCAGTAATGAAATTGAATCAGTAAAAAAACAAAACAAAACGAAAAAACTCCCAACAAATAAAAGTCCAGGACCAGATATCTTCACAAGTGAATTTGAATAGACATTTAAAGAAGAGTTAACACCTATTTTTATCAAACTATTTCCAAAAACTGAAGAGGAAGAAATGCTTCTGAACTCATACCATGAGGCTAGCATCATCACTCTGATACCAAAACCAGACAAAAATACCACCAAAAAAAAAAAAAAAGAGAGAGAGTTAAAGACCAATATCACTCATGGACATAGATGCAAAAACAAAATATTAGCAAACCAAATTCAACAATACATTAAAAGGATCTCACACCACAATCAAGTGGGATTTATCCCAGGGATGCAAGGATTGTTCAATATTCACAAATCAATATGATACACCATATTAACGAACCAAAGAATAAAAATCATATGATCATCTCCATAGATAAAGGAAAAACTTTTGACAAAACTTAACAATCATTTATGATAAAAACTCTCACCAAAGCGGGTATAGAGGTAACATACCTCAACATAATAAAGGCTATATGTGACAAACCCACAGTTCACATCATACTCAACAGTGAAAAGCTGAAAGCATTTCCTCTAAGATCAGGAACAAAACAAGAATGCCCACTCTCACCACTTTTATTCAACATAGTATTGGAAATCCTAGGCAATGCAGTCAGACAAGAAAAAGAAATGAAAAGAATCCTAATTGGAAAGGGATAAATCAAACTCATTGTTTGCAGATGACATACTATATGTAAAAAATTCTAAAGAAGCCATCAGAAAGACTGTTAGAAATAATAAATGAATTCAGTAAATTTGTAGGTTACAAAATTAACATGCAGAAATTTGTTGCATTTCCATACACTAATGACAAACTATCAAAAACAGAAATTAAGAAGTATTTCATTGTGCATTTGTGTGTGTCTCACATCTTCTTTATCCATTCGTCTATTGATGGGCACTTATATTGCTTCCATATCTTAGCTATTTGTAAATAATGTTGCTATGAACATTAGGGTTCATGTATCTTTTTGAATTAGCGTTTTTATTTTCTTCAGATACATGCACAGCAATGGAATTGCTGGATCATATGGTACTCCTATTTTTAATTTCTTGAGGGACTTCCATACTGTTTTCCATAGTGGCTGCACCAATTTACATTCCTACAAACAGTGTACAAGGGTTCCTTTATCTGCACAACCTTGCCAACATGTGTTATTTGTTGTCTTTATCAGATATATTGTTTGCAAATATCTTCTCCTATTCAGTAGGTTGCCTTTTTGTTTTGTTGATAGTTTCCTTCACTGTGTAAAAGCTTTTTAGTTTCATGTTGTCTCATTTGTTTATTTTTAATCCTTTAATCTGCATGTGTCTTTATATTTAAAGTAGGTTTCTTACAGACAACATATAGTTGATTTATTTTTTTGTTTTTTGGATCCATTTTGATGATCTGTCTTTTAATTGGTGTACTTAGACCTTTCCCATTCAAAGTGATTATTGATATAGTTGAATTAATTTCTGCTGTATTTGTACTGCTTTCTACTTATTGCCCTTGCTCTTTTTTTTTAAATCTTCTACTCTTTTCCTATCTTTTGTGTTTTTAACTGAACATTTTATATGATGCTCTTTTCTTTCCTCTTTTTGACATATCAATTCTACTTCTTTTTTTACATTTTCAGTGGTTGCCTTAGGGTTTGCAATATATATTTACAGCTAATCCAAGTTCACTTTCAAATAACACTATACCTCTTCATCAGTAGTATTATGTATACCTTATAATAACAAAATAATCCTGATTTCTTCCTCCGATCCCTTGTATCATTGCTGTTATTCATTTCACTTATATGTACATAAGCATATATATACTGGTAAGTTATATACATAAGCATTCATAATCAAATACATTGTTGCTATTATCATTTTGAGCAAACTGTGACCTGTTAGATGAATTAAGGATAAGAAAAACATAAGGTTTTTTTTTAACCTTAACTTATTCCTTCTTTGATGCTCTTCCTGTCTTTATGTAGATCCTAGTTTCTCACCTATGTTAGTTTCCTTCTCTTTAAAAAACTTTTAAAATATTTCTTGCAAGGCAAGTCTACTGGCAACAAATTTCCTCAACTTTTGTTTGGAAAGCCTTCATTTCTCTTTCACCTTTGAAGGATAGTTTCACAGCATACAGAATTCTTAACTCTTTGAATATTTATCTACTCTCTTCTTGTTCACAAAGGTTTCTGAGCAGAAGTCACATGTAAATCTTATCTTTGTTCCTATATAGATAAGTGTTTCTGCCCTCTGGCCTCTTTCAGGATTTTTAAATTTATCTTTGATTTTCTTTAGTTTGGAGATGATGTGCCTGAGTATGCATTGTGGGGTTTTTTTTTTGTTGTTTATTTTTTATTTGTTTGTTTGTTTTCACTTATCCTGTATGGTGTTCTCTGAGGTTCCTGGATCTGTGCTTTGGTATCTGACATGAATCTGGGGAAATTCTCAGTCATTATTTTTCAAATATTTCTTTTGTTCCTTCTCTTTTTCCTCTTCTCTTATTCCCAATATGCATGTGTTATACCTTTCATGGTTGTCCCACAATACTTAGATATTCTGTTCTGTTTTTTTCAGTCTTAGTTCTCTTTGCTTTTTTAGGTTCAAGTATTCTATTGATATATCAAATATATATTGATATATTGATAACTTAGAGATCCTTTCCTCAACTGTACTGTCTACTAATAAGCCCATCAAGTGTTCTTCATTTCTGTTATAGTTTTTTTTGTCGCTAACATTTCTTTTTAGGTTTTTCTTAGGATTTCCATCTCTCTTTCATTGCCCATCTGCTCTTGCATTCTATCTACTTTGTACATTCGAGCATATTAACCTTAGTATATTAATCATAGTTGTTTTAAATTCACAGTCTGATAATTCCAATATCCCTGCCATGCCTTGTTCTGATGCTTGCTCTGTATCCTCCTCAAATTGTGTTTTTTTGCCTTTTGGTATGCCTTATAATTTTTTCTTGATGGCTGGACATAATGTACAAGGTAAAAGGAACTGCTCTCAATAGGCCTTTAGTAATGTAGTGGTGAGGTGTTGAGGAAAGGGAAGTGATCTGTAGTCCTGTGATTAAGTCTCAGTCTTGTAGTGAGCCTTTGTCCTGTGAACTTCATAAGGTTTCCCACCTCCACCCCTGCCCACCTTCCATCCCCAGCCCTTATTTGGGACAGGATGGCTGGAGTGAGCTGGAGTTGGGTATCTCCCTTAGCAAGGCCTCTGATAATACCTCAGCAGGTTAGGTTCTGGTTGACTGGTTTCCCCTGAGTGCAGGTCTTATTAAGAACAAAGTGCTCTGGCATATTCATTTTCCATTCCCTCTACTAGAATCAGAAGGAGAAGGGGTTTTTTCTTCAGTATCTACTATGGGAACCCAGTCAAGTTCCTAGAGGTAAATTGCACAATATTATGGAGGCAGTGCTATGACTAGGTCCCTTTCAGAGTTGTCCACAGTGAGCCTTCAGCAGTTTGTCATTTGCAATTTAGGTTTCCCTCCCCTCAGTAATTATTCTTGAATAATCTTAAACTGGAACTATCCTAGGACTTACGATTAATCTTGGGAAAATAACTCATTTGCATATGTTAAAAGTCTGTAATTTTGATACAGATATGAATTAGTATAAAACTTTCTGAGGCCATTCTCGTTTGTGTGTTTGCACATATTTTTTCCCAAGCCAAAATAAACTACCCATTTCATTTCTTTCTTTTTGCTTACATTATTTTGATTCTTCAAGATCTTTCTTTTTTATGATGTTACCTCTGTTTACTCCAGCCCATAATAATCTTTTTGATATAATATAGCACTTACATTTTCAAGCAAACCATTTAGCAGTTGAGTAGGTACAGTCTTATTTTGTATTTTTGTAGGTGTTTGTTCTTAAGTCTTGCCTTTTTAATATGTCAAAATCCTTGAGGCAGTAACTGTCTTTATCTTCCCCTATATTACCCATAGGATCTAGCACCTCGTGGTGGTTGCATGGGAGGTGTTTGCTAGTTTGCTGAGTGATTGAAATGCATGATATTAATCATGAAGCCAAGGTTTTCATATTACATTTCATTTTGATTTTACCACTGTCCACAAAAAAGAAATGTTTACACACCTCCTGGAAAGTAATCAAGCTTATGCGTTGTTCTGTATTATAAATGATATTCATGTCAAGGATGGAGAAATGGAACATATCTCTTGCTGCCACCTTTGTTTTCCGTTAACAGTAAATGCATGTAGGCCTCTAGATGGCTGTCTGCTATGAATTGCATCATTTACAGTGGCTTTTAATATGCCTCCTGGCATTTCAGTTTCTGTTCTCAGCAGGCAACCTCACTCATGCTGAATCCTCTGATATTTGTACCCAGATAAATGCTTAGATTGCTTTGAAAGATGTTCTCGCTTTGCTTCTTCATGGTTTCAGATGAATGTCAATGACACGTTGGAAAGCACATCATTCAATATTATTTAAAATATTGAATCATAGCAATTTGCTAGAATTTATATTCCATGTTTCTGTTAATGGACATGAGTTTTTATACTGAGTTTTGTCACCTGTATATGATTACTCGTGGGTTTTGTCATCATCTGCTCTCAGAAGAGGAGGGATATATTTTACCTGCTACCAGCCAGCATCTTGTGGAATACCTGTGCCTGAGTTCAGAAAGGGGAGCAGAGAAACAGAGAGAAAGGAAAAATGGAAAATGATTTATGATATTTTCCTTATCCAAATTGGGGATGGAGTGTTGCAAGGAAGCTTGGAAGAAGGAAAATGCATATTTAAATGTGGTATTAGCTTTTAATCAAGGCTCAGAGAACAAGAAAAAAATTTTTACTTTGTAATAATTATACATTTTTCATGTGTCAGTAATTATGTAGATGAACTTAAACATTTTTTTAAAGCTTTTTTTTTCGTCAGGACCCTTTGTGTTCAAAGACTCACGTTGTACACGAGATAAAGGTAAAAGAAAATCACATTTATTTTCATGGAGAACATTCTTTTTCAAATTATATGTTAGTAAAATGATATAGATTTTTTTTTCAGGGAACAAGACTTCATAATTAAAAACATGTATTCATAAATATTAGGATTATTTTTTAGATGTTTTGTGTGGCCATCAGAATGGTAGCTTTGAATTCCGATTTCTCTATTGAAAAATATTTGAATGATACTTTCTATATTCTGCTTTATTGGTATATTAATGAAAGTCCCCTGGTTATTGCTCAGGGAAGAGCACTCAAATAGCAACTCATATAATTTATATGAGTTATAATCCTAATGTTGATCTAATTTAGAATCATTTTTATCTACTGGAAATTTTTTAAAAATTTTAAATGGAACATAATTATTGTGGTAAGGTGCTGGAATCAGGGTAATTCTTCTGACCCTCCCCTTGCCATTTGAAAAAAAATCTGTAGATAAAGATTTAGGTTAACTTGTTCACTCATTTATTCATGAATGACTGATCGTTTTCTAATTTTTTCCCGGTGGTGTATCTTAAGAAAGACATATGAATATTCATTTGTATATATTTTGCATCATTCTGTTATTATTTTGACAAACTCAAGAGAGTTGTTCAGTCCATGTTCTGTCATTAACATGCAAATAGAGTTGTGATAACAGTGAACATAATGATACAATCAGGGAATAGGGAGGCAAGGTAGTATGTATGGCCAATCTTAACAGCAGAATACATCCTAGACTCAGGCTTAGATTGGAAATACAGTATGGCCAAGAAAAAAACTAGTGCCAAATTCACAACACTCACTGAGCCGTGCATAGATCTGTGATTTATGTTGTCCTTATCCTTTTGTTAATAACCTTGGTTTTGTAAAATAAGTAATTTTGTGAAATGAGGTTAATAGCTTTCTTTTGATATTAAGTCAGAAGGTTTTGGAGAGGCACAGAGAGAGAAACAAAAATAAAAAGATTGCAAATGCCTAGTTAGAATATCCAGCAGATCTGCGGGGCTGCTAATCTGAGGAAAGGGATAGCTAATTAAATGTGCTGTGTCCTATTGCTCCTTTCCTTTTGCTTAGATTTATTTGTTTTCTCTTTCTTTAATCTTTTGCTTTTAGCCTTTTGCTGTCTTTTATTTCTTTTTAAGTTGTGTCTGTTAAAGGCAGAATTTTCTTGGAATATTTGTCACCATTGTTCTGTGTCAGACTTTATCCAGTGTTTTCAGGTCTTTCTCAGCAGTGTCACATTCCAAACACAAGCCTGTCTTTTTTTCCTTTTTTTTTTTTAACTTAATGAAAAGCTAATTAGAATATGAGCAGAAAAACATATTATGTTTATGCCTCTGAAAAAAGAAACATTAGTATAACCTGTTTTAGAGCTCTTATTTTCTGAAATGGAAAGCTTATCTTCTTGTAAATGTTAAATCCTAGATTTCTTTATTAATCTTGTTTTCTTTGGCTAGATATTTTATTCACTCATATCTTTATATCTAGAAGAATAGATTATAATTTTCTCTATTTCCTATCACTTTTAGAGGAAAAAAGAAGTTAGCTATAGAAAGTAAAACTCAAAATTGTCAATGAGTTAGAAGCCAATCATTTAGTACCTCATTTACACTATAATATTGGCCTGGGGTTTTACGCTGTTGTGAGAGGGAAGCTGCAGCTCGAGAGCTTTCTAGGGTTGATAGCAAGAATTATACTAAAAAAATATGTTTCACATAATTATAAGCATGTTTTGTTTGTTGCAGTAGAAAAAGATAGCAACACCAACAACCCCCCTTATGCCCCTTTCCTCCAGTGCCTTTCTTTCTTTTGCCCAAATCTGAAGCCAATTTGGAGGAAGTTAGAAGGAGATGAAAGAGATTTGCTGTGGAAGCTAGAATATTAAGCGCTTTGGCAAGCATTTGGATTTCTCTCTAAGGAGGAAAGGAGCAGCATGCCAAATTCTTACCGTGCTGAAAGACAGAGACTAACTGGGGTTGATTCTGAAAACATTTTATGCCTATGAAACAAAGGTTCGTGAGAATTACCAGTGAACTCTTTCCCTCTGTGAACTCCTGGGTTTTGTGAGGGGATTTAAAAAAAAATGTATATTTGGGAATATGTGTAAAGTTAATCTTCTGCTTAACTTCATGCGCATAACATTTTTAGCTGCCGCTCACCCCCCTTTCTTAATAAGGCCATTTCCTACTCCTCGATTCATGTCAGTCCCCATTAAGTATCAATTCAATCAAGACAGAAGTCAAAGTACAATATGCATATAAAAATCCATCTTCTAAAGTGATATGCAAATAAATAATCAAATGTACAAATCAGAGCAAAGTATGGTCAATTCCACGTTAGTAGCAGGATGAGAGTTAGGCTGCCTGGGTTCAAATCCTGGCTCCATCCTTGCTTGTTGTGTGGCCTCGTTCAGCTTGTTTACCTCTCTGCCTCTTCATTCCTTTACCTGTCAAATGGGACTGGTTATGAATTAATCTCATAGGAATATTGTGATGTTTCATGCAAATTATTAAGCACAGTGTCTGGCACTCAGTAGAGTTAATTATTATTTTTGTTGTTATTATTGTCATTGTTATAAAAGTTTTCTGAACTGTAGGAAGATATGATTTTGAAAAATAAACGTTTTACTATCAATAAAATAGCAACATATAAAGCAGCATACTGAACTAACTCATATATTTAAATGCCAAAATTAAGAGAAGTAAAATCTCACAAGTGGTAATTGACCTCAAAATTCAGTATTGTTTGCCAAGAGCAATCTAGATTACTAAATATCTAAATGAGAGAATGTTTAATATGTAGTTTTAATTCATTGAAATATATATAAGTAATAAAACCAGGATGACAAAGCACTGTGTGATTTAATACTTCACCGATTTGATTTAATAACCCTTAAACCTAATGTTAAACTTTTTAATTATTTCTAAATGTAAACAGTTCATACTTAAGTATTTTTCTGAAGTTTGTAAGTGGTTATTAAATTAATATTTCCCTCATAAATAATGCAGACAAACTTTAGCCCAGTCTTTTGTTCCAACTATCAGAAATTCCCCGTTAGTATATTTGGAGTCAATTAAATTGTAATATTGCACTATATTTACCAGGCAACTCTGTGGTGTCTCTATGCTGTTGATTGAGATCAGCACTATCAGCCTACCCCTGATAGAGCATTACTTTGACAGAGGGTGGATAAGAAAAGAGGCAGCAACCTTGGATATGGACAGTTATTTTCTAAAAGTTGTGTTTCTTTTTTTAATCAAAGATGACAGCAGTGTTTATGGGAAGCTAGATAAGTATCTTTTTGCTTGTTTACACTATGACACTCTAGGAGAATTTTTTTTATTTTACAAGTTTCAGGTATGCAGCATTATAATTCGATATACACTACAAAGTGATCATCACCACAAATCTAGTTACCATCCATCACCAGACAATTGACCCCCTTCCCTCATTTTGCCCACCCCTCAACCTCTTTCCCCTCTGGTAACCACTAATCTGTTCTCTGTATCTATGAGTTTGTTTTTGTTTTGTTTGTTTATTTTGTTTTATAATCCACATGTGAGTGAAATTTGTATTTGTCTTGGCCGACTTATTTCACTTAACATAATACCCTCAGGGTCCATCCATGTTGTCACAAATGGCAGGATTTCATTCTTTTAGTGGCTGAGTAGTATTCCATTGTGTTTACATACCACAGCTCCTTTATCTGTTTATCCATCAGTGGACACTTAGGTTGTTTCCATATCTTGGCTACTGTAAGTAATACTACAGTGAACATAGAGGTGCGTATATCTTTTTGAATTAGTGTTTTTGTGTCCTTCGGATAAATACCCAGAAGTGGAATAGCTGGGTCATATGGTAGCTGTTTTCTTAATTTTTTGAGGAATCTCCATTCTGTTTTCCTTAATTTTTTGAGGAATCTCCATTCCATAGTGGCTGCACAAATTTACAGTCCCACCAAAAGAATAGGAAGGTTCCACTTTCTCCACATCCTCTCCAACATTTGTTATTCCTTGTCTTTTTGATAATAGCCATTGTAACAGGTGTGAAGTGTCACCTACAAATTGGCACTTGAAATGGTCATGTAATGCCTCCCAAACCATGGTCGAATTTATGACCATGAGGGGGCCCTGTCACCTACAAATTGGCACTTGCCATCTACCTATACAAGAATCAAATTATGAGCCGCTGCAGCTGCTGACCTTCAACACCCCCTGAAAGGAGTTCAGGGTGGAGATCAGGAATGAGGCACTCTGTGATCTGGGAAAAACTGGCAGAATAGGTCTTCAGATAGTTAGATATTTTCAGGAGATGATTTTATGAGCCCTATTCTTGCATCTCCTCATATCTAGAAAAGCATTAAATCCTTCATGGTGATGTCTGCTCCTTGTGACTAGCAGTAACCTTCATGAGACTAGCAAAAACCTTCTGCAAAAAATATGTGCTTGATTACATGTACTCCCCCTTTACCAACATCACATACACAGTGACCTTCCCCCCTACCTCTTTGGAGCAGTTTCTCAGAGCTATCTGAAGTGCTGTCTTCCGGGCTGTAGTCCTCATTTTGCCCCAACTAAAACTTAACTCACAGCTCTCACATTGTGCATTTTTTTTTCAGTCAACAGAGGTGATATCTTGATTTGCATTTCCTGATGATTAGTGATATTGAGCACCTTTTCATATATTATTGGCTATTTGTATGTCTTCTTTGGAAAAGTGTCTGTTCAAGTCCTTTGTCCATTTATAAATCAGGTTATTTGTGTTTTTGATATTGAGTTGTATGAGTTTCTTATATAGTTTGGATATTAATTCCCTATTGGATATATGGTTTGCAAATATTTTCTCTCAGTCCATAGGTTGTTTTTTCATTTTGATAATGGTTTCACTGTACAGAAGCTTTTTAGTTTAATGTAATCCCATCTGTTTATTTTTGCTTTTGTCTCCCTTGTCTTTGGAGACAGATCCACAAAAACATGGCTAAGACCGATGCAATGCTGTTACCACTATGTCTTCTTCTAGGAGTTTTATGGTTTCATGTTTTATGTTCAAGTCTTTTATCCATTTTATTTTTTTGTGTATGGTGTGAGACAGTAGTCTAATTTCATTCTTTTGCATGTGTCTGTCCAGTTTTCCCAACACCATTTATTGAAGAGACTATCCTTTCTCCATTGTATGTTCTTTGCTCCCTTGTTGTAAATTAATTGTCCCTATATGTGTGGGTTTATTTCTGAGCTCTCAGTTCTGCTCCATTTATCTATGTGTCTGTTTCTGTGCCAGTACCATACTGTTTCGACTATAGCTTTGTAATATAGTCTGAAATCAAGGAGCACTATACCACCAGCTTTGTTCAGGAGAATTTTAATTTTGAGAAATAAATTCAAAATTACTAAAGGGTAAGAAAAAGTATTCGCTTTTGCCTTCTGGGTTACATGATTCCATATTCAATAGATTATAAGTCCTACAGCATAGGCCCAATACTATCTAGTTTCTTTTTTTTAATTAATTAATTTATTTATGGCTGCATTGTGCTGAGTGCAGGCTTTCTCTAGTTGCGGTGAGCAGGGGCTACTCTTTGTTGTGGTGCGCAGGCTTCTCATTGCGGTGGCTTCTCTTGTTGCAAAGCACGGGCTGTAGCGCACAGGCTTCAGTAATTGTGGCTTATGGGCTCTAGAGCTCAGGCTCAGTAGTTGTGGTGCACGGGCTTTGTTGTTCCACAGCATGTGGGATCTTCCTGGACCAGGGCTTGAACCCATGTCCCCTGCATTGGTAGGTGGATTCTTAACCACTGCACCATCAGGGAAGTCCTATCTAGTTTCTAAGAGTGGAAGAATTGAAGCGTTTATGAATCTTTTAAATCTGGATAAGGGAAGGAAACACTTAAAGGGTAGCAAAGGAGAAGTATAACATGATTATTTTATGGCATGCAACGTAAGATTTAGGTGTCAGTGAGGATCAGTCTGAGGAGCCAGGTTATCATCTGAGAGAACAGTTAGAATAAATGGCAGTTATCACCTTCCTGAGCTCAAGTGAAGGTTGGCTTGGTTTCTCATGACAAGCATATAGCTTACTAGAAGGGGTTGGGACCTGGAATTACGCTCATCCATTGGCTAGAACAGGTGCTAAGGAAAACAGCCTCAGCCTTATGTACTGTATAGGTGTAGACTTTTAATACTTGCTCTCCTTCCACACACATCCCTTGAATTTCTAAGTTGATGTGTTGGATAAAAATTAACATGAGAAGTTCAAGTCAAAGTACTAATAACTAATAAGTTTCCCCAACAGATAGCAGGGCTCATGTTGGGGAATCCAAAAGTTGATTTAATCACTCAGTCAGTGACAATTAGAGAAACTGAATTGTAAGACTGTGATCCTGGCCTGGAAAGAGAATATTAAGGATGTAGTCTTAGATGGGGTTACCAATAGAAGAAAAGATGACAAGAAACCAAGATAGAAGCCTATTTATTAATGGAGCATAAAAAATTCAACAACAAGAATGAATTGGTGCAGAGAGTTGTGCAGGGCTGTTGAACTCAGGCCTGGAGTCAGAACTGGTGTCCTAACAAGCAGGAAAGAGAGGAGGAGAGAGGAAAAAGGCATGAGGGCAGGAGTTCGAGTCTCTAAGTGGGGAAATCATGTGGCAGTAGTTGTGAAGTAGAATAAGCACTGATTGATGCTATCAATCAATGAGAGCATCTATAAGTTGAGCTGTATAGGAGAAACAAGATTCTAAAGGAGAGGGCTCAATTGGAGGATATACTGATAGGAGGAGGGGGTTCTCCCCCTCAAATATTCCTGAGCCTAAGTCTTTTTGGAAGTTTTTTAGGTGACTTCTGGCAGAGCAATCTTTCTAAAAGGCATATCTGATTCCTGCCTCAAATCCCTCAGGGGCCCCATAGCACTGAGAGAAAAGTGTACATTCCATAACATGGCTCACATGATCTTCAGTTTGCCCTTAATTGTTTTCACTCCATGGGAACCACTAAGAATTAACCAGAATATGCCAGTTTTTCTCAAGCTTCTCTGCTTTGGCTAATGCCCTTCTGAAATTACTTGCTTATTATGCCCTCCTCTGCTCCATACTGACCCTAACTCATCCTTTACCATTCTAACTTCCTTGACTGAATCCTCCTCTGTGCTCACAAAAAATTCTGTGCATGCCTGCTGCTATAGTACTTACCTTTAGTGCAGGTTGACCAACCAACCAGTCTTCTAAATTAACTGAAGTTCTTTGATGAATGAATAAATGAATAGGTGAGACTGAGTGAAGAGAATTACTGCTAAGATTTAGCCTGGTTTGATGGTCAGCTAGTTTGAAGCACCTCAGGCCTACTAATGATAGCTTCCTGTTTGCAGTGAAGGAACTATCCAAAAACTTTCAAGAGGTCTCCCTTAGCTGGCTTCTGTTTCTCAATAGAGCCCTTTGTGGGACACTGGAGATTTGTTAGGTCAAGATACATAGGAGAATCTCTGTTATTGAGGGGCTCAGGAATTCTAACTATGCCTTTGCTATCAGGGGAGGTTTCAAGTTCTATATTTTGGAGAGCGGAGAAGTCTAAAAGAAATAATGTAGTTTCTGTCTTCAAGATGCTGGTGAAGGAATGGCATTGGAAAAACCTTCCTTGGCTATAATTTTTATCCATGGATCTTGAAGTTCATGGTGTGGGCTGCTTGGGAAATATGTGAAGATCAGATAGATCAGATTTTGTGGATTTGACAACGTGACAAGTTGTGGGTATGACAATATACTCTTCATTAACTCACTTCATGTATCTTTTGGATTGGCCTTACTGATCTTTAACAAGAAAAATATTAATATTCAACTTCACCAAACTTATAGGAACAGCATCTTTATTTTATTTATTTTATTTTATTTTATTTTTTTGCCAAAGTCCAAGAATTGATCATTTTTTTACAGGAACTAATTCACACTAACTGTACCTAATGACAATCATTTATTATTATCTCTCACTGTTCTGGGAATTGACTGGATCAGCTCTGTGGTGCTTTTTTTTGGGGGGGGGAGGGGAGTGTATTTTTACTTTTTTTTTTCCTTATTAGTCATCCATTTTATACACATCACTGTATACATGTCAATCCCAATCTCCCAATTCATCACACCACAACTCCCAACCCCCGCCGCTTTCCCCACTTGGTGTCCATATGTTTTTTCTCTACTTCTGTGTCTCAATTTCTGCCCTGCAAGCCGGTTCACCTGTACCATTTTCTAGGTTCCATCTATATGCATTAATATACGATATTTGTTTTTCTCTTTCTGACTTATTTCACTCTGTATGACAGTCTCTAGATGCATCCACATCTCTACACATGACCCAGTTTCGTTCCTTTTTATGGCTGAGTAATATTCCATTGTATATATGTACCGCATCTTCTTTATCCATCCGTCTGTCAATGGGCATTTAGGTTGCTTCCATGACCTGGCTATTGTAAATAGTGCTGCAGTGAACATTGGGGTGCATGTGTCTTTTTGAATTACACGAATTTTAAGATTTTTTGTTCTAGTTCCATAAAAAATGCCATTGGTAATTTGATAGGGATTACATTGAATCTGTAGATTGCTTTGGGTAGTATAGTCATTTTCACAATATTGATTCTTCCAATCCAAGAACATGGTATATCTCTCCATCTGTTGGTATCATCTTTAATTTCTTTCATCAGTGTCTTATAGTTTTCTACATATGGGTCTTTTGTCTCCCTAGGTAGGTTTACTCCTAGGTATTTTATTCTTTTTGTTGCAGTGGTAAATGGGAGTGTTTCCTTAATTTCTCTTTCAGAATTTTCATCATTAGTGTATAGGAATGCAAGAGATTTCTGTTCATTAATTTTGTATCCTGCAATTTACCAAATTCATTGATTAGCTCTAGTAGTTTTCTGGTGGCATCTTCAGGATTCTCTATGTATAGTATCATGTCATCTGCAAACAGTGACAGTTTTACTACTTCTTTTCCAATTTGTATTCCATTTATTTCTTTTTCTTCTCTGATTGCTGTGGCTAGGACTTTGAAAACTATGTTGAATAATAGTGGTGAGAGTGGACATCCTTGTCGTGTTCCTGATCTTAGAGGAAATGCTTTCAGTTTTTCACCATTGAGAATGATGTTTGCTGTGGGTTTGTTGTATATGACCTTTATTATGTTGAAGTAGGTTCCCTCTGTGCCCACTTTCTGGAGAGTTTTTATCATAAATCGGTGTTGAATTTTGTCAAAAGCTTTTTCTGCATCTATTGAGATGATCATATGGTTTTTCATCTTCAATATGTTAATATGGTGTGTCACATTGATTGATTTGTGTATATTGAAGAATCCTTGCAGTAAATCCCACTTGACCATGGTGTATGATCCTTTTTATGTGTTGTTGGATTCTGTTTGCTAGTATTTTGTTGAGGATTTTTGCATCTATGTTTATTGGTGATATTGGTCTGTAATTTTCTTTTTTTGTAGTATCTTTGTCTGGTTTTGGTATCAGGGTGATGGTGGCTTCATAGAATGAGTTTGGGAGTTTTCCTTCCTCTGCAATTTTTTGGAAGAGTTTGAGAAGGATGGGTCTTAGCTCTTCTCTAAATGTTTGATAGAATTCACCTGTGAAGCCATCTGGTCCTGGACTTTTGTTTGTTGGAAGATTTTTTGTCACAGTTTCAATTTCATTACTTGTGATTGGTCTGTTCAAATTTTCTGTTTCTTCCTGGTTCAGTCTTGGAAGGTTATATCTTTCTAACAATTTGTCCATTTCTTCCAGGTTGTGCATTTTATTGGCCTAGAGTTGCTTGTAGTAGTTTCTTAGGATGCTTTGTATTTCTGCAGTGTCTGTTGTAACTTCTCCTTTTTCATTTCTAATTTTATTTATTTGAGTCCTCTCCCTCTTTTTCTTAATGAGTCTGGCTAATGGTTTATCAATTTTGTGTATCTTCTCAAAGAACCAGCTTTTAGTTTTATTGATCTTTGCTATTGTTTTCTTTGTTTCTTTTTCATTTATTCCTACTCTGATCTTTATGATTTCTTTCCTTCTGCTAACGTTGCGTTTTGTTTGTTGTTCTTTCTCTAGTTCCTTCAGGTGTAACGTTAGATTGTTTATTTGAGATTTTTCTTGTTTCTTGAGGTAAGCTTATATAGCTATAAACTTCCCTCTTAGAACTGCTTTTGCTGAATCCCATAGGTTTTGGATCATCGTGTTTTCATTGTCTTTTGTCTCTAGGTATTTTTTTATTTCCTCTTTGATTTCTTCAGTGATCTCTTGGTTATTTAGTAACGTATTGTTTAGCCACCATGTGTTTGTGTTTTTTATGTTTTGTTCCCTGTAATTGATTTCTAATCTCATAACGTTGTGGTCAGAAAAGATGCTTGATATGATTTCAATTCTTAAATTTACTGAGGCTTGATTCGTGACCAAGATGTGATCTGTCCTGGAGAATGTTCCATGTGTACTTGAGAAGAAAGTGTAATCTGCTGTTTTTGGATGGAATGTCCTATAAATATCAATTAAATTTATCTGGTCTATTGTGTCATTTAAAGCTTATGTTTCCTTCTTAATTTTCTGTTTGGATGATCTGTCCATTGGTGTAAGTGAGGTGTTAAAGTCCCCCACTATTATTGTGGTACTGTTGATTTCCTCCTTTTTAGCTGTTAGCAGTTGCCTTATGTATTGAGGTGTTCCTATGTTGCGTGCATATATATTTATAATTGTTATATCTTCTTGGATTGATTCCTTGATAATTATGTAGTGTCCTTCCTTGTGTCTTGTAACATTCTTTATTTTAAAGTGTATTTTATCTGATATGAGTATTGCTACTCCAGCTTTCTTTTGATTTCCATTTTCTTGGAATATCTTTTTCCATCCCCTCACTTTCAGTCTGTATGTGTTGCTAGGTCTGAAGTGGGTCTCTTGTAGACAGCATATATATGGGTCTTGTTTTTGTATCCATCCAGCAAGCCTGTGTCTTTTGGTTGGAGCATGTAATCCATTCACATTTAAGGTAATTGTTGATATGTATGTTCCTATTACCATTTTCTTAATTGGTTTGGGTTTGTTTTTGTAGGTCCTTTTCTTCTCTTGTGTTTCCCACTTAGAGAAGTTCCTTTAGCATTTGTTGTAGAGCTGGTTTGGTAGTGCTGAATTCTCTTAGCTTTTGCTTGTCTGTAAAGCTTTTGATTTCTCCATCGAATCTGAGTGAGATCCTTGCTGGGTAGAGTAATATTGGTTGTAGGTTCTTCCCTTTCATCACTTTAAGTGTATCATGCCACTCCCTTCTGGCTTGTAGAGTTTCTGCTGAGAAATCAGCTGTTAACCTTATTGGAGTTCCCTTGTATGTTATTTGTTTTTCCCTTGGTGCTTTCAGTAATTTTTCTTTGTCTTTAATTTTTGCTGATTTGATTACTATGTGTCTCGGCGTGTTTCTCCTTGGGTTTATCCGGTATGGGACTCTCTGTGCTTCCTGGACTTGGGTGGCTGTTTCCTTTCACATGTTAGGGAAGTTTTGGACTATAATGTCTTCAGATATTTTCTTGGGTCCTTTCTCTCTCTCTTCTCCTTCTGGGACCCCTATAATGCGAATATTGTTGCCTTTAATGTTGTCCCAGAGGTCTCTTAGGCTGTCTTCATTTCCTTTCATTCTTTATTCTGTTCTGCAGCAGTGAATTCCACCATTCTGTCTTCCAGGTCACTTATCCGTTCTCTGCCTCAGTTATTCTGCTATTGATTCCTTATAGTGTATTTTTCCTTTCAGTTATTGTATTGTTTATCTGTTTGTTTGTTTTTTAATTCTTCTAGATCTTTGTTAAACATTTCTTGCATCTTCTCGATTTTGCCTCCATTTTTTTTCCGAGGTCCTGGATCATCTTCACTATCATTATTCTGAATTCTTTTTCTGGATGATTGCCTGTCTCCATTTCATTTAGTCATTTTTTTGGGGTTTTATCTTGTTCTTTCATCTGATACAGAGCCCTCTGCCTTTTCATCTTGTCTTTCTGTGAATGTGGTTTTTGTTCCACAGGCTGCAGGATTATGGTTTTTCTTGCTTCTGCTGTCTGCCCTCTGGTGGATGAGGCTAGCTGAGAGGCTTGTGGAAGTTTCCTGATGGGAGGGACTGGTAGTGGGTAGAGCTCAGTAAAACTTTAATCTGCTGGTCTGCTGATGGGTTTGGCTGGGTTCCCTCCCTGTTGCTTTTGTGACCTGAGGCAACCCAACACTGGAGCCTACCCGGGCTCTTTGGTGGGGCTAATGATGGTCTCTGGGAGGGCTCACTCCAAGGAGTACTTCCCAGAACTTCTGCTGCCAGTGTCCTTGTCACTTGTTAAGCCAAAGCTGCCCCCTGCCTCTGCAGGACACCCCCCAACACTAGCAGGGAGGTCTGGTTCAGTCTCCTGTGGGGTTACTGCTCCTTCCCCTGAGTCCCGATGCGCACACTACTTTGTGTGTGCCCTTCACATGTGGAGTCGCTGTTTCCCCCAGTCCTGCCGAAGTCCTGCAATCAAATCCCGCTAGCCTTCAAAGTCTGATTCTCTAGGAATTCCTCCTCCCGTTGTCAGACCCCCAGGTTGGGAAGCCTGACGTATTGCTCAGAACCTTCACTCCAGTGGGTGGACTTCTGTGGTATAAGTGTTCTCCAGTTTGTGAGTCACCCATCCAGCAGTTATGGGATTTGATTTTATTGTGATAGCGCCCCTCCTACCATCTCATTGCAGCTTCTCCTTTGTCTTTGCATGTGGGGAATCTTTTTTGGTGAGTTCCAGTGTCTTTCTGTCGATTATCGTTCAGCAGTTAGTTGTGATTTGGTGTTCTCGAAAGAGGGAGTGAGAGCACGTCCTTCTACTCCGCCATCTTGAACCAATCTGAGGAACGGCATATTTAGATACGGTCCTATAGCTCTTCTCTCAAAATCAAAGAAAGTGTCTAGGTCTGAGGAAGAAATTTGGTTTGGGGGAAGGGAATATGCCCCAGTTGCCCCCTGCAGGTGGAGGACAGGATTGGGCACATTGGCCTGCTCAAAGAGTCTTCCAAGTTGAAAACAGTGGGCCAAGGGTGAACTTAGAGGTGAAACAAAGGATTCAGAACTGGAAACCAGTTTGATTATCAAGAAAGCTTGGAGGGCAGAGCCTCAGACCACCCCTGAAATAGTATGTAGGGAAAGGAAGCGTTTAATGGGGCAGAATACATCCTGGGCAGGAGTCCCTCTGAAGGGGACAGCTTATGGGGCCAGATGTGAGTCCTCATCAGGACTCAATAGGAAAAGAAGAATCTCTATTCTTGTTGGGAGTAGCTGCTATCTGCTCGACTTTCTGCCTTTTGCTGATATATTCTGATACCCTATTGAAATGAACATCACTTTAAATAAAAGTAACCACTTAGAATGATTATTAAATTAATACTGAAAATAGAACACGCTCAAAGTGTGTTCCAAGGGATTCCTGAGAAATGTTACTGAGAAAGTATTCTATGGTCAGATTTTAAGTTTAGAACATTCTCTACATTTATCTTTTCTTGGTGATTCTCTTTACACATTAGCATAGTAAAAGCTGTGAGAAGTCTTACAGTAAAGAAATCTGTTTTTTCTAATCTTAGTTTACTATGAAACCATTATAATTGTGGTGGGGGCTTACTATAGAACACACCTTGACAACATTAAAATAAGGGTTAATGAAACATTTGATCTGGTGAAGAAACTGCTAAATATCTGGTGAAAATCCCTTGATTGGAACTGAAAGGAAATTGAGAAGCTGGAGCTAAACCCCAAAAGATTGCAATCAGAATATCTGTAAAGCATGTTGCGTGGGCCTTTTGTATAGTTGGTGCTGGGCCACTTCTTGCTGCAGTTGTTTTTGTTTTTATTGTTTAAAGGGAAAGGAGATGAAAAAGGCCTATTCTTGCCAGCTGTGGTTGAACCAAATTGCTGTCAGTGTGGTAGATGTCAGCTAATCTTTCAGTTAAGGAACCACTGCAGTTTTGGAGCAGTCATGGTTTCTCCTTGCCTTTAAGTTTTAATATCTTGGTAACTGTCTGTATAAATTTAGATTTTTCTCTATGGTTTTACCATTCTCTCTCTCTCTCTCTCTCTCTCTTCCTCTCTTTCTCTCTAGATAGATAGATAGAGATAGATATATACTTTTTTGTTTTTAAAAATAAAAATAGAGTTCATTTATTCTACGGAATTCCTCAAGTGAATGGCAGGCAACCACCTTTCGTAATTTTCAGAGAAAAAAATATTTGAAGTAGCCAAATGCTCATTCAGTTGGGCTCATTTTAGAAGTAGGCAGAATGGCAAATCAAATTCCTGTGGAGCAAAACAGGTATCCAGAGTAAGTGAACAAAACAGGCTGGATGTGAACTACAGTGATTGGAAAAGTACAGGCTCATTAAATGAGGCAGCTGCTCCAGGAGATAGAAATGTGGGCCACTGTTCTGAATTACTTGATTTTTACAGAAAAAGCAGAGAATCTGGATCTTTATGTAAAATCCCTCAAATTTTCAACTGGTGCTCATTAAAAAAAAAAAAAAAACCCACTCTGCAAGTCAAATAAAACATGTTCAGGAACTGGTTTGCAGCTTCTAAATTAGGCAAATGTAAGATTGTTCACAGCAGAACCCGGGCAAGTCCTCACACCAGCTTAGTTCTCTGTTCTGTCTATAGCTGAACCCTTTACAAAGAAACTAGTGTAACAATGTTCCTAGCCAACCCTGTAGCTGAGGTGTCTTTTGTGAACCTTATAAGCATCTGCTTAAAATTAATTTGAGGCCACAGTACCATTATATGATGATCGAAAAGAGTCACATTTCCTACTGGCATTGCCATTAGGAAACTTTCAATTTAAGGTTGTAGGATTTGAGTTAGAAAATATTTAGTAAAACAATGATAGCAGAAAAAGTGGCCAAAAGTAAAATAGTTTTCTTAACTGCAAGAATATTTTGACTATTATATTTTTATGTGATTTAATACTTTTCAGTAGGAGAATATTTCATAACTTTATTTCCTCAGAATATGGCAGGCAATAAGTTGAATTTTAAATAAATACTACTTAAATTTTTTTTCCTATTTTTCTTATTCTCTTTGAATGGTGAAATGAAGAGCATGTAATACCTTGTTGAAAAGATTTTTCATGCATTTTAAATGTCACTGCAGTATTAACTTCTTTGAATGACCTTTGATTTGGGAGTAACCACAATAACTCTTTTTTTTTTTTTTTGATGATCATTAAATATTTTGAGAAGGAAATTAAGTCTTTCCAACAAATCTTCATTTCTTCCCTCCATTACGCTTGGCGGACCTCCTCCCTCTTTTCCTCTCCCCTCCCTCCTTGCCTGTTTACAACAGCATTTATGATGAAATCAGAGAGACTTCTCTAATCAGAAAGTTCTTCATGCTTTCCAGGACACAGAAACAGCAGTTGATTACTTGCCTTTCTCTGCCTCCTCTCATCTGCCTTTTTCCTTTACCATTGGTATAGCACTGCAATGTAACTACCTTCTTTTTTGCTCTCTGCCACATCTAACCATGAGTCCCTCGAGGACAGGTACCATTCCTTTCTATCCAAATAAATAAATGGTGTTTGGTGTGGTATCATGCACATCGTGGGCATGTAATACATAGTTTAAAATGAATGACTTTCATCTTTCTTTTTTCTCCTTAGTGTAATTACAGCTTTATCAGAAGATACAAATAGTGACCTGAAGCTGTCACATCCTCTCTTTTCCTTTTATTGAACCAAGGTTACTATTTCAAACCTAAAAGTGGGAAGAAAAGGAAACCTTAAATTTTAATGATTCTTTGAACATCTTATAGTTGTATATGTTATTTCTAGAAGCTTACGTACAGCTCTCTTGAACCTCTTCAAAGAAAAATAGATGTTAGACTAGTGTTTAAAACAACTGATGTAATCTAATGATATTTTGGGGCACATTAATAAATGGGTTATCATACTGTGTTTCAGATATACTCATTTTTTCATCATTTCAAATGTTAATTTGTAGATGATTTGCTGATCTATTCTTTAGAAAAAATTATCTGTCATATTTTTGCTGTACACATTATGGAATATTAGGAAAGTAGAAAGTAAGGACTTCCCTGGCTGTCCAGTGGTTAGGACTCTGCGCTTCCACTGCAGGGGGCATGGGTTCCATCCCTGGTCAGGGAACTAAGATCCCACGAGGCATGCAGTGTGCCAACCCTCCCCACCAAAAAAAGAAAGTAGATGAAAAAGATTACCTTAATTTTACTTCCTATGATAGCTGATATTAACTTTTAGAGTCAGTTTCTTCTTTTAAAATGTGTTCATTGGGGGCTTCCCTGGTGTCGCAGTGGTTGAGAGTCCGCCTGCTGATGCAGGGGACATGGGTTTGTGCCCTGGTCCGGGAAGATCCCATGGGCCCTTGAGCCATGGCCGCTGAGCCTGCGCGTCCGGAGCCTGTGCTCCGCAACGGGAGAGGCCACAACAGTGAGAGGCCCGCGTACCGCAAAAAAAAAAAAAAAAAAGGTGTTCATTGTATTACCCCCCAAAACTTTAAAAATCACACTTAAAAAAAGATATTTCAATGAGAAAAAGATTTAGAAGCTGAGAATTTCACAATGAAAACATTGCTTTTTCTATAAGAATTTTAATAAAAGTTTAAAAATCTTTTATAGACATTTTACTACTGCAGGATAAAAATAATAAATATAGTTTAGCTAAGGGACAAACATATACTTAAATATCACCGAGAACATCCTGAACAGCGTGTAAAACTGTACTGAAATTGGGTTTCTAGGAATTGTGCGTCAGAACCACCAACAGTAAAGAAGGGAGGCAGCCGACTCAACAGCCAGCCCCTTACACAGAGTAGCCGTGTGTTCCTGCATTTGGAGAACAACAGCTTTTATCCCTTCACACAAGGTGCTGATACCTGTAGACATCAACTTTTCAGTAAAATCAGTCTTCAGAATGCAAATTATGTTCCCTGTTAACCTATTGAATAATATCTAGCTTATATTATAAAAACTTACAGTCAAAGACATGCCTGAATTATTTTGTTTATATATATAGTTTTAAAAACATTTAATTTTGCAATCTGATATTCTGATTTTTAAAAATCCAGTACCATAATATAAGCATTTTTCTGTGTTATTACACACACTGACTATAAAATTATTTCTAATGACTAATACTGCATTGAATAAATTAATAAATCACTTTCTTACCAAGCATTTGTATTACTCTCAGAATTTTGCTACTGCAGATTACTGGGTGATTGGCTTTCTTCCAAGCCAAAGCAAAGAAAAAGGTTTTCTATATTAGCGCTAGATCCGAGCAGTGCAATTTCTGGGTCAAAGAATATGAATACTTTTAAGCTTCTTAATGCATAGTTTCAAAATATATTATAAAAACAGTTTATAAAAATTTATTCTTCCACAAATGATGTAAGAGAATGCTGTTTCATTGTAACTTGCCAATATTGGATATGCTCATTTTTGTTAAAGCTTTGTTAATTTATTAGATTAAAATACTATTGTTTCAGTTTCCATTTCTCTGAATTTTAGTGATACATTTTTTTGGGTGTTTTACTCAGAATATTACTTTCCTCTGAATTGCCCATTTATTGTCATTTGCTTCTTTAACTATATGTTTTTCATTCTTAAGGACTGGTAGAAAGCATTCAGTCTTCAAACACTTTTAGTTAGGACTCTTGGTTGTAAGGACTAAAATCTAGCTTGAACTGGCATAGGCAGAAAGTGTTTAATAGATCACAGATTTCAAGGAAAAATTTGAACGGTGGAAGGGTCTATGAAGCTAGGCTTCAGGAGTAACCTGAACAAAGGACATGACCAGCCCTAAGATTTTCCTTTTGTTGTCTTTCATTTCTGCTTTTCTTTGCATTTTGCCTTTATTGTCTTAAACTGCTGATTGGCTTTCTTTACCTAAAGGAAAAATTGTTGCTCACAATGCCTAAGTTTTACTTCTTACATCTACTGCCACCTGAGAGGGACTGTCTGCTGTTTTCTGTAGTTCCAAGAAAATAATCCTGGATAAGAGCTCTGACCCAGTTTGGGGCAGGTGTTTCGTCCACTAAGCCACTGGGGTTGGGTCATAAACATGGAAACTTCTGTCTGTGGCAGTCATATGAATGGTTGGATCTGTAAGAGTGGGGTGGAAGGAAGCATTGATGATTCCCAAAAGAAAAGGAATATGTTAGGTGGACAAAATAGTAGCTAACTACTACATGAAAAAGAGAGGATATCCAAGGATTTTATATGCTTTTTCATCCTTTAGAGTTAATCAATAGAAGAATATTTATCAATGCCTACTATGCTACTAGAACTCTCAGGAGAGAACAATTAGGGAAGTAAGAAACATAAGGTCTTGCATTAAAGAATAAATAAGGTAATTTTTATTCAGAGTACTTTAAAGTGATGGTAGCAATATTTAAGACAGTATTTTATATAAACAACGTGATTTTATTAAGAGCACTTTAAAACAATGGAGATTTCAGTTTTTCTCTAAATTGTCTTTTATTTCTTTACTTTCAAGAAAAATACAGTAAAACATTTTGCCTCCATTTTATGAACTATATATATCAACCCTAAAATACAGAATTGTGTGTATTTTATCGGTTTTTTATTAAGTCAGGGTTAAGGGTTTTAACTTCTGCTTCTGCACTAGTAAAGCTTAACATTATCATATTTAATCAAGGGAAGATCTATTATTTTAATAGACTCTCTACATATTAAAGAGACCGGGGGGAAATAAGTGAATAATCAAAGACTGAATAAAGCTCAAATGGTTAATTAAATGAGGTTAATTTAACAAGCAATGTAGATTCAGTCCAATGCAAGGTACCATTCCCTCGCCTTATTGGGAGAGGGTGGGGAGAGACAGAGACAGAGGGGAGAGGAGAGAGGAGGGAATGAATATGAATGTGTATCAAAGTCAAGCGATGGCTTATTAATGTTAGACTTTTGAAACCCCTACCTGTTAGCAAAGCTAAATATTCCTGACCCTTAACTCAATAAGGCAAGCACGTTTTAGAAGGAGTCAAACTAAAGGAGTACATTGTACAGGGTAATGACTCTTCAGGATAAATTTAAAACTACTTTAGCAAAAGAATATATTTTTATATTATATATAAAATTTTTAAAATAAAATAAATTTTTAAAATAAAACCAATAGAATGCCACTCAAGAGGAAATTGTTTGTATTCACAAATAATTTTGTCTTGAATATTGCTACTGTTCTATACCCTTGTATGTTAGTGACATTTCTGGTCCTGTGCAATCTCCTGTTGACACTTTTGAAGTTGCCATAGGTCCTGATAATAGGTAAAGAAGTTTGGGTTCTGCCTCTGGAGTTTCACAAAGTACTTATGACTTTTCTCTGCGAAATAAGAATTCTTTCTAGTTTTATTGAATCCTGAGTGATTTATCTACCTGTATATGTGGGCTTCCCACCCCCATTCTTTATTTTCTAGAAAGGTAATTTAATTTTCTGGATGCATTTAGGTAGTGATTGATTCCAAAAAAGTGGTTACAGAAGCCACTTCTTGGCAGTCGTATGTCAATGTCTAAAATCCATTTCCCAAGAACCCTTGAAGTACTATCTTGTTTTGATTGATTTCTTTGTTGCAGTTCTAATTTTCCCCTTGATAGTTAGATGCCTTTGCCTGTCAGATCTTGGTAGGATACAATCCTGAAAATCCCCCACTTTATTTTTTTCAGACCCTGAACTTCCACCTGTCATCTCAGATTGCTGCAAAACCAGTTTGATGGAAAGACTAAAAATAAATGAATCCTTAGAACCAGGAGCTTAACAAAAAAGAGTTTAGGTTTCAGGTGGTAAAATACCCAATGACGCGATCAGCTTTCTGGTTGTCTTTTCTAAAGTGTTTGACTACAGAGTGGAGGGAAGTTAAAAGGACATTTTAAAGTATTTTCCTTTAGAATATTTTCATTACGAATAATGTCAATAGATGATCCAAATGAAAATAATTAAGAAGAGACAGTAATACCTTTCCCAAATTTGTTTTACAACTCTGTGATTCTTACCACAATCCATTTTGATCAAGTTGGCTACAGGAAAAACTGGAAAATAGATAACAGTAATAAATGTGTTGTTCTCATGGTTGCGTTGGCAAGAGGGTTATAATACAAGTCGTCTAATTCCAGTACAGGACTCTGTCCACTAGAACATGCTGTTAGTCCCACCGTTTTTGGAACACCCTCTGACTAGACAACAGCATGTCCTCACATCAGTCAACGTAGTGTTCAAATTCTGTGCAGAAGAATTATGACTCTTAGAGAAATCCGTGTGCTTGCACAGTGCATATTGGATTGCAATATTTTGTGAATTATTTATTTCATAAAGTTGATATAATATATACAGTAAAAGAGAACATAAGGACCTTCCAGGCATGTCATTTTTAACTGTATCAGTTTGATTTGAAAGAAGTGGAGTTAGCAAAGCCAGAACAGAGTGAACTAATGTGACCTAACTTCTCAGGGAGTGTTGTCAGAGGGCTTGAGATGCTATTTATATGTAACATTCATTTGGGGAATATATCAAAATAAGTGACCTTGGAAAGTGTTTTAATGTGTGTTTTTTTTTTCTTTTTAAATTACAAAAAGAAAAATGTTTTGTTAAAAAACAGGCTTAGAATTCTTTTCTGGGTAAATCTTAATAGTTGGAGTGGGCTTTTTAAAAGAATTTTATTTTTATACAATTTTTAAAGGTTACACTCCATTAACAGTTGTTGTTTTTTTTAAGTGGTAGCACTGACGATAGCTCCAGTCAGTTTTATTTTTTTAAATTTTAATTTGAAGGATATACTATATAGCATAGGTAGTTATACCCATTATCTTGTAATAACCTATAATGGAATATAATTTTCAAATATACTGAACCAATATGCTGTACACCTAAAACTAACACAATATTATAAATCAAGTATACTCCAATAAAAAATTAAAAATCTTAATTTATTTAATTTTTATTTAAATATGGTTAATGTATCATATTATGCTAGATTTAGGTGTACTACATACTGATTTGACTTTTGAAAACATTTTTATTGGAGTATAGTTGCTTTATAATGTTGTGTTAGTTTCTACTGCACAGCAAAGTGAATCTCCTATACCTATACATATTTCCCCTCCTTTTTGGATGTCCTTCCCATTTAGGTCACCACAGAGCATCGAGTTCCCTGTGCTATACAGTATGTTCTCATTAGTTATCTATTTTATACAGAGTGTCAATAGTGTATATATGCCAATCCAAATCCCTCAGTTCCTTCCACCCACTCCCTTTTCCCCTTGGTATCCATACATTTGTTCTCTGTGTCTCTACTTCTGCTTTGAAAATAAGATCATCTATACCATTTTTCTAGATTCCATATATATGCATTAATATACAATATTTGTTTTTCTCTTTTGGACTTACTTCACTCTGTATGACAGTCTCTAGGTCCATCCATGTCTCTACAAATGACCCAATTGTGTTCCTTTTTATGGCTATGTAATATTCCATTGTATATATGCACCACATCTTCTTTATCCATTCCTCTGTCAATGGACATTTAGGTTGCTTCCATAACCTGGCTATTGTAAATAGTGCTGCAGTGAACATTGGGGTGCATGCATCTGTTTGAATTATAGTTTTCTCTGGGTATATGCCCAGTAGTGGGATTGCTGGATCATATGGTAATTCTATTTTTAGTTTTTTAAGGAACGTCCGTACTGTTCTCCATAGTAGCTGTATCAATTTACATTCCCACCAACAGTGCAAGAGGGTTCTCTTTTCTCCACACCCTCTCCAGCATTTATTGTTTGTAGACTTTTTGATGATGGCCATTCTGACTGGTGTGAGGTGATACCTCATTGTAGGTTTTTTTTTCTTTATTATTATTATTTTTCTTTGGCTGCGTTGGGTCTTACTTGCGGCACATGGGATCTGTTCGTTGAGATGTGCAGGATCTTTTGTTGTGGTTCACGGGCTTCTCTCTAGTTGTGGCGTGTGGGTTTTTCTCTCTCTAATTGTGGTGCATGGGCTCTAGAGCATGCTGGCTTCAGAGCTCATGGGCTCTGTAGTTGCAGCACCAGGCTCTTTCATTGAGGTGTGCGAGCTCAGCAGTTGTGGCGCGTGGGCTTAGTTGCCCCATGGCATGCAGGATCATAGTTCCTTGACGAGGGATCAAACCGGTGTCCCCTGCATTGGAAGGTGGATTCTTCACCACTGGACCACCAGGGAAGTCCCCTCATTGTAGTTTTGATTTGCATTTCTCTAATGATTAGTGATGTTGAGCATCCTTGCATGTGTTTGTTGGCAATCTGTATATCTTCTTTGGAGAAATGTCTATTTAGGTCTTCTACCCATTTTTTGATTGCGTTGTTTGGTTTTTTGATATTGAGCTGCATGAGCTGTTTGTATATTTTGGAGATTAATCTTTTGTCAGTTGCTTCATTTGCAAATACTTTCTCCCATTCTGAGGGTTGTCTTTTCATCTTGTTTATGGTTTCCTTTGCTGTGTAAAAGCTTTTACATTTAGTTAGGTTCCCTTTGTTTATTTTTGTTTTTATTATCATTACTCTAGGAGATGGGTCAAAAAAGATCTTGCTGTGATTTATGTCATAAGAGTATTCTGCCTGTGTTTTCCTCTAAGAGTTTTATAGTGTCTGAACTTACATTTAGGTGTCTAATCCATTTTTAGTTTATTTTTGTGTATGGTGTTAGGGAGTGTTCTAATTTCATTCTTTTACATGTAGCTGTCCAGTTTTTCCAGCACCACTTATTGAAGAGACTGTCTTTTCTGCATTGTATATGCTTGCCTCCTTTGTCATAGATTAGGGGTCCATAGGTGCGTGGGTTTATATCTGGACTTTCTATCCTGTTCCATTGATCTATATTTCTGTTTTTGTGCTAGTACCATACTGTCTTGATTACTGTAGCTTTGTAGTATAGTCTGAAGTTGGGGAGCCTGATTCCTCTAGCTCTGTTTTTCTTTCTCAAGATTGCTTTGGCTATGCATGGTCTTTTCTGTTTCCATAGAAGTTGTAAAATTTTTTGTTCTAATTCTGTGAAAAATGCCATTGGTAATTTGATAGGGATTGCATTGAATCTGTAGATTGCTTTGAGTAGTATAGTCACTTTCACAATACTGATTCTTCCAATCCAAGAACATGGTATATCTCTCCATCTGTTTGTGTCATCTTTTATTCCTTACATCATTATCTTATAGTTTTCTGCGTACAGTTCTGTCGTCTCCTTAGGTATGTTTATTCCTAGGTATTTTATTCTTTCTGTTGCAACAGTAAAAGGGATTGTTTCCTTGATTTCTTTTTCTGATCTTTTGTTGTTAGTGTATAGGAATGCAAGAGATTTCCGTGTATTAATTTTGTATCCTGTGGCTTTACTAAATTCATTGATTAGCTCTAGTAGTTTTCTGGTGGCATCTTTAGTATTTTCTATGTATAGTATGTCATCTGCAAACAGTGACAGTTTTACTTCTGTTCTGATTTGGATTCCTTTTATTTCTTTTTCTTCTCTGATTGCCATGGCTAGGACTTCCAAAACCATGTTGAATAATAGTGGCGAGAGTGGACACCCTTGTCTTGTTCCTGATCTTAGAGGAAGTGCTTTCAGTTTTTCACCATTGAGAATAATGTTTGCTGTGGGTTTGTCATATATAGGCTTTATTATGTTGAAGTAGGTTCCCTCTATGCCCACTTTCTGGAGAGTTTTTATCATAAATTGGTGTTGAATTTTGTTAAAAGCTTTTTCTGTATCTATTGAGATGATTGTATGGGTTTTATTCTTCAGTTTGTTAATATGGTGTATCACATTGATTGATTTGCATATATTGAAGAAACCTTGCATCTCTGGGATAAATCCCACTTGATCATGGTGTATGATCCTTTTAATGTGTTGTTGGATTTGGTTTGCTAGTATTTTGTTGAGTATTTTTGCATCTATGTTCATCAGTTGTATTGGCCTGTAAGTTTCTTTTCTTGTGGTATGTTTGTCTGGTTTTGGTATCAGGGTGATGGTGGCCTTGTAGAATGAGTTTGAGAGTGTTCCTCCCACTGCAATTTTTTTTTTTTTTTAAAGAGTATAGTGGGTTTTTTTTAAATAAATTTATTTATTTATTTTTGGCTGTGTTGTGTCTTCATTGCTGCGCACACGGGCTTTCTCTAGTTGCAGTGAGTGGGGCTTCTCTTCATTGTGGTGCATGGGCTTCTCATTGCTGTGTCTTCTCTTGTTGTAGAGCAGAGGCTCTAGGTGCACGGGCTTCAGTAGTTGTGGCACACAGGCTCAGTAGTTGTGGCCTGTGGGCTCTAGAGCACAGGCTCAGTAGTTGTGGCACACGGGCTTAGTTGCTCTGGGGTATATGGGATCGAACCCGTGTCCCCTGCATTGGCAGGCAGATTCTTAACCTCTGCACCACCAGGGAAGTGCCCCGCTGCAATTTTCTGGAAGAGTATGAGAAGGATAGGTGTTAGTTCTTCTCTAAATGTTTGATAGAATTTGCCTGTGAAGCCATCTGGTCCTGGGCTTTTGTTTGTTGGAAGATTTTAAATCATAGGTTCAATTTCATTACTTGTGATTGGTCTGTTCATATTTTCTATTTCTTCCTGGTTCAGTCTTGGCAGGTTGTACTTTCCTAAGAATTTGTCCATTTCTTCCAGGTTTTCCATTTTATTGGCATATAGGTGCTTGTAGTAGTCTCTTACGATCCTTTGTATTTCTGCAGTGTCAGTTGTAACTTCTTTTTGATTTCTATTTTATCTATTTGAGTCCTCTCCCTTTTTTTCTTGATGAGTCTGTCTAAAGGTTTATCAATTTTATCTTTTCAAAGATCCAACTTTTAGTTGTATTGATCTTTGCTATTGTTTTCTTCATTTCTATTTCATTTATTTCTCCTCTGATTTTTATGATTTCTTTCCTTCTACTAGTTTTGGGTTTTGTTCATTCTTCTTTCTGTAGTTGCTTTAGGTGTAAGGTTATGTTGTTTATTTGAGATATTTCTTGTTTCTTGAGGTAAGATTGTTTTGCTATAAACATCCCTCTTAGAACTGCCTTTGCTGCATCCCATAGTTCTTGGGTCATCATGTTTTCATTGTTATTTGTTTCTAGGTATTTTTTGATTTCTTTAGTGATCTCCTGGTTATTTAGTAGCATATTGTTTAGCCTCCGTATGTTTTTTTTACAGTTTTTTTTCTGTAATCGATTTGTAATCTCATAGCGTTGTGGTCAGAAAAGATGCTTGATATGATTTCAATTTCCTTAAATTTACTGAGGCTTGTTTTGTGAACCAAGATGTGATCTGCCTTGGAAAATGTTCGACGTGCACTTGAGAAGAAAGTATTTTCTGTTGCTTTCAGATGGAATGTCCTATACATATTAATTGTCTGATCTAATGTGTCATTTAAATCTTGGGTTTCCTTATTTATTTTCTGTCTGGATGATCTGTCCATTGGTGTAGGTGGGGTGTTAAAGTCCCCTACCATTATTGTGTTACTGTTAATTTCCCTTTTTATGGCTGTTAGCACTTGGCTTATGTATTGAGGTGCTCCTATCTTGGGTGCATAAATATTTACAATTGTTATATCTTCTTGGATTGATCCCTTGATCATTATGTAGTGTCCCTCCTTGTCTCTTGAAATAGTCTTTATTTTAAAGTCTATTTTGTCTGATATGAGAATTGCTACTCCAGCTTTCTTTTGATTTCCATTTGCATGGAATATCTTTTTCCATCCCCTCACTTGCAGTCTGTATGTGTCCCTAGGTCTGAAGTGGGTCTCTTATAGACAGCATATATATGGGTCTTGTTTTTGTATCCATTCAGCCAGTTTCTCTCTTTTGGTTGGAGCACTTAATCCATTTGCCTTTAAGGTAATTATTGATATGTATTTTCCTATTATCATTTTCTTAATTGTTTTGGGGTATTTTTTGTAGGTCTTTTCCTTCTCTTGTGTTTCCCGCCTAGAGAAGTTCCTTTAGCATTTGTTGTAATGCTGGTTTGGTGGTGCTGAATTCTCTTAGTTTTGCTTCTCTGTAAAGCTTTTGATTTCTCCTTCGAATCTGAATGAGATCCTTGCTGGGTAGAGTAATCTTGGTTGCAGGTTCTTCCCTTTCATCACTTTAAATATGTCCTGCTACTCCCTTCTGGCCATCAGAGTCCAAAGACCTACCTGGAGGTATTGGAGGGCCTCCTGGGGAGGTGGGGATTGGCTCTGGGCACTGTGGGACCAGCTCAGACAATGCCCTGCCCCAACTCCCACATGTACTTGTCCCCAAAGTCCACTGCTGCTAAGGCTAGACCAGTTTCAATTGTGGGAACACTCATTGTCTATTCAGGTATTCCTCAGACGCAGGATTTACCAAGCCGATCTCAGGGATTTAATCTGCAGCTTGTGCACCTTCACGGAAAGATTTCCACTCCTGTTTCTTAGTCTCCCTGCCCCTGAGGCTCAGCTTTGGCTTTGGCCCCATCTCTGCACGTGCATCACTCTCAGGCATCTGTTCCCTGCCCAGGTGAGAGGGAGAGAAAGCAGTGGCTGATTAGGGCACACTTACTCCTTCCACCTAGGGAGGGGTACAGCAGCCACACCTGGGGTGTGTGCAAGTTGCCTGTGGTGGCAGGGACCAGCAGGCAGTTGCAACAGACTGTGGCATGCTCGGTCTGGTGGGAGTCCCTCCCAGTGCCCACG
Source organism: Grampus griseus (assembly GCF_964374135.1). NCBI lineage: Eukaryota > Metazoa > Chordata > Mammalia > Artiodactyla > Delphinidae > Grampus > Grampus griseus. The sequence goes on from NC_138998.1 coordinate 36,522,065, forward strand.
GAGGCAAGAGCTGGTGTGGGGGGGGGGCAGTGGCATCCCCATCCCTTGCACACCTCTCAACAATGGTGCCTCTTTCCTTGGCAGATCACGCTTCCTCTAGGGGCATTCCCAGCCATGGAGCCCCTCACTCCCATCCCCTCTGTTGAATTCACACAGCCAACAGCATTCGTCTCCCCAGATCCTCTCTCTTAACCCCTCACTTTAGTACTCAGCCCCCACCAGCATTGGCAGATTTCCATCTCATGCAGGGGCACTCAGGACCCCAGAGCCTATGCGGGCGGAGGAGGCCTTGGCTTGAGGGACAGGCGAACTGCTCAGATGGGAGCCCTTTCCAGTTTCCATGGAGGCCGAAGAAGCTGGCGGGTGGGGAAAGGAGTTGTAATAGTGGCTCCGCCCCTTGGGCACCACTCAACAATGATGCCTTGCTTCTATGGTGTTCTGGGCTTTTTTCCACAAACTTTCCCGGTTGTGCAGTCCCTTATTCCTGTCACTTCAGGCTATCTTTATACAGCCAACAGCTGTCCTCTACCTGCGTCTGGGCTCCAAACCCCACTTTCCAGCACCCAGCCCCCCTCAGCAACAGGCGACTCATGACTCAGGCTGGGATGTGCAGAGCTGCAGCGCAGACTATGCACGCAGTTCTTGCTTTGTCCTGCCTTCCACAGGCCGTCCGCTGCATTCTCCTTTGATCTCCTGAAGGTCTCCTTCCGTCCCAGCTGATTTCCCCACCGTGAGGGATTTTCTGAGTGCGGGGACCTCCCCTCACCTTCAGCTTCCCACCAGGGTTGCTGGTCCCTTTTTTGATTCCTCTTTTCTTTTTCTTCTTCTTTCTTTTGTCCTACCGAGTTGTGAGGGGATTTTTCTTGTCCTTTTAGGTGTCTGAAGTCTTCCCCTAATGTTCAGCAGGTGCTCTGTGAGAAGTGTTCCATTTATGGATGTATTCTTGATATACTTCTGAGGGGTGACAAATTCTGCATCCTCCTATTCTGCCATCTTGCCTCCTCCTTCCATTTACAATTATCACAAAAGATGGGCTGTATTCCTCATGTTTTATTAAGGAATGTTTAATACAAATTTCATTTAACCCCGCAATGTACTATATAAGGTTAAAATCCTTCTAATATTTCTGGACTTTTTTCCCTATTTATCAACCTTAGATGTACTTACACGTAATGAGACTGTCTAGGTGATTCTTTTAATTCTACTTTATTTAATTTTTTATTTTTCTAAATTTTTATTGAAGTATAACATATATAAAAGAAAAATGCACAAATAATACATGTACAACTAAATTAAATTTCACAAAGTGAATTTCCCATGTAATCAGCATCCGGATCATGAAACTGAAGATACATCCCCCTAGAAGCTCTCTTGTACTTATCTTACTGTCACCCACCCAAAGGAAATTACTATCTTGAATTATAACACCATAGATTAATTTTGCCTATTTTTGAACTTTATGTGAATGGAATCATATGGTGTGTATTCTCTTGTCTGGTTTACTTCACTTAGCCTTATGTTTGCAAGAAGCATTCATCTTGCTATGGGTAGCTGCTGTTCGTTCACTCTTATTGCTGTTCAGTTTTCAATGGTATGAATATTCTACTGTGGGTGAGCATTTGGCTGTTTCCATTTTGGGGCTATTAAAATCAGTGCTGCCATGAACATTTGTGTGCATGTCTTTGGTACATAGAGTACATTTTTCTGTTGGGTATGTACCAGGTGTGGAAATTCTGGGTCATGGCATTATGCACATGGCCAGGCTTAGTAGATCCTACTATTTATTCAACGTAGCTATGTTAATTTACATTCCCAGTAGGAGTGTTTGAAAACTCTTGTTGATCTGTAAATTACAACTTGCTTTTCTTTTTTCTTCTTGTTAAGTCTTAGTATTCTTTCCATGTCAGGACATAGAGATCTACTTCATTCTTTTTTTTTTTTTATATATATATATATGGTATTCCATAGGAATATAGGTTACTTAATGTTTCTCTAATATTGACCGTGAAGGTGTTTTCTTTTATTTTTGCTATATAAAAATGCATAACTTCCAAAATTTAAAGTATACCTACCTTTTTACACCATAGTTTATAACAGATACATTTGACATGTACAAATTATTCATTAAATATGTACAAGTGATTTTTTTAACTTTTTATTTTGAAATAATTTTAGATTTATAGAAAGTTGCAAAAATAGTACGGAGAGTTCCCATATACACAGCTTCCCCTAATGCTAACAACTTTCATAACTATGGTACAATTATAAAAACTAAGAAATTAACATTGGTATAATACTATTAACTAACCTACAGACTTTATTTGATTTTATCAGTTTTTTCACTGAAATGTTTTTTTTTCCCACTCTAGGATTCAATCTGGGATCACTGATTGCATTTAGACCTCATATCTTTTTAGTCTCCTTTGATCTGTGACAGTTCCTCAATCTTTCTTTGTCTTTCATGACTCGAGGTTTTTGAAGAGAACTGGTCAGTTATTTTGTAGAATCCCCTCAATTTGGGTTTGTCTGATGTTTACGCATAATTTAATAGAGATTGTTCATTTTTGGCAAGAATACCACAGAAGTGATATGCCCTTCTCAGTGTATCATGTCAGAGTGTATGTGATGTCAATATGTCTTAATACAGATCATGTTAAATGTTGATCACTTGGCTAAGGTGATGTATGCCAGGTTCCTCCACTGTAAAATTATTATTTTTCCCTTTACAATTAATAAATATCTTGGGGTAGAAACTTTGAGAATATTCAAATACTCTGTTTCTCCTCAAACTTTCACCTACTTTTAGCATAGATTTTGCTTGCAACAGTTATTACTGCACTCTTCTAACAATTTATTTTTTCTCATTCCTTCTATGTTTATTAACTGGAATTTCTCTGTAAGGAACAGCTGTTCCTTCTCTCCCATTTGTTTAACTATTCAGTTATTTGTTAATGACAGTATGGACTCATTCACTTTTATTTTGTGGGTTATAATCCAGTACTACAGTTATTTATTTTGTTGCTCAGTTGTTCCAGTTTAGCCATTAGGAGCTCTTTGAGGTGGCACCTGTGCCCTTTCAACATGCCTCTGTCTTCCTTTGAACTCTTCCTTACTTTCTGGCATCATAAAATGTTCTAGGCTCAACTTAAATTTTTCCTGCCCCACCCCTGGAATCAACCAGTTCTCTAAGATCTTCTGATGTCTTTTACTGGAGAATAGTATTTAGAAACCAAGATATTGGCTTTGGGTGTGCTCATTGCTACTGGGGTTGCCTTGCTTCTGAACATTCATTGTTTTTTGTCATTTATGCTTTTCTCCTGGATTGTGACATTCAGAGTACACATTCATTGTTTTTTTTAAAGTAAATATTTAAAGCTATAAATTTTCTTCTAAATACTTTGATAAATAGTGCTTCCATTGTCATTTATTTCTAAATAGTTTATAACTCGACTTCTATTTCCTCTTTGGCCCAAGGTTTATCAGATGTATGTTGAAGTTTCCATGTATGTGGTTTTTGACTACCGTTTGTTGTCGATTTTCATGTGATTTTATTGTGGACAATGAATGTGGGTGTAATTTTTTTTCTTTTTATGAATATATTAAAATGTCAATTGTGGCTGATTACGTGGTCAATTTTTGTGGTTATACCATGTGTTTGGAAGAAATGATTATTAGATAAAAGTTCCGATTATGGCCATACATTAAGCTTGTTAATTATGTTATTCAGATCCTCAATATCTTTACCTATTTTTCATGTCATTGTGACCATTTCTGTGACAAATGTGTTAATACCTTTTATTATGATTATTAATTTGTTCTTATTGGATTTTTAACAGATTTTTCCTTTATATAATTTGAGGCTATGTTTTGGGTATACAAAGGCTCATAATTCGTATTTTTCGTGGTAAATTGGGCTTTTTATCAAAATAAAAAAGTGTTGTTCCATTTAGTGTCTTGCTAGTTATTAACATTAATATATATCTTTTATCGTTTTAAAGCATCTGTCCGGTATATATTTTCTTAACCTTTTTTCTACGTTCCTCTGTTAAATTATTTTTTTAAGATGTGACTCCTGAAAACAAATTCAGCTGATTTTTTTCCTCTTAGTATGCTTAGAGAAATACTTTCAGGGTACAAAGTGGGAATGGAAATAGTACGATTCATGAAAAATATTTTAAAGGTGCATTTAGGCTTTTCAGAACTTCTTCCCAGTATACCTTCCCAAAGGCTGATAATTACCCTTCCCTGACTCGGTCAGATGGCATAGGTACTATCAAAACAGCTAGTTCCTCACCTGATTTCCCCACAGTGAAGCCCATCATTTAACAACTACTGTACACACACACACACACACACACACACACACACACACACACACAAGCTTACAGACAGCATTTCAGTGCCTCATTCATTCTTTTTTTTTTTTAATATCTTTATTGGGGTTAATTGCTTTATAACAAAGTGAATCAGTTATACATATACATATGTTCCCATATCTCTTCCCTCTTGCGTCTCCCTCCCTCCCACCCTCCCTATCCCACCCCTCCAGGCAGTCACAAAGCACCAAGCCGATATCCCTGTGCCATGCGGCTACTTCCCACTAGCTATCTACCTTACGTTTGTTAGTGTACGTTTGTTAGTCCATGCCTCTCTCTCGCCCTGTCACAGCTCACCCTTCCCCCTCCCCATATCCTCAAGTCCGTTCTCTAGTAGGTCTGTGTCTTTATTCCTGTCTTACCCCTAGGTTCTTCATGACATTTTTTTTTCTTAAATTCCATACATATGTGTTAGCATACGGTATTTGTTTTTCTCTTTCTGACTTACTTCACTCTGTATGACAGACTCTAGGTCTATCCACCTCATTACAAATAGCTCAATGTCGTTTCTTTTTATGGCTGAGTAATATTCCATTGTATATATGTGCCACATCTTCTTTATCCATTCATCCGATGATGGGCACTTAGGTTGTTTCCATCTCCGGGCTATTGTAAATAGAGCTGCAATGAACATTTTGGTACATGACTCTTTTTGAATTATGGTTTTCTCAGGGTATATACTCAGTAGTGGGATTGCTGGGTCATATGGTAGTTCTATTTGTAGTTTTTTAAGGAAACTCCATATTGTTCTCCACAGTGGCTGTATCAATTTACATTCCCACCAACAGTGCAAGAGGGTTCCCTTTTCTCCACACCCTCTCCAGCATTTATTGTTTCTAGATTTTTTGATGATGGCCATTCTGACTGGTGTGAGATGATATCTCATTGTAGTTTTGATTTGCATTTCTCTAATGATTAATGAAGTTGAGCATTCTTTCATGTGTTTGTTGGCAGTCTGTATATCTTCTTTGGAGAAATGTCTATTTAGGTCTTCTGCCCATTTTTGGATTGGGTTGTTTGTTTTTTTGTTATTGAGCTGCATGAGCTGCTTGTAAATTATGGAGATTAATCCTTTGTCAGTTGCTTCATTTGCAAATATTTTCTCCCATTCTGAGGGTTGTCTTTTGGTCTTGTTTATGGTTTCCTTTGCTGTGCAAAAGCTTTGAAGTTTCATTAGGTCCCATTTGTTTATTTTTGTTTTTATTTCCATTTCTCTCATTCATTCTTTTTTTTTTTTTTTTTTTTTTTTGCGGGTTGTGGGCCTCTCACTGTTGTGGCCTCTCCCGTTGTGGAGTACAGGCTCCGGACGCGCAGGCTCAGTGGCCATGGCTCACGGGCCCAGCCGCACTGCAGCATGTGGGATCTTCCTGGACCAGGGCATGAACCCATGTCCCCTGCATCAGCAAGCGGATTCCCAACCACTGTGCCACCAGGGAAGCCCCATTCATTTTTCTAAAGAGAACATAGTATAATAAATACCCATTAACACGGATTCAAAAATAACCAAGATTTTGTTATATGTGTTTCATCTGTTCCTATTCTTGTTTGCTGAAGTAATTCAAGGCAGATCCAAGACTCCATACTGTTTTCATCCCTGTTTACTTCAGTTTGTTTTTTTAAAAAAATAAATGTATTTATTTATTTTTGGCTGCATTGGGTCTTTGTTGCTGCTCATGGGCTTTCTCTAGTTGTCAGAATGGGGGCTACTCTTCATTGTGGTGCGCGGGCTTCTCATTGTGGTGTCTTCTCTTTGTTGCGGAGCAAGGCTCTAGGCGCGTAGACTTCAGTACTGGTGGCTCGCAGGCTCAGTAGTTGTGTTCGCAGGCTCTTGAGCACAGGCTCAGTAGTTGTGGCACACAGGCTTAATTGCTCCATGGCATGTGGGATCTTCCCAGACCAGGGCTTGAACCCATGTCCCCTACATTGGCAGGTGGATTCTTAATCACTGCGCCACCAGGGAAGTCCCTACTTCAGTTTGACGTGCCATTTTCTTATATAACAACAGTATTATTAGCCCCAAATTAGTAACAGTTCCTCAGTATTATCTAATTCCCAGTCCATAATCAAATTTCCTCACTTCTTAAAAAAGAAGTATTTTTTTTACAGTTTATTTGTTTGAATCTGATTCTGTACAAGGTCTATGTATCCCATTTGACTGTCACTTTTCTTCTGTTTTATCTTGAAAATTGTCTCCCCCCTTTTCTCCCTTTGTCATCATTAACTTGTAGAAACTGGACCAAATATGCTTTTAAGTGCCTCAATCTTAAATATGAATAGACAATAAAGGATCTCCAGACTTTTGAGAGGTGCCTCAAATGTGAAAGACAGAAAGTAAAGAGAGAAAAAAACAAACCCAAAGGAAACAGAAGCAATGCAGTGAGCTGAAGAAAACTTTAAAAGCACATTATAATTGATAACCTCAAAAAAATAAACAGAATAAATGGTATCAATGAAACAAAAACCAGGTACAGTAAAAAGAGGACCTTTTGGAGAATAAGAATTCTTGGTAATTAAAATATGATAGCAGAAATTAAAAACTTCATAGGCAGGATGGAAGATAATGAAAGTAGAACAAAATGTCAAAAGTGGTAAGATGGCAAAGAAAGGGTAAGAAAATTAGATCTCTCTGGGAAGCCCCACATTCAAAAAAATAGAAAGATACTCCAGAAATAAAATAGAGAAAATGGAGGGGAAGGAATCTTTCTTCTTTTCCTAGGGAAAAATTCCTGGAATTCAAAGACATCCATTTCCAAAGGAAGTATTCACCATGCGCCCAGTACAGAGAATGACAAAAGACTAACATGAAGATATATTGTGATCAAATTTAAGAATACAAAGTGAAAAGAGAAACTTTTAAACCTTCTGAACTGGGGTGGAGACAGGGTGGGGAGCACCTACCATGTATCGCACAAAGCAGTAGGAATTAGAATGTCATTGGACTTGTCAGAAGCAACATTAAGAGTTAGGAAACAGCAGAACAAAGCCCTAATTTTCTGATGAAGATTACTTTCCTCATCTATGATTCTACATCCAGCCAAACTGTTCAGTCTGAGATCAAATAAAGATATTTTCAGATTATCAAGGTCTCAGATTTACCTCTTGTGCACAAAAAGCTCTTGGAGGATTTACTCCACCAAAAGGAGTCAACCAAGGAGGAGGAAGACTTTAGAACCAGGATACAGGAGATCTGACATGAAAGCAAGCTGAAATAATAAGGAAGGGAAGTCCCAGAATGACAGTTGTATAGTCAAACCAGAGCATAATGAGACTAGAGCAGGGGAGTGGAAGGCTGCCTCTGGAAAAGAAATGATATGGAAGGATTATTTGCTGTGCTGAAGGTATCGAGAGAGGAGGATTACACCTCTGTAAGATTCAGAAGTGATAGGCACACAAAAAACTAAGAAGGAAGAAAAGGAGATGTTTTTTAATCCAGGGGCAACAAGAAGTTGTACAAAAAAAGAAATGTGATCATGGCATAACATGTAGCCCATAGTGAAGAATAATATCAACACTGGATAAAAAGAGTGATTTAACTATATTGGGAGGATGAGGGGAGGAAGGCTCTGTGTGTGTGCATGTGTGTGCATGTGTGTGTGTGTGTCTGTATAGGTGTGTAGATATGTATAGGAGGGTTAATTCTTATTGCAATTGTGTTAGAGACTGCAAGGTACTTACCCCAACGTACATTCTTCTTTCTTCCTTAGAAATAGAACTATGGATATATCTGGGGGGTAATCTTTCCAGTTAAAAGACTGCATTTCTCAGCTTAACTTGCAGCTAGGTACAGCCAGGTGTCTAGGTTCAGCAGAAGTATACTGTGGTACTTCCAGGAAATATCCTTGAAAGGGACAGAGGAGTCTTCTACTGCTGATGGTCTGGAATGGGAAAGTGATAGTTGGCATTTCTGCCATTATCATAGACCATGAGAATAATGGACACACACCAAAGATAGTAGACCACAGAGCTGGAAGGATCCTGGGGCCCTGATGACACTCTAAAGCTATCATATCAGCATTGGACTGGCTAACAATACATTTGTTTTATGTAAGATAATATATTGATACCTTTGTATATTTAAGTCATCATATTCAGGTCTCAGTTATATTAAGTAGCAGAACCAGATTTAACTGATTTATTCACTAGACAATATCTAAAATGAAATTTAAGAAATAACAGTATAATCATGTTATTTAATAATACAGAGTTAAATACTAGAAGAAAAAAAGTTGAAAGTTATTTTGGGCAGTGAGAATTGGGGTAAAATCAAATGATTACTATTTTTTCTTATAACTCTTTTAGAAATATTTGACATTTTAAGTTATGTACATGTATTACTTTGATAAAAGTTAAATTATTTGTTCAGGTACATTTTAATTAGTATTACAAGTAAAAATACACGTTCATTGCAAAAATTCAAACAATACAAAAGATATAAAGTTATGCTTCCCTTCAATATTTGTTGCCTATTCCTTGCCTGAGAATTCCACTCTCCTCCCCAGGAAAAATGGCTATTTGGTATGTGTCTCTCTATACTTTCTCTATACATTCATTTAGCATATAAGAGAAGCATAGTTTTTTTTTCTTTTCTTTTTTTTTTAACATCTTTATTGGAGTATAATTGCTTAACAGTGTTGTGTTAGTTTCTGCTGTATAACAAAGTGAATCAGCTATATGTATACATATATCCCTATATCCCTTCCCTCTTGCACCTCCTTCCCACCCTCCCTATCCCACCCCTCTAGGTGGTCACAAAGCACCCAGCTGATCTCCCTGTGTTGTGTAGCTGCTTCCCACTAGCTATCTGTTTTACATTTCGTAATGTATATATGTCAGTGTTACTCTCTCACTTCATCCCAACTTACCCTTCCCCCTCCCCGTGTCCTCAAGTCCATTCTGTATGTCTGCGTCTTTATTACTGTCCTGCCCCTAGGTTCATCAGAACCATTTTTTTTTAAGATTTCATATATATGTGTTAGCATATGATATTTGTTTTTCTCTTTCTGACTTACTTCACTCTGTATGACAGACTCTAGGTCCATCCAACTCAGTACAAATAACTCAATTTCATTTCTTTTTATGGCTGAGTAATATTCCATTGTATAAAGTGTAAGTGTAAAGTGTATTTTTGTTTTGCATAAATATCAATTAAGTCCATCTTGTCTAATGTGTTATTTAAAGCTTGGGTTTCCTTATTTATTTTCATTTTGGATTATTTGTCCATTGGGTAAAGTGGGGTTTTAAAGTCCCCTACTATTACTGTGTTACTGTTGATTTCCCCTTTTACGGTTGTGAGCATTTGCCATATATGTTGAGGTGCTCCTATGTTGGGTGCATACATATTTACAATTGTTATATCTTCTTCTTGGTTCGATCCCTTGATCATTATGTAGTGTCCTTCTTTGTATCTTGTAATTTTATCTTAAAGTCTATTTTGCCTGATATGAGAATTGCTACCCCAGCTTTCTTTTGATTTCCATTTGTATAGAATATCTTTTTCCATCCCCTCACTTTCAGTCTGTATGTGTCCCTAGGTCTGAAGTGGGTCTCCTGTAGACAGCATATATATGGGTCTTGTTTTTGTATCCATTCAGCCAGTCTGTGTCTTTTCATTGGAGCATTTAATCCATTTGCATTTAAGGTAATTATCGATATGTATGTTCCTATTACCATTTTCATAATTGTTTTGGGTTTGTTTTTGTAGGTCTTTTCCTTCTCTTGTGTTTCCTGCCTAGCAAAGTTCATTTAGCATTTGTTGTAAAGCTGGTTTGGTGGTGCTGAATTCTCTTAACTTCTCGTTGTCTGTGTAGGTTTTAATTTCTCTGTTGAATCTGAATGAGATCCTTGCTGGCTAGAGTAATCTTGGTTGTAGGTTTTTCCCTTTCATCACTTTAAATATGTCTAGCACTCCCTTCTGGCTTGCAGAGTTTCTGCTGAAAGATCAGCTCTTAACCTTATGCGGATTCCCTTGTATTTTATTTGTTGCTTTTCCCTTGCTACTTTTTTTTTTTTTTAACATCTTTATTGGAGTATAATTGCTTTACAATGGTATGTTAGTTTCAGCTTCACAACAAAATGAATCAGTTATATATATACATATATTCCCATATCTCTTCCCGCTTGCGTCTCCCTCCCTCCCACCCTCCCTATCCCACCCCTCCAGGCGGTCACAAAGCACCGAGCTGATCTCCCTGTGCTATGCGGCTGCTTCCCACTAGCTAACTACCTTACTTTTGGTAGTGTATATATGTCCATGCCTCTTCATCGCTTTGTCACCGTTTACCCTTCCCCCTCCCCATAGCCTCAAGTCCATTCTCTAGTAAGTCTGTGTCTTTATTCCTGTTTCACCCCTAGGTTTTCCATGACATTTTTTTTTAAATGCCATATATATGTGTTAGCATACGGTATTTGTCTCTCTCTTTCTGACTTACTTCACTCTGTATGACAGACTCTAGGTCTATCCACCTCATTACAAATAGCTCAATTTCGTCTCTTTTTATGGCTGAGTAATATTCCATTGTATATATGTGCCACATCTTCTTTATCCATTCATCCGATGATGGACACTTAGGTTGTTTCCATCTCCGGGCTATTGTAAATAGAGCTGCAATGAACATTTTGGTACATGACTCTTTTTGAATTATGGTTTTCTCAGGGTATATGCCCAGTAGTGGGATTGCTGGGTCATATGGTAGTTCTATTTGTAGCTTTTTAAGGAACCTCCATACTGTTCTCCACAGTGGCTGTATCAATTTACATTCCCACCAACAGTGAAAGAGTTTTCCCTTTTCTCCACACCCTCTCCAGCATTTATTGTTTCTAGATTTTTTGATGATGGCCATTCTGACTGGTGTGAGATGATATCTCATTGTAGTTTTGATTTGCATTTCTCTAATGATCAGTGATGTTGAGCATTCTTTCATGTGTTTGTTGGCACTCTGTATATCTTCTTTGGAGAAATATCTATTTAGGTCTTCTGCCCATTTTTGGATTGGGTTGTTTGTTTTTTTGTTATTAAGCTGCATGAGCTGCTTATAAATTTTGGAGATTAATCCTTTGTCCGTTGCTTCATTTGCAAATATTTTCTCCCATTCTGAGGGTTGTCTATTGGTCTTCTTTATGGTTTCCTTTGCTGCGCAAAAGCTTTTAAGTTTCATTAGGTCCCATTTGTTTACTTTTGTTTTTATTTCCATTTCTCTAGGAGGTGGGTCAAAAAGGACCTTGCTGTGATTTATGTCATAGAGTGTTCTGCCTATGTTTTCCTCTAAGAGTTTGATAGTTTCTGGCCTTACATTTAGGTCTTTAATCCATTTTGAGCTTATTTTTGTGTATGGTGTTAGGGAGTGATCTAATCTCATACTTTTACATGTAGCTGTCCAGTTTTCCCAGCACCACTTATTGAATAGGCTGTCCTTTCTCCACTGTACATTTCTGCCTCCTTTGTCAAAGATAAGGTGACCATATGTGCGTGGGTTTATCTCTGGGCTTTCTATCCTGTTCCATTGATCTATCTTTCTGTTTTTGTGCCAGTACCATACCGTCTTGATAACTGTAGCTTTGTAGTATAGTCTGAAGTCTGGGAGCCTGATTCCTCCCGTTCCTTCTTTCGTTCTCAAGATTGCTTTGGCTATTCGGGGTCTTTTGTGTTTCCATACAAATTGCAAAATTTTTTGTTCTAGTTCTGTGAAAAATGCCAGTGGTAGTTTGATAGGGATTGCATTGAATCTATAGATTGCTTTGGGTAGTAGAGTCATTTTCACAATGTTGATTCTTCCAATCCAAGAACATGGTATATCTCTCCATCTATTTGTATCATCTTTAATTTCTTTCATCAGTGTCTTATAATTTTCTGCATACAGATCTTTTGTCTCCTTAGGTAGGTTTATTCCTAGATATTTTATTCTTTTTGTTGCAATGGTAAATGGGAGTGTTTTCTTGATTTCACTTTCAGATTTTTCATCATTAGTATATAGGAATGCCAGAGATTTCTGTGCATTAATTTTGTATCCTGCCACTTTACCAAATTCATTGATTAGCTCTAGTAGTTTTCTGGTAGCATCTTTAGGGTTCTCTGTGTATAGGATCATGTCATCTGCAAACAGTGACAGCTTTACTTCTTCTTTTCCGATTTGGATTCCTTTTATTTCCTTTTCTTCTCTGATTGCTGTGGCTAAAACTTCCAAAACTATGTTGAATAAGAGTGGTGAGATTGGGCAACCTTGTCTTGTTCCTGATCTTAGTGGAAATGCTTTCAGTTTTTCACCATTGAGGATGATGTTTGCTGTGGGCTTGTCATATATGGCCTTTATTATGTTGAGGAAAGTTCCCTCTATGCCTACTTTCTGCAGGGTTTTTATCATAAATGGGTGTTGAATTTTGTCAAAAGCTTTCTCAGCATCTATTGAGATGATCATATGGTTTTTCTTCTTCAGTTTGTTAATATGGTTTATCACATTGATAGATTTGCGTATATTGAAGAATCCTTGCATTCCTGGAATAAACCCCACTTGATCATGGTGTATGATCCTTTTAATGTGCTGTTGGATTCTGTTTGCTAGTATTTTGTTGAGGATTTTTGCATCTATGTTCATCAGTGATATTGGCCTGTAGTTTTCTTTCTTTGTGACATCCTTGTCTGGTTTTGGTATCAAGGTGATGGTGGCCTCGTAGAAGGAGTTTGGGAGTGTTCCTCCCTCTGCTATATTTTGGAAGAGTTTGAGAAGGATAGGTGTTAGCTCTTCTCTAAATGTTTGATAGAATTCGCCTGTGAAGCCATCTGGTCCTGGGCTTTTCTTTGTTGGAAGATTTTTAATCACAGTTTCAATTTCAGTGCTTGTGATTGGTCTGTTCATATTTTCTATTTCTTCCTGATTCAGTCTTGGCAGGTTGTGCATTTCTAAGAATTTGTCCATTTCTTCCAGATTGTCCATTTTATTGGCATAGAGTTGCTTGTACTAATCTCTCATGATCTCTTTTATTTCTGCAGTGTCAGTTGTTACCTCTCCTTTTTCATTTCTAATTCTATTGATTTGAGTCTTCTCCCTTTTTTTCTTGATGAGTCTGGCTAGTGGTTTATCTATTTTGTTTATCTTCTCAAAGAACCAGCTTTTAGTTTTATTGATCTTTGCTATTGTTTCCTTCATTTCTTTTTCATTTATTTCTGATCTGATTTTTATGATTTCTTTCCTTCTGCTAGCTTTGGGGTTTTTTTGTTCTTCTTTCTCCAATTGCTTGAGGTGCAAGGTTAGGTTGTTTATTCGAGATGTTTCCTGCTTCTTAAGGTGGGCTTGTATTGCTATAAACTTCCCCCTTAGAACTGCTTTTGCTGCATCCCACAGGTTTTGGGTCGTTGTGTCTCCATTGTCATTTGTTTCTAGGTATTTTTTGATTTCCTCTTTGATTTCTTCAGTGATCACTTCGTTATTAAGTAGTGTATTGTTTAGCCTCCATGTGTTTGTATTTTTTACAGATCTTTTCCTGTAATTGATATCTAGTCTCATGGCGTTGTGGTCAGAAAAGATACTTGATACAATTTCAATTTTCTTAAATTTACCAAGGCTTGATTTGTGACCCAAGATATGATCTATCCTGGAGAATGTTCCATGAGCACTTGAGAAAAATGTGTATTCTGTTGTTTTTGGATGCAATGTCCTGTAAATATCAATTAACTCCATCTCGTTTAATGTATCATTTAAAGCTTGTGTTTCCTTATTTAATTTCATTTTAGATGATCTGTCCATTGGTGAAAGTGGGGTGTTAAAGTCCCCTACTATGAATGTGTTACTGTCGATTTCCCCTTTTATGGTTGTCAGTATTTGCCTTATGTATTGAGGTGCACCTATGTTGGGTGCATAAATATTTACAATTGTTATATCTTCCTCTTGGATCGATCCCTTGATCATTATGTAGTGTCCTTCTTTGTCTCTTCTAATAGTCTTTGTTTTAAAGTCTATTTTGTCTGATATGAGAATTGCTACTCCAGCTTTCTTTTGGTTTCCATTTGCATGAAATACCTTTTTCCATCCCCTTACTTTCAGTCTGTATGTGTCTCTAGGTCTGAAGTGGGTCTCTTGTAGACAGCATATATATGGGTCTTGTTTTTGTATCCATTCAGCCAATCTGTGTCTTTTGGTGGGAGCATTTAGTCCATTTACATTTAAGGTAATTATCGATATGTGTGTTCCTATTCCCATTTTCTTAATTGTTTTGGGTTCGTTATTGTAGGTCCTTTCCTTCTCTTGTGTTTCTTGCCTAGAGAAGTTCCTTTAGCAGTTGTTGTAGAGCTGGTTTGGTGGTGCTGAACTCTCTCAGCTTTTGCTTGTCTGTAAAGGTTTTAATTTCTCCATCAAATCTGAATGAGATCCTTGCTGGGTAGAGTAATCTTGGTTGCAGGTTTTTCTCCTTCAACACTTTCAATATGTCCTGCCACCCCCTTCTGGCTTGCAGAGTTTCTGCTGAAAGATCAGCTGTTAACCTTATGGGGATTCCCTTGTGTGTTATTTGTTGTTTTTCCCTTGCTGCTTTTAATATGTTTTCTTTGTATTTAATTTTTGACAGTTTGATTAATATGTGTCTTGGCGTATTTCTCCTTGGATTTTTCCTGTATGGGACTCTCTGTGCTTCCTGGACTTGATTAACTATTTCCTTTCCCATATTAGGGAAGTTTTCAACTATAATCTCTTCAAATATTTTCTCAGTCCCTTTCTTTTTCTCTTCTTCTTCTGGAACCCCTATAATTCGAATGTTGGTGCGTTTAATGTTGTCCCAGAGGTCTCTGAGACTGTCCTCAGTTCTTTTCATTCTTTTTTCTTTATTCTGCTCTGCAGTAGTTATTTCCACTATTTTATCTTCCAGGTCACTTATCCGTTCTTCTGCCTCAGTTATTCTGCTATTGATCCCATCTAGAGTACTTTTAATTTCATTTATTGTGTTGTTCATCGTTGCTTGTTTCATCTTTAGTTCTTCTAGGTCCTTGTTAACTGATTCTTGCAATTTGTCCATTCTATTGTCCATTCTATCTCCAAGATTTCGGATCAACCTTACTATCATTATTCTGAATTCTTTTTCAGGTAGACTGCCTATTTCCTCTTCATTTGTTAGGTCTGGTGGGTTTTTATCTTGCTCCTTCATCTGCTGTGTGTTTTTCTGTCTTTTCATTTTGCTTATCTTACTGTGTTTGGGGTCTCCTTTTTTGCAGGCTGAAGGTTCGTAGTTCCTGTTGTTTTTTGTGTCTGTCCCCAGTGGCTAAGGTTGGTTCAGTGGGTTGTGTAGGCTTCCTGGTGGAGGGTACTAGTGCCTGTGTTCTGGTGGATGAGGCTGGATCTTGTCTTTCTGGTGGGCAGGTCCACGTCTGGTGGTGTGTTTTGGGGTGTCTGTAGACTTATTATGATTTTGGGCAGCCTCTCTGCTAATGGGTGGGGTTGTGCTCCTGTCTTGCTAGTTGTTTGGCATAGGATGTCCAGCACTGTAGCTTGCTGGTCGTTGAGTGAAGCTGGGTGCTGGCGTTGAGATGGAGATCTCTCCGAGATTTTTGCTGTTTGATATTATGTGCAGCTGGGAGGCCTCTTGTGGACCAGTGTCCTGAAGTTGGCTCTCGCACCTCAGAGGCCCAGCACTGACTCCTGGCTGCAGCACCAAGAGCCTTTCATCCACAGGGCTCCTTAATTTGGGATGATTCGTTGTCTATTCAAGTATTCCACAGATGCAGGGTATATCAAGTTGATTGTGGAGCTTTAATCCGCTGCTTCTGAGGCTGCTGGGAGAGATTTCCCTTTCTCTTCTTTGTTCTCACAGTTCCCAGGGGCTCAGCTTTGGATTTGGCCCCGCCTGTGCGTGTAGGTCGCCGGAGGGCGTCTGTTCTTTGCTCAGACAGGACGGGGTTAAAGGAGCCGCTGATTCGGAGGCTCTGGCTCACCCAGGCCGGGGGGTAGGGAGGGTCACGGAGTGCGGGGCGGGCCTGCAGCAGCAGAGGCCGGCGTGACGCTGCAGCCTGAGGCGCGCCGTGCGCTCTCCCGGGGGAGCCGTCCCTGGATCCCGGGACCCTGGCAGTGGCGGGCTGCACAGGCTCCCCGGAAGGGCGTGTGGCTAGTGACCTGTGTTCGCACACAGGCCTCCTGGCTGCGGCAGCAGCGGCCTTAGCGTCCCATGTCCGTCTCTGGGCTCCACACTCTTAGCCGCGGCTCGCGCCCGTCCCTGGAGCTCTCTCAAGCAGCATTCTTAATCCCCTCTCCTCGTGCACCAGGAAACAAAGAGGGACGTAAAAGTCTCTTGCCTCTTCGGCAGGTCCAGACCCCTCCCCGGACTCTCTCCCGGCCAGCCGCGGCGCACCAACGCCCTGCAGGCTGTGTTCACGCCGCCAACCTCAGTCCTGTCTCCCTTGCTACTTTTAATGTTTCTCCTTTGTGTTTAATTTTTGATAGCTTGATTAATATGTGTCTTGGCATGTTTCTCCTTGAATTTATCCTGTGTGGGACTCTCTTTGCTTCCTGGACTTGATTGACTCTTTCCTTTCCCATATTAGGGAAATTTTCAACTATAATCTCTTCAAATATTTTATCAGACCCAGGTCTTCTTCTGGGACCCCTATAATTTGAATGTTGGCATGTTTAATGTTGTCCCAGAGGTCTCTGAGACTGTCCTCAGTTCTTTTCGTTCTTTTTTCTTTATTCTGCTCTTCGGTGGTTATTTCCACTATTTTGTCTTCCAGGTCACTTATCCGTTCTTCTGCCTCAGTTATTCTGCTATTGATTCCCTCTAAAGAATTTTTAATTTCGTTTATTGTGGTGTTCATCATTGTTTGCTCTTTATTTCTTCTAAGTCCTTGTTAAACGTTTCTTGTATTTTTTCCATTCTATTTCCAAGATCTTGGATCATCTTTACTATCATTACTCTGAATTCTTTTTCAGGTAGACTGCCTATTTCCTCTTCATTTGTTAGGTCTGGTGGGTTTTTACCTTACTCCTTCATCTGCATATTTCTCTGTCTTCTCATTTTGTTTAACTTACTGTGTTTGGGATCTCCTTTTCACAGGCTGCAAGTTCATAGCTCCCGTTGTTTTTGGTGTCTGCCCCTAGTGGGTGAGGTTGGTTCAGTGGCTTGTGTAGGCTTCCTGGTGGCGGGGCCTGGTGCCTGTGTTCTGGTGGGTGGGGCTGGATCTTGTCTTTCTGGTGGGCAGGCTGTGTCTGGTTTTGTGTTTTGGGGTGTCTGTGAACTTAGTGTGATTTTAGGCAGCCTGTCTGCTGATGGGTGGGGCTGTGTTCCTGTCTTGCTAGTTGTTTGGCATGGGGCATCCAGCACTTGAGCTTGCAGGCCGTTGGGTGGAGCTGGGTCTTAGCGTTGAGAAGGAGATCTCTGGGAGAGCTCTCGCCAGTTGGTATTATGTGGAGCTGGGGCGTCTCTCTGGTAGTGCAGTGTCCTGGACTTGGCTCTCCCACCTCGGAGGCTCAGGCTTCACACCCATCTGGAGCACCAAGACCCTGTCAGCCACATGGCTCAGAAGAAAAGGATCAAAAAAAAGGGAAGAAAATAATAATAATAAAATTTTAAAAATTATAAAATAAAGAAATAATAAAATAAAAAAAGAGAGCAACCAAACCAATAAACAAATCCACCAACGATAGCAAGCACTAAAAACTAAACTAAGATAAACATAAAAATCAGAAACAAATCAGTTGCAGACAGCAAACCCCTAGTCTACAGTTGCTCCCAAAGTCCACTGCCTCAATTTTGGGAATATTCATTGTCTATTCAGGGATTCCACAGATGCAGGTTCATCTAGTTGATGGTGGGAGTGTAATCTGCTGCTCCTGAGGCTGCTGGGAGAGATTTCCCTTTCTCTTCTTTGTTCACACAGCTCCTGGGGTTCAGCTTTGGTTTTGGCCCCACCTCTGTGTGTAGGTTGCCCTCAGGCGTCTGTTCCCCACCCAGACAGGAGAGGGTTAAAGCAGCGGCTGATTAGGGCTCTTTTGCTGTCTCAGGCCAGGGAGAGGGAGGGGGATGGTAGTCATAATTGGAATGCGACGGGAGCATGCAGCGGCAGAGGCCAGCGTGACATTACAACAGCCTGAGGTGTTCTGTGTGTTCTCCCGGGGAAGTTGTCCCTGGATCTGGGGACAGTGGCAGTGGTGTGCTGCACAGGCTCCTGTGGGGTTGTGGGGGCGGGTATGGGTAGTGACCTGTGTTTGCACATAGGATTCTTGGTGGCAGCGGCAGCAGCGTTAGCATTTCATGCCTGTCTCTGTGGTCTGAGCTGCTAGCCACAGCTCATGCCCATCTCTGGAGCTCGCTTAGGTGGTGCTCTGTCTCCTGTGGGCACACATGGAAGGAATCCCCTCTCCTCACACCCCCCGAAACAATGGTCTCTTGCCTCTTCGGCAGGTCCAGACTTTTTCCCTGACTCCCTCCCAGCTAGTTTTAGCACACCA
The DNA here is from genome assembly GCF_964374135.1 of Grampus griseus. Classification (NCBI taxonomy): domain Eukaryota; kingdom Metazoa; phylum Chordata; class Mammalia; order Artiodactyla; family Delphinidae; genus Grampus; species Grampus griseus. The sequence continues at coordinate 36,540,861 of NC_138998.1, forward strand.
GCCCTCTTCAGGCTGTCTTCACGCAGCCAACCCCAGTCTTCTCCCTGGGATCTGACCTCCGAAGCCCAAGCCTCAGCTCCCAGCCCCCACCTGCCCCGGCGGGTGAGCAGAAAATTGTCTCAGGCTGGTGAATGCTGGTCAGCACTGATCCTGTGTGCAGGAATCTCTCCGCTTTGCCCTCTGCACCCCTGTTGCTGTGCTCTCCTCCATGGCTCCAAAGCTTTCCCCCCATCCACCTCCTCTCTACCAGTGAAGGGGCTTCCTAGTGTGTGGAAACTTTTCCTCTTTTACAGCTCCCTCCCAGAGGTGCAGGTCCTGTCCCTATTCTTTTGTCTCTGTTTTTTCTGTTTTCTTTTGCCCTACCTAGGTACGTGGGGATTTTCTTGCCTTTTGGGAAGTCTGAGGTCTTCTGCCAGCATTCAGTAGGTGTTCTGTAAGAGTTGTTTCACATGTAGATGTATTTTTGATGTAATTGTGATGAGGAAGGTGATCTCCACGTCTTATTTCTCCACCATCTTGAAGGTCCCCCCCCCATAGTTTTCTTTTATTTTTATTAAAAATGGATTTAAAATTAAAAAAAATATATTTTGGAGTATAGTTGATTTACTATGTTTTGTTAGTTTCAGGTGTACAGCAAAGTGAATCAGTTATACATATACATATATCCACCATTTTTTTAGATTTTTTTCCCATAGCCCATTACAGAGTACTGAGTAGAGCTCCCTGTGCTGTACAGTAGGTTCTTATTAATTATCTATTTATATGTAGTAGTGTGTATATGTCAATCCCAATCTCCCAGTTTATCCCACCCCTTCCTTATCTGCTGGTAACCATAAGTTTGTTTTCTATTGATACATCTGTGATTCTACTTCTGTTTTGTAACTATGTTCATTTGTCCCCTTTTTTTAGATTCCACATATAAGCAGTATCATATGATATTTGTCTTTTCTGTGTCTGACTTACTTCACTCAGTATGACAGTCTCTAGGTCCATCCATGTTGCTGCAAATGGCATTATTTTGGTTTTTTTTATGGCTGAGTAATATTCCATTGTATATATGTACCACATCTTCTTTATCCATACCTCTGTTGATGGACATTTAGTTTGCTTCCATGTCCTGGCTATTGTAAATAGTGCTGCAATGAAAAAAGTGGATTTAAATTTTGATAAAGTACTCATGAAGAAATATTTAGGCTTATAACAGTTGTTATTTGTTTATATTTTTAGAATTCGAGATGCAAGCATGCAGTTAAAAAGTCAGCAAAATGATTTTCAGAGAGTACAGAAAGAATTGAGTCAGTTGCAACATGAGTTAAAAATTAAACAAAGACAATCACAAATCTTCAGGTAAGATTATCTTTAAAGAATTGAATATTATAGTATTGAAAATATACACTCATTTAATACTAACTTTATAAGCATTCAAACACCTTTTAGTAATATAGTTTCTATACTTATATAGTTTAATATTATAGTGTTGTTGAAAAAAATGGAAACACTTCACTTTTTTTTAAACTATTATCTCAACTAAATAGTTTTGCCAATAACATTTAAATTAGGCAAACACCTTGTTCTGATTTTGCAGTGACATTTAGAATGAAAGCACAGTAACTAATTCATTTTCCTCTTGGCCAGTATTTCTTGGTATACTTGATCTCCTGACCGACAGTCCAGTGACATGAAAAGAATAGAATGGGGAAACTTTCTAACTGGATAGTAATAGACCTCCTAAATTTAGAAATTTCCAATATAAATGGTGTTAAATCTGCTTTTATATAATCTTTGAAGGCTTTATAATAACTAAAGGTAAAGCCCAATGTTCTAAAGAAAATAGGAAGTACTTTTTAAAAATGGAATTGAATATATTGAGAATATCAGAAAGAATGATTAATTTTTAAATTGAGTAACTTTTAGCTCTTAGAAAAGGGAAATAAGTTAAATGAACATTATAAATAGACACAGGTTCAGGATGACTAAAAAAAATATGCCGGGTAAATACTTTTAATGTTCTTATTTTTTCCAGTCTACTTATTATTATTGGGAATATTGTTCTGTTAAAAAAATTATCTGGGCTAATAATTTTTTTATGCAATATCTGGTGATAACCTGTTAGCCATCTAACCTTTCATTAATGCCTTGCACATAACTGATGCTAAATAAATAATTTTTGAATTAATGAATGAGTCTACTCACAAAACAGATGACAATTTTTGTCATCAGAAATCTTCTCTGTCCTCTCCTAGAAATCTAGTATTGAACCAGCAGGATATCACCCCGGTGATCCCAACTCTCCATTTTAGTCAGGACCATCAGTATTCAGTCTTGGCCCCAACAATAGCTTTGGCTCAGGTCCACTCGGGAAATCCCATTTGTTTTATCCAGGGATGCCATTATGGATGGCAGGATTGACTAAATTTTAAAGGCTAGACTAGGACTAATTAGACAATTAATGCTGCTTCAGGATATTATGGACTGATAAAGTCAGTCTTTATTATTCACATTTTACATGTAATTTGTAGTATTTTAAATTCTTGAAGAAGCTTATACATATTTAAATGTTATTTTTATTCTGTGTTGTAATTTTGTCATCATTTTGCATTATACTTTTACTGCTTATTTTTTAAAATGTTTTCAAAAGATCTGTGGTTTTTGTTTACTTTTAGATAAAAGATCACAAATTGGGAGTTTCGGATCTGATTTATATAAAAAAGTAACACTAGAAATTTTAGAAGTAACCATTTAACTAGACAGTATAAATAAAAGTTTGTGACAGATGAATAAAAATAATTACATGTTTTGTTAATACTCTCACTAGTAGGTACATTGCATGGGAGAAGGCAGTCTGGTGAAAATAAAATCAAACCAAAAGTTGTAGAGTTCAGTGATTTTGTTGCATTACTAAAAGCTCATTTTAAACTAGTTTACTGATTATTTAAAAAAAATATCTACCAGAACGTAAAACTTCGAGTTTGCTGTGGATAAAGAAAAGGAGCTTATAATCTTCTCTCTTAAAGTGGTAAAGAAAAGAAGCTTGAGCTTTAGCTACTCAGATGTAATCATCTTTATTTACGGCGTCCAAAAGGAACTTTCAAGAGATCAATGCACTATGTCTTTGAGTCACTTTGCTCTTTTTAAATTATTCTCTCATTTGTTTAATTGCAATAGGGCTTAATCACCTAGCCTCCAGCAAAGTGTTCTTCATGCTTTGTATTTTCCCTGACCTCATTTCCAACCTGTCTCTCGCAAGGGGTTGATGAGGAGTAGCTGTGGTATGCCTCAGTTGGCTCAGCACAACTGCTATTCAGAATAAAGTGTCTTTTGAGAATGGAAATCAACTTTTGAAAGCCTGTAAAATAGATACTAAAAAACAATATGGAATATAGGTATACTTCACTTTATGTAAAGTTGTGTATAACTCCAATATTCCAAATCAATCCATATTTGAAATATTTTGGTAGTGCTTACTTTTATAGGATTCTTATTGTAAATCTTTCATAAATTGTTTGAAATATACTTATCCTTTAATTTTTCTTGTTTGTAAATCCAGACTCTGTCATCTCTGAAATTAAACCAACTCCCCAAATCTCTCACTTTCACACCAACTTGTCAACCACATTAAGGCTTCTAGTTTTGTTTTGTTTTGTTTTTCTGATTTTCCCAACCATTTCCTGGCCTTACTTTGTTTTCTAGCCTTGATCCCATAATCAGCTCATGTCTTTTTTAAACAGCTGTATTGAGATATAAGTTACATACTACAAAATCCACCCCTTTTAAGTAGACAATGTAATGATTTTTAGTAAACTTACTGAGTTGTGCAACCATTACCACATGCAATATTAGAACATTTGAGTCATTCTTAGAAGATCCTCATGCCATTTGCAATCTCTTATCTTCACCGCCAATCCTAGGCAATTGCTTATCTTCTTTCTGTTTCTATAGATATTTCTCTGGACAATTCAAATATATGGAATCCTACAGTATGTGGTCTTTTATATCTGACATCTTTCAATAATGTTTTTGATGTTTATCCATGTTGTATCATGCATCAGTACTTTGTTCCTTTTTATTGCTAAATAGTGTTTCATTGTCTGAACATACCACATTTTATTTATGCATTTATTAGTTGAAGGACATTTGGATTGTTTCCGCTTGTTGGCACCTATGAATAATGCTGCTATAAACATTCACATGTAAGTCTTTGTGTGGATGTATGTTTCATTTCTTTTGAGTAGATACTTAAGTGTAGAATTACCGAATCATATGGTAAATTGATATTTAACCTTTAAGAAACTGCAAAACTATTTTGCAAAGTGGCTGCACTATTTTACATTCCTACCAGGAATGAGGATTCTACTTTCACTGTGTTCTTGACAACATTTCTTATTGTCTGTATTTTTTTTATAGTAGCCATTCTAGAGGCTGTGAAATGGTACCTCATTGTGCTTTGATTTGTGTTTCCCAAATGACTAATGGTGTTGAACATCTTTTCGTGTGCTTATTAACTATTTTTATGGCTATTTGGTGAAATATCTATTAACATATTTTTTCTATTTTTCATTGGTTTGTTTTCTTGTTATCAGATTATAAGAGTTCTTTGTATGTTCTGGGTACAAGTCTTTTATTTGAAATATGATTTGCAAATATTTTCTCCCAGTCTGTGGCAAGTCTTTTCATTTTTTTAATTGTGTCTTTTCGAAGAACAAAAGTTATTACTTTTAGTGAAATACAGTTTAATCAATGTTTTCTTTTAGGGATTGTGCTTCTGGTAATGTATCTAAGAACTCTGCCTAACCAAAGGTCACAAAGATTTTTTCCAGTAGTTTCTTCTAAAGGTTTTATAGTTTTAGCTCTTACCTTTAGGTCTGTGATCCATTTTAACTCTTGTGAATAATGTAAAGTAAGGATCTAAATTCATCTTTTTTTTTCATGTGAATATTCAATTATTCTAGCACTGTTTGTTAAAAAGACTATTCTTTCCCTATTGAGTTGCCTTGGTCCCTTTACCTAAAATCAATTCACCATGAATGGAAGGAATTATTTCTGGACTCTCTATTCTATTTTATTCATCTATTGATGTATATCTATTCTTAATGTCAGTACCACACTCTCTTGAATATTATAATTTTTAGTGAATTTTGAGATCAAGAAATGTAAGCCCTTCAAATTTCTTTGTTTTCAAGATTGTTTTGGCTATTCTGGGAACCTTGTATTTCCATATAAATTTTAGGATCATCTTGTCAATTTCTGAAAAATAGCCTACTGGGATTTTGATAGGTATAGCATTAAATCTATAGATCAATTTGGGGAGAATTGCCATTTTTAAAATGTTGAATTTTTCAATCCAAGAATCCATATATCTCTCCACTGAGATCTTTAGTTCTCTCAGAAATGTTTTGTTTTTAGTATATAAGTCTTGCACTCCTTTTATTTAGTTTATTTCTAAATATTTTATTCTTTTTGATGTTATGACAAGTGGGATTTTTTTCTTAACTTTATTTTTGGAATTCATCATTGCTAGTAAACAGATTGGTTTTTGCACATGGTTTATGTATCCTGTGATCTTGATGAACCCATTTATTCTAGTATTTGTGTGTGTGTGTGTGTGTGTGTGTGTGTGTGTGTGTGTGTGTGTGTATTCATTAGGATTTTCTTCATAGAGTATGTTTCTGCATAGAGGAATTTACCAATACTCCAGCTACTTTTACCTCTGCTTATTTACCCTTAAAACCCTCACTCAGTCTTTATATCCACTTACAGGTTGTTAAACACCAGGCCCTCAATTTCTTCAATACTATTCTAAATCCTCAATATTCTGCTTAAAATTCTTTGTGCTACTCATCTCTCACCAGCTGTGTGTCTTGCCGTGTATTTCACAAAGAGAGTTAAAGTTATCAACACAGACATATTTCCTGTGAGTCAAATGATACTTAAGTTTCAGAACCCCGCACTCAGGACCCCCTTCCAAGCTTCTGGGAGGGCCCCTGGCAAAGTAAGATGGTTTTAAATTATAATTGTAAAAATTCTGTCTCTTTGCACTCTGATTTCCCTTCTCCTACTTCTGATGTCAGTATGCCCTTGGAGTAGTCCCTGGCATTTGAGGGATCTGAGAGAGAAAGTTGTGTTGGCAATATACATTATAACTGCCATCTGGAAAGTCATTTCAATGTAATTTTCAATTACACAAACAAGACATTGCAGACTAAAAATAGGGATGTGTATGAATTTCTTTTTTTTTTTTTTTTTTGCGGTACGCGGGCCTCTCACTGTTGTGGCCTCTCCTGTTGCAGAGCACAGGCTCCGGACGCGCAGGCTCAGCGGCCATGGCTCACGGGCCCAGCCGCTCTGCAGCACGTGGGAATCTTTCCGGACCGGGGCATGAACCCGTGTCCCCTGCATCGGCAGGCAGACTCTCAACCACTGCACAACCAGGGAAGCCCTGTATGAATTTTTTTGAATTAATGGAGTAAAAGCAATAAAGATGAACAATTTAAACAATAGAAATTATTCTGTCATAAAAAACAAATTATAACATTTTTTCAGATTACATCATAAGTGATACAATTTCAATAAAATCTCTTGGATTATTTTGTAATCCATTCAATGAAGAGGAGTTAATTATTTGAATACATTGGAGAAAGATTTAAGTTTCTTGCTGATTTGACCAAAGCTGCTGACATCACTGAATATAACATAAAAATCATAGTATACCACTTCAAGGACATCTGAGATAAGCTAGTTCATGAGTTTCATCATTTCAAAGACAATTTAAGATGTCATTTTCCAAGAAAACTTGAAATGCCAAAAATTTTATCATATATGAAAAAATTTTATAAGGATTTTCCCAAATTTGACAATGCTTAATATTTACATGATATTACCAGTAATGGGCTATGAAGCTAAAAGAATCTTTCTAAACTACCACAGATAATAAAACTAATGGCCTTGCTAGATGAAAGGCTGTATAATTTTTATATTCTCTCCACACAAAGTATTATTATAAAATGGTTCTCATATGAAAAGGTGCTTGTAAAGCATGTAACCAAAAATTATAGACAAAAGAAGTATTGTAGAGCTGTTACTTATTAAAAAGTTATACTGTTTTTCTGTATTTTGTGATATTGATGAGATTTATTAACTTTTACAATTTTATTTGTAATGATTTTTCTCCGTCTATAAGTGCACACTTTTAAACCTAATTTTGTAGTCGTCTTTTACAAGAAAGCCATCCCTCTATCCACACCAATCATATAAGATCTAGGCCGCACAAAATGTGATGGATCTGCTCTTCGCTAAGTGGCTTGATTTTTCTGTTTCCTGCCTTTTGTCCCTATAGAAGCACATGCATCCGTATCTGGTCTTTCTTCTATTAAATATCCCTTTAGGCCTTGACCCCCATGTTCATGACTTGCTCCCAGCAGCTGCCTTACATTGGGCCCATTAGGCCTTTAACCTTGACTTAGTTCATAGTTCTTGTCTCTGTCTTACCACTTCCTGGCTTCGCATTCAAACTTCCCATCCTCACCATTGCTCCCCTTTGCTTTAGTGATCTGTTGGACTCTTTCTTTGATTTTTTTTTTTTGGCTTGTTTTTAATTGAAATATAGTTGATTTACAATGTTGTGTTAATTTCTGCTGTACAGCAAAGTGATTCAGTTACACATGTTATATACATTCATTTTTATATTCTTTTCCATTATGGTTTATCTCAGGATATTGAATATAGTTCCTGTGCTATACAGTAGGACCTTGTTGTTTATCCATTCTATATGTAATAGTTTGCATCTGCTAACCTCAACCTCCCAATCCATCCCTCCCTCACCCCCACCCCTTTGATTTTTTTTTTTTTTTGAAATCAACATCTCTCTTAGCTCCCAGGTCTGCATGCTGATTGAGGATTCCCTGTGGCTTTTGGTCACTCAAGTGGACCTTATTAATTAACCACACAGAATGACACCACCCTTCTTCTTCCTGGCAAAGGCTAATCTTTCAGCCTTTGTTTTACATCTGTCCTTTCTTTCTAGCTCTCTGCACAAAAAATGATCACATCTCTTGCCTGTGTTTTTTAGCCTCTGTGACTGTACTCATACTGTCTGCTCAGCTCTGTAAACACTCAGGTGTCTCCCATCCTAACAAACCATTCTACTGTGTATCTTCCTTTTTCTCTCCTTGCTGCCTCAGTCAAGGTTCTTGATTGCTGGTACCACATAACTATTTTCTCACTTCTGCTTTACTGCTCAGTCTTTTCCTACCTGAAGCCTCTCTCTTAGGTCACCAAAGACCTCCTTAATACCGGATATAATGGCCTCTGTTCAGCCTTTGTCTGAGGCCTTAAACACTGATCACTACTCTCTACTTTAAATTCTCTTATCCCCTGGCTTTTCCGATGTTATCTTTTTGGTTTTTCTTCACTGGTTGCTCCTCCCTCATCTCCTTTGAGGGTTTGTTTTCTGATTTATTCCCATAAATATTAGTGTTGTCCAGTATCTTATCCTCAGTATTTCTTACTTCTTTATTCCTCCAACAGAGTGATCTATTTTTTTCACTCATTCATTCATTCATCAATATGTGTTGAGTACATACTATGTGGTAGGTACTGTGCTAGGTGCAAGGGAGACTGTGATGAACAAGACAGATACAGTCTGTATAATAGATCTTAGTCTACTTAGGTAGATAAATATTAACTCCCATGGCTTCAGTCATCATCTTTTTGCTGATGACACTCCTATCCATGTCTGCATCTTGCTTGATTATTAGGTAAATGATAGCCAGGACATCTGAAGTAATAAAAATCATTGAGATAGTAAAAAACATGTGGTTACTTTGAGCTGTGGCATTTGATGTGGGAAAAGCACTGGATCAGTCACTTAAAAAGGTTTCATTTATTATTACCCTAGGTTTTACACTGCCTGTAGGACTCTAGCGCAGGAAGAATGCTGTCTACAAATCTGAGATTCTCTTTTAGGCTCAGTGACTAAGTCACTTTTTTATTTTATTTATTTATTTTTGGCTGCATTAGGTCTTTGTTGCTGCAGGCGGGCTTTCTCTAGTTGTGGCGAGCGGGGGCTACTCTTCATTGCAGTGTTCGGGCTTCTCATTATTGTGGTGTCTCTTGTTGCGGAGCACGGGCTCTAGGCGCGCGGTCTTCACTAGTTGTGGCACGTAGGCTCAGTAGTTGTGGCTTGTGGGCTCTAGAGCACAGGCTCTGTAGTTGTGGCACACAGGCTTAGTTGCTCCGCAGCATGTGGGATCTTCCCAGACCAGGGATCAAACTCGCGTCCCCTGCATTGGCAGGCAGATTCTTAACCACTGCGCCACCGGGGAAGTCCTGACTAAGTCACTTTTGACTGAATTTCCTTCACTAAATGTTTGCTGTTAAATTAATTTTAAAAGATTAATAGAAAAATGTGTATGAAAGTAGTTAGCTACCTTTATTTATAGTTAAAATATTATAACACAATGGAAATGAGTTGGGGTGACCATATACCTCAGTCTTCCTGGGATAACCCCAGTTTATATGTTGTCTCAGCATAATGCAGATAGCACCTACTTTTACTTTCATAACTGTCTCCATTTATACAGTAGATTGTATGGTCACTCTAAAACCATTTTTCAAGGAAAACCTTTTTTCAAATACATATTTGTTATTATGCTTGCTATTTTTAAAGATCCTAATTTTTCCTTACTTCTTTACAGTCAGAGATTGACAGAATACAAGTATCTCTGGAATAAGACTCTTTCATTACTTACTTTTAGTAAAAGAGAGCTAACCAGTATTAAAAATGAAGTATATGATAATTTTCAAAACTGGACTTCACTGAAAGGAGAAGTTTTTCTACAAATTAAATCCATAAGTGAAACAGCCTTGACAGGTTTGTTATATATGTTTAGAACATAATCGTCCTTTTTTTGGTAAATGGTATATCATAAGTCATGAAATAATGATACTTCATTTTATGTGATGGGAATTATGATTAATTTTAAACCTGTTATTTGTTAGTATACTAGATGACCACTAAGATCTATTCCATCCCTGAAATTTAATAATTATAGGCCTGATCTAAGATAAGCTCTGATACATCAATCTTGAACTGTGACCAGAAGTCTGATTATTCCTGTTAAATGTACAAATTTGTATTTTAAAACTTTTTTTCTGTTAATGGCTGAGTAGCTCTAATTAGATCAGATTTCCCACAGATAACAACTATAAATTCTGAACAACGTACCTACCTAAAAACACTGGAGAGTGACCAAGACCAAGCACATGGAGGGAACATAAGAAAAATTGAAAGAAGGCCTATTACTATTTGAAAAAAGCCAATCTAAAATGGTTATGTACTGGATGATTCCAACTGTAATATATGACTATTCTGGAAAAGGTAAAACTATGGAAATAATAAAGAGGTCAGTGGTTGCCAGGGTAGGAAGGAAGGATGAATAGATAGAGCATGGAGTATTTTAGGGCAGTGAAACTATTTTTGTATAGTGTAATGATGGATAGGTGTCTTTATACATTTTGCCAAAACCCATAGAATATACAATGCCAAGAATGTACCCTTAATGTAAGTTATAGATTTGGGATGGTAATGATGTGCCAATGTAGGTTCATTAATTGTAAAAAATGTACCACTGTGGTGCAGGATGTTGATGGTGGGGGAAGCTATGCATGTGTGGGGGGCAGGAAGTATCTGGGAATTCTCTGTACTTTCTGCTTAATTTTACTATGAACCTAAAACTGAACTAAAAAAATCTATTATTTTTTTAATTGAAAGAAGGGGATAGCACTGGGTGAATTCCCTGTTTGTTGTTGTTGTTTGTTTTGGTGTTTTTTTATGGCTATTAGATTGAGGGCAGGGTACAATCTATTCCAAGCAGGGAAGCTAGAACTTTGATAGAAATCTATAGTCTTTTTGGCTTTAAGACTGGGGGGCAGAGATCAAGGCAGTCCCAGCTTTGAGAAGTGAGAGGATATCCTCGAAAAGAGATAGAAAGTGAGAGCTCAAATTACGCATATAAACTCTTCCCAAATCTCTGGCTTATCCCTAAAATACGTGTGTACAGGGAAGACTCTTAAGTAGCTCATCTAAGGCTAAAGCAATTGACATTACCTGCTACCTACCCTAGGGGAAACAGTCATTAGTATATGAGTTCAGCCAAGTTAACTACCTGTTAAAACAAAGCAATACCAAAAAAAAAAAAAAAAAAAAAAAAAAAATCAATACTCTAGAGGACCATAACAGAATCCAGAGTCTCCATAACATGACATCCGCAATGTTTAGGATACAATCCAAAACTACTTGAACTGGAAAGAAACAGGAAAATGGCTTCTACTCAAAAGAGTAGACAGTCAACAGAGACCAACCCTGAGGTGGGCCAGATGATATAATTAGCTGACTAGGATTTCAAATCAGCTGTTAACTATGTTCAATGACATAGAGGAAAATAAGCTAATAATGAATGAAAAGAGAGAAAATCTCAGCAAGAAACTATTAAAAATTGGAAAGTCAAGAATTAAAAAATACAATATCTAAAATAAAAATTTACTGGATAGACTTTTATAGCATATTGTGATTACCAAAGAAAGAATCAATGAACTTTAAGATAGATTAATAGAAATTATTCAATTTGAAGAAGAGAGATAAACACTGAAAAAAGTGAACAGAGCTCCAGGGAAGGGTTAAAATGTACCATAAGTAATAAATATCAGTAAATATGAAACTCTTTTTTCCTTTGAATTGAAAAACTGTCTATGATCATTTAAAGTAAGAATTATAATATTATATGGTGGAGGTTATAAAGTATATTGATTTAACATATGACAGCTAGAGCATAAAGGACAGGGGGATGGGGTAATAGATCCATATGGTTGCACGCTTTTTGTATTTTATGTGACATGGTGCAACATTCATTCTATGTAGACTAAGAAATTAAGGATGTATAATCCCTAGAGCAACCACTGAAAAAAATACAAAAAGCTATATAAAAAGCTAATAATAATGGAGAATTAACATCATCTGACTCTAAGATTTATTATAAAATCACAGTAAACAAATCAGTGTAATACTGGCATATGGATCAACAATAGATCAATGGAACAAAATAGCCTTGTAAATGACCCCTGTTGATAATGCTCATTTCACTTTTGACAAGGCACCAAAACAATTCAATGGGAAAAAGAAAGTCTTTCAACAAATTGTGCTGGAACAACTGAATAGCCATATAGGAAAATATACCCTGACTCCTTAACTCCATAAAAATTAATTCAGGATTAGTCAGAGCTAAATTTAAAAGCTAAAACAATAAAAGGAGAAACAGGAAAATATCTTCATGAATTGATAGTAAATGAAGGTTTCTTGGATAGGACACAGAAGTAAGAATAACAAAAGAACAAAAATTGATGAATTAGACTTAAAGTTTAAAACTTCCGCTCATCAAAAGATGCCATTAATAAAATGAATAGGTAAGCCACAGACAGAGAAAATATTCCAAAACTCTGTGACAAAGGACTGCTGTCCAGGTTACATAAAGAACACCTACAAGTCAATAGTAAAAGGACAAGTGATCCAACCAAAAATGGCCAAAAGATTTGAATAGACACTTTACAAGGAAAGATACACAAATGGCCAATAAGGACATGAAAAGGTGCTCAGCATTATGAGTCATAGGGAAATGCAAGTTGAAACCACAGTGAGATACCAGTACATACACACTACGTTGGCTAAAATGAAAAAAAATGACAACAGCAAATTTTGGTGAGGAAGGAGGGCAACTGGAACTCTCAAACAAATTGGTGAGAGTATAAAATGTTACAGCTGCTTTGAAAAAGGATCTGACAGTTTTTTAATAAAACTAAAGATACATCTGTCTGATGTCTCTGAAATTCTTCTCTTTGGAATTTACCATCTCCCCCAAATGAAAACATATGTCCATAAAAACATTCAGCAACTTTATTCAAGCTTTATTCAAAATAGCCTTAAGTTGGTAAAAGCCCAGAAGTACATCAGTAGAATGGATTATCAAAAAAACGGCTGAATAAACAATGGAATATAGAATGAACTACAGTAATGCAGTAACTTGGATAAACATCAAAAATATTACGCTGCCTGAAAGTAACCTTACACAAATAATGCACATTGTAAGATTCCATTTATATGATGTTCTAGAATAGGCAAAACTAATCTATAGTGGGAAAAAAAACAAAAACAAAAACAGAAGTTACCTCAGAGGGGAGGATTGACTGGAAAGGGGGCATGAGGGCACTTTCTTTGGTGATAGTAATGCTCTCTATTTTGATAGAGGTTTGGGTTACACAGTGGATGTATTTTTCAAAACTCATCTGTTGGTACATTTGAGATTTATTCATTTCTTTGTGGGTAAATTTCACTCAAAAATTAGAAATCTATATTGAATGCTAATTAACAATGTGCATGCTGAAGTATTTAGGGAGTCAAATATATTGACTTATCTTGAAATGCATAAATATGTAAGATGGTTAGAGGAATAACTATGTTATAAAGCAAATATAGTAAAATGTTAATTGAAGAATCTAGGTAGTGTGTGTATTTGAGTTCACAGTACAGTTCTTCCAACTTTTCTGTATATTTTAAATTTTTTATAGTTAAATGTTAGAAAAAGAAAGCATTCTAACCTTATAACTTCAGTTTCCTAATTTTATTATATAATATGTGCCTTTAGAAATGAGTTGTATATGATAATACTCTTAAAATTTTTAACTAATTTTGAGAATTAAATTTGGACAAATACAGATGAATATTATAACAACCATGTTTTCAACTGCAAAAATTGTTAATTTTTAATACTTTGCCTTTAAAAAAAGTGTCTTAGTTCAGCAGACATTGAATCAAGGGTATAACTGCAGGTAGTTTATTTGGGAAGTGAAGGTCATGCAGGTATAGGGACAGAAAGGCAGCCAATAAAGGTTGCAGTATTGCAGTGGGCAACTGGAGCTTAATCCCATGAGGAAACTGAGAAATGGTTTAAAACACATGCCTCAGAATTCCTCACTCAAGGAGTGAGGGAGCTGGACATCAACTCCCAAGAGTCATTGGTTAAGGGCTGCTCCCAGACAGTGTAAACTCCTTGGCACCTGTAGTCTGCCATTTGGTGGGAAGTGCTACTTTCTGCAGTTCCAGGGAAAAGATTCCTCCAGCACAGAGATGCAAATAGTGGGAACTGGAAGTCGGTAGAAGAACATTGAAAGGTTCAAGGGATATGGGCGGGTCACTGACAATGTCCACTACAGTTAATAATATAGATATACTCTATTTTATGCATCATTTCCATTATTTGAACATTCACATGTATCTTTTGATGAATATATGCCTTTGTTTCTTTCCAGTAACTACCTAGGAGTAGAATGGCTGGGTCTTATGGTAGGTTATATTTAACTTTTTAAGAAACTACCCAATAGTTTTCCAAAGTGGTTGATCCTTTTAAATCCCTACCAGCAAAGTATGAGAGTTCTAGTTGCTCCATATCCTTGTCAACACCTAGTGTTGTCAATCTTTTAAATTTTAGCCATTTTAATGGGACACATATAGAGGATATTAATCCACATTCAAATCACTTCTCAATAACTTTCTCATTTTTGAGTGTCTTGTCACATCTTATTATAGAATATTTACCTCATGATGTCAATAATGATGAACTCAGTCATACCAGAAGAGAAGAAGCATCAGCTCTACCTGTTTTTGTTTTCATTTTTGTTGCATTATCAGTATCTTCCCTAATGCATGATTTCTTTGGGGGAATCTTTTAAGCTAATTGTCAACTTTAGGACTTAGTTTAGGTAAACCACAGAGGAGCACATAGACTGAAATATGTCACAATCACAGAAAGAGATAGAAAAGCGAGGAGGTACTGACAACCCCTCTGCATGGAGGAATATTACTCCTTCCTCACTTTAAAAGCTCAGTCACTTTATTCTCTCTGAATGTGACCCATATAATATAAGGCCAGAGGGAAGTACTGCAGGTACATGAAGGGGAGGTTAGCTAAGGGTCTCCCAGAACAAGTAGCTGACCTTTCTTATGACTTACGTCTTGGTTCAGATGTCACCTCTTCAGAGAGATCTTTGCTGGCCATCCTAGTTAAAGTAGTCTTCCCTTACACTTCTCTATCCTATTTTTCTGTTTCATTTTTAATAACATTTATCACTGTCAGAAATATTCTTATCCATTTACTGATTTATGTGTTTACTGCCAGACTCCTCACACTAGGCTATAATCTCCAGGAAGACAGGAATTTTGATGGCTTTGCTGAATGCTGTCTTCCTAGTGTTTTAAGAGAATTTTGCCTGTCACAGGGTAGGTGCTCAGTGAACATTGTAGAATTTAAATGGAAATAAAGGACACCCAAATTTTAACCCAGATTAAATCTGATAATTTTTATGTTCCTTTTTAAACCTCTGAGTATTTTCTAAATGTTTTTGATAATGCTCACTTACTACTTCTATATCTAGGGAGAGAGAGTAAGGAGAAAGGAGAGGCTTTGTTTATGAGTTGCGTGTGCCTGCAGCCATGGGTTACTATCAGTAGTAAAATTCTCAATCTGATTTTTAAAGCTTGTTTGAAACTTATTTTTTGAACTTTAAGGAGGGAAATGCAAAACTTGATAATTCTTTTTTTCCCCTCAAATTCAAATGCCTTTAAGGATTTTTCTGACTATAAACATAAAATAGCCTCAATGTTAAAACATAGAAAATACAGAAAAAGAACAAGGAAGGAAGTGAACATCATCTACAATCTCAATACACAAAGATATCTGCTGTTAACATTTTGATATAGAACTTTCTAATCTTTATTTTTACTGTATAGATATATATACTTAATAATATATCATGTAAATATACAGTCATGCCAACTAACTGTGTAAACTATTTTGACATAGCATCTCATTGTAGGAATGTATCTTAACTTATTTAACTGGCTTTCTATTTGTGGACATTTAGGTTGATCATAGTTTTTGCTTTTATAAATAAGGTTTCAGTGAACATCTTTACTCATGAATCTCTATGATCTTGTCCCATTTTTTTTATTTAACATAGTTAATTCCTAAAAGTGGTATTGAAGAATCAAGTAGTATTACATTTTACATTTTATCTAACATGAGAAGACAGGAGGTAGTTTTCAACCCTTAACTTTAACATTTACCATTATAATAAATCATATTGCTTTTATATCAGAAGTGTGAGGGCTTTGTTTGGAAGTTACACAGTGGTGATTGCAGAAGCTCAGAGATGGAAATACATACACAAGGACAGTATATTTAATTTCCAAGCAAGAGCTTAGTGACCATAACAGTTGGGGTGTGTGAAAGTGAAGCTATATTATTGTAAGGGTTTTTCCCGCTCTTTTTAAAAAAATTTCTTCTTACTCTATGTTATCAGCACAATCGAAGCCTCAGGGCACATATATACAAACATGTACCAGTATATGCAAAATGACAAATATGCTGATGCTTGCCTTTTTATAATCTCTGATCAATTTGAGCACACTTTAAATTTAGCAGCAGTTCTAGTAAATATATAAACATGCCAATTTCACAATATAGAATTTTAAATAAATAATCTTTATCTTAAATTTAGATTCAGAGAAAATAGAGTGTAATACTTTTGAAGGTTAATTCTTATAAAGCTTGAGTAACTATCACACCTACACAAAAAGATGACCAAAAGCCTAGGAAGTATATAGACCTACATTGTCCAATATTGTAGCCGCCAGCCACACAGAGCTATTGAGCACTGAATGTCGCTCTAGCCTCTCTTTGAAATGGTAGTATTTTGGATATGTAGAATTAAAGCACACTGTTAAAATTAATTTTACATGTTTCTTTTTACATTTTTAATGTGGCTACTAGAAATTTTTAATGTATATATGTGGCTTGCATTGTATTTCTATTGGACAATGCTGGTATAAATAGTGAAATGAACTTTTTATACTTTAAAGCTGTTAAAATGTTATAATTTTATTTTGGTTTATTTCCTATTTACAAAAATTATAAGGGCTTAATGTCAGTTATAATGACACCCTTATATTTTGTTACTGTTTCTTATTTCTAGTTTGTTGTCTTGACTATTCAATTAAGCTTTTACCTAAGTTTATTAACACTAACTCCAAAATATATCTGTACCCCTATGTTCATAGTGGTATTATTTACAATAACCAAGACATGGAAGCAACCTGTATCCATTAATGGGTGAATGGGTGTGTGTGTGTGTGTGTGTATATATATATATACACACACACAATGGAATATTATTCAGCCATAAAAACAGAAATCCTACCATTTGGGACAACATGAATTGACCTTGAAGATGTTATGCTAAGTGAAACATTAGGATGGCCAAAAATTTCATTTGGGTTTTTCCATTACAGCTTATGGAAAAACCTGAATGAACTTTTTGGCCAACCCAATAAGTCAGAGAAAGACAGATACTGTATGATCTCCTCGTATGTAGAACCTAAATAAATAAATAAACAAACAAGAAAAACTATACACCAGACTCATAGAAAAAGAGATCAGATTTGTGGCTATGAGAGGTGGAGGTGGGGGAGGGAGAGGGGGAGTTGGAGTAAGGTTGTCAAAATGTACAAACTTGCAGTTATAAGATAAATAATTACTAGGGACATAATGTACAACATGATGACTATAGTTAACACTGCTCTGTGATATATAGGAAAGTTGTTAAGAGAGTAAATCCTGAGAGTTCTCATCACAAGGAGAATTTTTTTTCTTTTTATTGTATCTATATGAAATTATGGGTGTTACTAAACCTATTGTGGTAATCATTTCACACTCTATGTAAATTAGACCATCATGGTGTACACCTTAAACTTATACAGTGATGAATGTCAATTATTTCACAATGAAATTTTAAAAGTAAATATATATGTATATATATTTATTTAGACCCACACGAATATGCCCAACTAGGTTTTTTTTTTTTATTGAGGTATAGTTGATGTACAATATTTTATAAGTTTCAGGTGTACAACATAGTGATTCACAATATTTAAAGGTTATATTCCATTTATAATTATTATAAAATGTTCACTATATTCCCTGTATTTTACAACATATCCTTGTAGCTTATATGTTTTATACAGCCCAACTCGTTTTTGACAAGGGTGCACAAGCACTTCGGCAGAGGATAGCCTAGCCTTTCAACAAGTGGTGCTGGATATCAAAAACTTTGATCCAAACCTCACACCTTATAAAAAATTTAACTCAAAATGGATCATAGACTTAAATGTAAAATATAAAATTATTAAACTTTTAGGAAAAAAAGAAAATCTTTGTAACCTAGGATTCTTAGACTTGAACTTAAAAGCATGATACATAAAAGGAAAAATTGGTAAATTGGACTGCAGCAAAATTAAAAACTTTTCCTCTGCGAAAGACCCTGTTAAAAGGATGGAAAGGCAAGTTACAGACTGGGAGAAAATGTTTGCAAAGCACATATCTGACAAAGGGCTTGTATCTAGAATCTATTTTTTGTAAACTCTCAAAGTTCTACATCAAAAAATAGTGCAGTTAGAAAATGGGCAAAATGAATGAGCAGAAATTTCATCAAAGAGGATATACAGGTGGCAAATAAGCACAAGAAAAATTTGTTCAATATCATTAGTCATTAGGGAAATGCAAATTAAAACCATAATGAGATACTACTGCATATCTACTACAATGTCTAAAATTTTAATTGAGCAAAGCAAGTGTTGGCAAGGATCAGAGAAACCAAATCAATATCGCTGGTGGGAATGTAACATGGTACAGCCATTCTAGAAAATAATTTTACAATTTCCTCTAAAACTAAAAAGGCACACACTTACCACATGACCCAGCTGTTGCACTTTTAGGCATTTGTCCCAAAGAAATGAAAACCTAAGTTCATGCAGATACCTGTACATACACGTTCATAGCAGCTTTATTCATAATAACCAAAATTGGAAACAACCCAAATATCCTTCAGTGAATGAAGAACAAACTGGGATACTACTCAGCAATAAAAAAGGTACAGATTATTAATACATGCTCAAGGGACTATGCTGCATGAAAAAAATCCAGCCTCAAAAAGGTTACATGTTATATGAGTCTATTTATGTAGCATTCTTGAAATAACAAAATTATAGAGAAGGAGAACAGATTAGTTGTTTCCAGGGATTAGGGATGGTGGTGGGAATAGGAGTAGGTGTACTATATAGGGGTAGCAGGAGGTAGCTTTGTGGTGATAGAATAATCCTATGTTTTGGTCGTGTTGGTAGTTATACAAAGCTACATATGTGATAAAATTGCATAGAGCTGTGCACACACACACACACACACACACACACACAGAGAGAGAGAAAGGTGTGTATAACTGGTGAAATCTGAATTAGCTCTGTGGATTATACCAAGAGCAGTTTCTTAATTTTGATAGAGTACTGTAGTTATACAAAATGTCAACATGGGGAGAGGAGGAATAAAAGCAGCACAGGACCTTCCTATACATTTCTTTACAACTGCCTGTAAATCTCTAAGTATTTCAAAATAGTTTTTAAAAAAGTAACCTATATAGTGTTTTATGACTCCTTCATTAAATAATAAATCTAGTGTTTCAGAGTTTTTTAATATTATTTTATATCAGCTTGCCTTGGTAATAAGGTTATAGAAGCTTCCTAAAAACTTAATGATATAACATAATTTTAAGTTCATTGACTAAGCTAACAGGACTAAGAACAACAGAAAAATTTTATCAAGGCAAAAAAATTGATTGTATGAGATTAATACTAATAATTATACTTGCATCAGCTAGCAAATTCTGTCACACTTACTTTAAAAGCTAAAAACATCTATTGGCTATAAACTTTGACAATATTACAAACATTTTAAATAACATACTTTTTTTCAATACTAGCTTTTATTTGTTATCACATGGATATATCCTTATGGTGTGAGTTGATTCTGCACGGCATAGTTCTTCGTTTGAAAAGTTGATGTAAAATAAAACTTGAAACATTTTTCTAAGAAGTAAAATAAACTCCTAATTCCTCTATACTAACTCAGTTGTTTTCAGTTTTCAATTTTATCTTCTATACTCCACATGCTCACCTATTTTTGCATATTTATAATCACAACATAAACGCCAATAATTATTCTAAAATATAGCATTATGGGCTGAAATGTGTCTCTCTCAAATTCATATGTTGAAGTCCTAACTCCCTGGTACCTTGGAATATAACTATATTTGGAGTTAGGATTCTTAAAGAAACAATTAAATTTAAACGAGTGGGCTCTAATCCAAAATGACTGGTATCCTTACAAGAAGAGGAAATTTAGAAACAGACACACACACAGAGAAGACAATGTGAAGACACAGGGAGAAGGCGGCCGTCTACAAGCCAAGTAGAGAGGTCTGGAACAGATCTGTCCTTTATGACTCTCAGAAGAAACCAACCCTGACACCTTGATCTCAGACTTGTAGCCAACAGAACTGTGAGAAATGAATTTCTATTGATTAAGCCACCCAGTCTGTGATACTCTGTTATGGCAGCCCTAGCAAACTAATAAATGTAGTAAACCCCATATACACTGCACACATTATTCAGATACTTTAAAAGATTTTCACATTAAAATTAATTTACATTTAAAATCAAAGTCCAAAATAGGAAGGAAGTTTCTAGAAAAATGCATTGTTTAATATTTTCTTGCTGACAAAGTATGCTGAATATTAAGTAGAAGATACAAGTGAAGTATTTCCTATTCTTCTAATTAGTGGTTATCAATTTATGTAATCAATATTTTTAAGTCTAACTTTTCATAGATTAGGTTTTCTCAAATCAGAGCATAGCTATTTTAGTAGAAGAAATTTCAGAAAAAAATAATATTTTTACCAAGGCAGAATATTTTAGCAAGCATAGAATCAATTTGCTTCCACTCTCAAAATAACTCTTGACCGAATAGCTCTTGAACTTTTAAAATTCAAGTTCTGAATTAGGTTTAGAAATGTAGTCCACATTTTTTTATAAAATTGATGAAATTGGGGATAGAATAGGCCTATTTGCTTATCCTATTAAAAATGTTTCCTTCTTTTAGATGTGTGTGTTTACTGCCTTATCAAGTCTTACGTTAAATAATTTGCAGCTCAAAATGCTTGCCTCTGAAGTGAAGGGAGAGTTAAGATAAACACATATTTAGGATTTTCAGCTAGTGGTATATTAGAAGCTTTGTGCAATAATGCCTTTACTCATTTAGTAGCTATTTATTGAGCTTCTGTTAATTCTAGAATGTTGTGGCAGAAATTATGGGAGGAATAAAAAATGAATGAGATATTACCTCTGGCCTAAAATAACTTACGGTCAAATAGTAGGTCACATGTATGCATATGATCAGTGCCATAGAAATAGTGTAACTGGCACAAGTTACAGATCTGGTCAGGAAAGATTTCCAGGCAGAGATAGCCTAAGAGCTGTGGTAGGTCCAACGTATGAGGCTAGGAGGACCTTCTTCATGGGGCGGTGCAAAGACAGGGAGAGTGTATGGTGGGTACAATGACCAGAATAGGTTGATCATAATTTATGAACCCAGATTGGGACACATAAGTGGCAATTATGAGGTTGTATTAATGATGAAAGTAGGATTAAGTATTTGACACCAGGATTGCCATAGGTACAGGGGATATATAATTTGCCAAGGGTGAGTTAATTGACCCCCATTGATTTTACTCTCCTATTTCCATGTTAGAAACCTCCTGTTAAAAATCTTACTGTACTTTTCCATGTGTTAGAATATATTTCACAAATGAATTTGTATTGCAAATTCTTATGCTTTTAATGTCAGATAGAAAGTGACATTGACACAAGGAGTTATTTTAGAGACAGATAGTAGTGTACACTAAGAGAGTCAGCCTGTGAACCTAAGCAGTACCATTCTGGCAAACGATAAATAGGTCACAGCATGTGTGCACTCCTCTGCAGTGTCATTCGGACTTAATCATAGACAGATATGGTTACGGTAGGTAACAGTTTATTCAGCCATAAGAAGCTACCATTATGGCTAGAAAAATTACCCAGGAAGACTTCTTGGGCCTGAAGAAAAATTGCAACCTCCTTATTTTCTTTAACTACATAAAAAAAAAATTCTACTACTGTGTTAAAAAATTCTACTACTGTGTTAGTAGCTTTCCTCACACAAATGGGAACATATCCATAAATTTTTAGAAGCATATAGCTATTCCTAGGGGAAAATATTGCCATATAAAGGAACCATTGGAATATAGTAGACCCCCACTTATTTGATCCATGCCAATTTATTTCTCTAGGTTTTCCATTTTGAGTAGGAATTAAAGGTGAAGATGGTGGCAAGACCCCTTGTGTTCATGCCCTAGGTCTACCTTAAATGCCACTTTCTCTTCCAGATGTACTTTCTTCCCACAGAAAGGCATTTTGCTTTTCTCTCCTTAGACCACATTCCTGATCCTACTCATCACCATCCCTTGGGGCATGCCCTCTTCTCTGTGCTCTGTTCAGCGTACTGCTTTACTTCTCCTGTAACCATTTACTGGCCATATTGCCTCTGCAGCCATGTCTATCCCATGGATGTCTACTTCTGGTCTTCACTGGCCATGTGGCTACTATTTCTGCTGTGATGGCTCCAAGACCAGTAAACCAAGCCAACCTCCTTTGACACCCAACAACACACTAAACCCATCATGTAGTCCAGGATGAGCTAAGCAAGGAAGAAATGCCAAGTGAGCTCTCTGAAAAAGCAGACTGTCCAGATTTTCATGTAGATCACATCCTCATCAGTTCAGTTAATTGTTGTACAAATTTTATAGTATTTTTATTGCATGTGTGTTTGTATATTTTAATGGTGGCTTAAGGCAGCAGTGCTGAAAACACTAAGCAAAGGAGACCTTGATAATTATCATTCTGAAGGATAAAATGTTCCATGAATTTCTCACAAAATTATATAAAATTAGCACATTTAAATCTACATAATGCTGTGAAGACATACTGTTATTAAACTTAATCTAAGTAGATAGAATAATGAGAATTGATTGCTATGATGAAATTCTGCCCTTATTTTGAGGGGACAGAGTGTTATTAGAACCATTAAGATATATTAGCTAATACTTTCTGCCCATAAATTTATTAGTTTTAGACACTACATCCTTTTATTTCTCTCCACCCCTACCACCTTTCTTCATAATTTGTATAGAATATGCCCTAGTTATCTCCTAGAAATTCTTCCCAACCAGCTCATGCTAACACATTTAAATTTACTTTTCTGAATCATGTTGCCAAGAAAACAATTTAATTTCAATAAAACCCAAAACATTACCTGGATATTATTTTATTCATTCATGTGAGTATTTAAAAAGCAGGCAGGATTGCCATTTAATACAATTTAAAGACTTAAAAAAACTACTCAAAGGTTTCATGCATCATTTAGCAATACAATCCTTTTTTCATTTGTTTTTCAGAATAACTACTAAATTAAAACTTAACTTTTTTGTTAGGTGTCACTATACTCTCAGAGAAGTCATGTTGGCTTTCAACTATTCATTTTCTAAAAGAAAATAATCATTTTTAAAGAAATGTTTTATGATCCAGTGTTATCTATTTGTAAACTTTGAATTTTCTTTACAGAAATAAAGATGCTAAATAAAAGTTTGACAGTGTCCCAGAGAAATAACGTATGCCTTGAAGAGGAAATGAAAAATCTGAAACTGTTGTCAGATGCAGCCATATTGAGATCTCAGCAAATTGAGACATTCAAACAACAGGAAGTAAACTTGCAAACCAGATGCCATGACTTGCAAAAGGAAGTACTAGGTAAAAGAATTATTTTTTGCTGTTAGCAACTAGACATAATAAAGTAATGTCTAAATTTTTATTTCTCTCATGATCACAACAAAAATCTTGTTTTAACTAGTTTGTGTTGTAAATATGCCTAATTATTAATAACAATGCCATAACTGTTTCTGTGATAAATGTTTGCTATCATCCATTCCTATTCTGCCATTTAGAGTGGCAAGTATTAAGTGAATATATTAAAGACATTTCAAGTACAAAGTGAGATTTCAGGAAAACAAAGTAGAATTTTCTTTTGTATATCATTATTCCCAGTGGATGGTGGTTTAGAGTACTGAAGGAAAATATAGCATATGCTGTTATATAAGGTGATTCCAAATTTTTAGGCATTTCTTCATTTTCCCAAATGAAAAGGTTAAAAATTATGTTTTGGAAACCTTGGGCAAGGTTTTAAAATTTTTACCTTAGAACAATGAGTATGTTAGCAGTAAGGCTATGGGGTTTGTACTTTTTCCTGAAGGCAGTAAGGAATCTTTGAAAATTGGTAATCAGGAGAATGATATAACACAAGCAGTGTTTTAGCAAAATTAAGCTACTATCAACATATGGAGGTGTTCCAAATATCAAGAAATTGGAGTCAGGTAGCCATTTAGAAAATATCATTGCTGGTAACCCAGTCCCTAGACTAACCATAAGAAACTGAAGTAGGGTAGAGAACTAACATTTTTTAGGTCCTAATGTGTGCTAGAAACCATGTTAGCACTGTACATAAATTACTTCTGTCACTGCTCACAATGATCATGAATAGCAGGTATAATTATCCCATCTTACAGAGGAGAGAATGAAGGTCCAGAGAGGTAACATACTTGTTCCCACATAGCTGGTAAATGGCAGGGAGTGAAAGCAAACCTAGTTGGACTCCAAGACTCATGCTCGTCCCACTATGTCTCCTTGGCCCTCTCCATGGCCACACTGGGAAGGCTTAAATAGAATCAGGGTTGAGAGGACTACCCAGGAATAGAGAGGTAAACACCTGGCTGAGTAGACAAGGGCGAGAAAGAAGTCGCAGAGGGCTCTGAACTTCTTTGCTTGGAAGTCTTTAATGATGGAAGCACACCACAGACTAGAGAAATCTGGAGAGGAACTGATTCTGAAAGAGAAGAGAAGTTGTCACATGAACTTGGAAGCAATATGGAACTAGATACAAACTTTAAAATCAGATATTTTACTTTTTCTCTTGTGAATTACCTATTCATAGATCTTGCCAATGTTCTATTATATTACTAGAATTTTCCTTAACAATTTTTAAGAGCAGTTTGTATAGTAAAGTAATTATCTTCTCTATTCAATTTTTTTCTAATGTATAATTTGTCTATTGACTTTTCACAGTAAATTGCACCATATCAAAGTTTTTCTTTTGGGTGTCATCAAATTAATGTCTTTTATTGTTTCTGGTTAGTCTTGGTTAAAACAGTCCATTCCATTCCTAGATTATACATATGGTCTCTTGGGTTTTCTTTCATTTAAGTCAGTAGCACGTATGGAATTTATTTTTTATATGATGTGAGATTTGGGGCTCCAGTTTTATTCTTTCCAAATACATAGCCAGTTGTATCAGTATTATGTATTAAATAATCCATCCTTCTCCCACTAAATAAACCTACTACCTGTCATATGTCAAAATTTCACAAATGCTAGTATCTATTATTGTATTCTCTTTTCTGTTCCACTGATTTATTAGATGTACCATTAGTATCATATTCATTTGACTTAATAGTATATTCTCATAGCTGGTAAAGTTTATTCTCTGTCCTTTGTTCTTACTTTTTAAATATATATTTGAAGGCAGTTATTCTTTGATTTGAATTTTAAGATCATTTATTTACCTCTAATCCAAAGACTCTGATAGATATCTAGTAAAGTTTTTCTCTTCCAGTCTGTATACTTTTATTACATATTCACAGCAGGTATTCTTCCATATAAACTTTAAGATAATATCATTAAATTCTGATATTAACAGGGATTCTAATTGGGATTACATTATATTTATACTAATTTTTAGAGAATTGACATTTTTAGTGATACTAAGTCTTTTTAATATTATAAAAGTTTATTCATTCAAGATATGGTATGTCCTTATGTTGTTTTATGTTCTTTAATATAATTTTATAGTTTTATTTGAATGTTTCTTTGCCATTCTTTTAAAACTTATGACTATCATATTTGCATCTACTGTGAATGAACTATTTGCTCTATCTCAATGTCCTGATATTGATAGATGAAAAAAGGCTATTGATTTTTATATATTTGTCTCATATCCATTAAATTTACAAAATTCTCATATTACTTCTAGTAGTTTTTATTTAGTGTCTCTTGGATTTTCTAGCTGTGCATTTATATGACCAGCCCCAATGCCCCCCAAAAAGAGTTCATCTATTCTTTTCCAATGTTTATATATTTTATCTTATTTCTTGTCTTGTTCATATCTTATTAAATCTATTTGAACCTCTGAAACTGTGTTAAATAATAATGGTGACAGTGATCATCCTTGTCTACTTCCTGATTTTAATTGAAATCATTCGGTGTTTTTCCACTTGGAATTATATTTGATGTTTGGGTTTTGGTAAATATTGTTTATTTTTAATCAAATATTTTCCTTCTATTCCAACTTTACTTAAATGTTTTATTAGAAATGCTTCTGGATTTTGTTATATGCCTTTTCAGCATCTATTGATATTAAACATGTTTTTTCTCCTTTAACCAGCTGGTAAAATGGATTTGTATTACTAAATTTCCTGATACTACTTTTTTACATATCATTTTCTACATGGTTATATTTTATTTATAAGTTCAGTACCTACATTTATAAATGAGATTGGTCTATAATTTTTCTTTATTAAGGGGCACTAATTAGAGTTTTGTGTTAAAATTAAGTGATGTTAATAAATAGGTTTAATAACATTTGATTGTCTGTTTTTTAAGGGTTAGATAAAACTTGAATGTGAACCCAGTATCATTAAGTAAAATTCAATTATGAACTCATCTGATTCTGGTGCCTCTTTAAATGGTAATTATTTAATGTTTCCAGAGTTTTCTGTAGTAATTTGACTATTTAAATCTTCAGTTCTTCTGAGCTGTTTTTATTATTTATATTTTGACAGGAAATCATTCATTTTTCTCTAAGATTTCAGATTTGTATCCATAATATGGCATGTAGTACTCTTATTTTTAAAATATCTCCTCTATCTGTGGTGATACCTGATTTCTGATTTTTAATGGTATCTACTTTTATTTATCTCTTATTATTTATCAGGCTTTCAAAGAACTAGCTTTTGGGTTTTTTGTTTTTAATGCTTTCTACTACTTTTATATTCCATGACATTACTTTTGACTTCTATGTTTATTAATTTTTTCTTCCTGGTTTCTTTTTGTTTTTTGTTTTCATTTTTTAGACTTCTGAAAAGACTACTAAGTTCTTTTAGTTCTCATCTTTTTTGTTTAATAATAGAGGCATTTCAAAGTATAAATTTTTGTTTGAGTAAACTTTGTATCTCATAGCTTTTAATATTATTTTCTTTTTCAATGCTATCTAAATACTCTGTATTTCTTATTTTTTCTTAGATTAAAGGGTTATCTAGGAATATATTTCTTAGTTTCTAATTTGTTGTGCAAGGGAGTTACTTTTTTATTATTTATTTAACTTAGGGATATTCTGATTAAATAATGTGACATAATACCTCTATGAATTTGTTAAGCTTTTCTTTATGTTGAGTACATGATCAGGTTTTGTAAATGTTCCTTAGAAATTCAAAATAAAATATAATTCTCAACTTGATGGATGTAATGCTAACTTAGCTAGGTGTAGAATACTTGAGTTCTTTTCTCTCAGTAGACTGTTTATGCTAATGCTTTGACTTCTAGCTTTCAGTGTTGCAAATGAGAAATCTACCTACAGCTCTTATCTTTTTCCTTTAAAGATAACTCATCCATTTACCTGGAAGCTTGTTAGATTTCCCTATCTTTTTTTTTTTTTTTTTTCGTTGGACCTCAGGATTATTCAGTTGGATCACTCAGTTTCTTCATGACATGTACACTGGCTAGGACTTCATATACAGTTTTGACTAGAATAGGGATAGTGGGCATCCTTGTACCATTCACAATTTTACAAAAACACACTGCTAAATAACTTTGGGGTTTAAGCAGAAATTATAATGAATATAAAATATCTGGAATTGAATGGTATTAAAAAACACTATGCATCAAAAACTTGTGGGATGTAGCCAAAGTGGTGCTTTAAATACTTACATCAGAAGGAGGGAATAAACTCAAAGAACATAGAAGAAAAAATACAATAAAAATAAAAGCAGCTGTCAGTGAAATAGAAAACAAAAATATGATAAAAAAGATCAATAAAACAAAACATTGATAAAAAATAAAATAAAATAGACAAACCTCTAGCAAGTTTGATCATAGGAAGAGAGAAGATACAAATGAAAAATATAAGGCATGAAACAGAAACAGTGACTACAGGTAAAAAGTAGAAAGAAAAATGAATACTGCCAACAACTTTTGCCAACAACTTTGAAATCTTAGATGAAATGGACATATTATTAGAAAAATATATCTTACCAAGACTTACTCAGAAAAATTAAATGTTCCTATAACTATTCAAGAAATTGCAGCAATATCTGCTCACCAGGAAAGGGCTAGATTATTTAACAAGCAAGTTCTACCAACTTTCAAGAAACAGAGGATCCTAATTTTACACAATATTTTCTAAACAACCAAAAATTGGAAATATTTCCCAACTTACCCTACAAGGCAAGGGTAACCCTGTTACCAAAATCAAGACAAAGACATTAAAAGAAAAGAATATTATAGACCTATTTATATTATGAATATCAGTGTAACAATTTCAGCAGTATATTTGATACTTTAAAAAATATTTTGAACCACTTGAATGTATTACTCATTTAAAAAATTAATGAAGTTATAAGTAAAATAAAACTCCTACTATGCCATGCTGTTATTTTAGACTTCAGAGAGAAGAACAAATTTAGGACAGATTTGCTAAAATATACATTTCACAGTTATACATAACTTTCCCAAAAATGCAATTCACCCCAAAGATTATTATCCTTATTTCTCTTTTATTTCATCATTTTAATGTGGTTTCTAAGATAAGCCATTTCCTTGAATGTTTTAGTTTCTTAAAAGAACAGTGAGACATTAGGGAACATATCTTATATTGCATGTAACAGGTAGTTAAGGGGTAAGTCAAGTAACTACCTTTCTATGTTTGAAAAAAAAGTGATTTATGGGAATAAAGACAAGAGAAGAAAGGGAAAACATTTTCACTAACTAGGAACTCTCTCTGTATCAGTCATTTGACTAGCACTAAGCATTTGACTAATTTTCCCTTATCTAATCCTCACAGTATTCTAATGTGAAAGCTTTTATTCTTCCTATCAGACATAGAGACGTAGGCCATGGTCACACTGCTGAGATTCAAACCCAGGTCTCTGTTGGGACAAAGCCTGTTAGCTCATTAATCATTTCTGTCAATTCCAAAAAGGCATATGAAAACACTGAACTCCTTTTCCTTTAAAAAAAAAAAAAAAAAAAGAGGTGGTGGATTTTACCCCTTTCACAAAAATGGACCATTGGCCTAGCAAGTCTTCTAGGAATTAAAGCTAGGACAGTGTTTTCCAAAATTGCCTGACCACAGGAACATCTGGGACTGTGGAAATGCACGTGTGGGGATAATAAAGGAACGTATTGAAAATGTACATTCTTGCGTATCAGTTGGAACATACTGAGTATCTCCAAGATTCTAAGACTCTCTACTTTTAATAAGTGCTCGAGGTGGTTCCTGTGATGAGGAAAATTTGGTACTAGCTTAACAATAAGAATAAGGAAAATAGGAAAAAGCATGTTCACATTGTAGCACAGTAAAAAAAAAAAAAAGAAAGAATGAAATGCCTTAATTTAAAAGAAGTGCATTGGCACTGGCTCCACTATCCTTTGGCTTTTTAAGATTCGATGTTTTGTCTCTTCACTCTTTACTCAGATTTAAGCTTTACAAAGGGAGTCTCTGGTCTTAACGTTTTGATGAAGGCTGGTAGCTGTGAGGCTGACACACTGAAGAAATTAGTAGGAACGAAAATTGTAGAGAAGGGGTATGAAAGATGAAGATCTGGGACGCTTATGTTAAGCTTTAGAAAACAGAGCAGGCCCGGCCCCTCGAGCATCAGGGCTACTGAGTCGCCGGGTCCTGGGGCTTTCCATCCTCTGCCACTCGAGAGATGACACTTTTTAAAAGAGAAAAATGGGTGTTATTTTTATTTACTTTTTTGTAAAGTGATTTTACGTCTTCTCTTTGAGGCTTGGGATGATCCTTTGTCTGCACTGTGTACAATAATTGTTTCCCTCTGACTCATTGCTTGCAGCTCAGTGGGCTGTGTGCTGAGGATCCATCCGCTCCTGGGACACGTTGCTGTAACAATGCTAATAAAACGTCTCTTTGTAAAAAATATATATAATAAATAGAATAGAATAGAATAGATTAAGCATTAGTGAGGTTTTTTAGTTGCAAGTACCAGAAACTAACTCTAATCATCAAAGAAATTTACTGAAGGGATATTATTTATATATTCAGAATCTTTGAGAAGGTAGAAGAATCAGGCCTAGAAGATGGTTAGAAAACCGTGAAGCTAGAACTGCCAGAAACACAGCCAAAATCATGCCACAAGAACCATCTGGAAGGGTACAGCTGCTGTGTCCTTAAAGCACTGGACACCCTGCACGATCCCCTACTTACTCCTATGGTCTTGAACACCGATTGATCTTGGAATGAATTCTCTACTGCTTCTGCTGCTTGGTGTCAATTGCAGTCATGTCAGATCTTGGAAAAAACATATTTTTTAAATAGTCTGGAAAGTAAGAACCACGTTTGGCTGCCTAGCTCTAGCATATTTTGAATATGTTATTATAGGAGTGTGTAGAAGCTGTAAAAATGGCAATGTTATTTTTAGAACAGAATAGCAAATACAGAAGTCAAATCTATTTTAATATAAGGATCATTAACAAATGGGAAAAGCAAAATTATGTAATAAGTGGTGTAGGGGTAACTAAAACAAAATAACCCAAAATACACCCAAATAAACCTCGAATTAAATAGAAAAAAAAATAACAGGAAAAACTAGCACCAAAAAAAGATACAGAACTTACCCTAATCGCAGAGGGATAAAGCAGCACTTCAGAAATTGCAAAGAGTAATATTAACAGATTTTGCCTATAAAAATATATAATCTCTGAATTCAAAAACTGCCAAACCTAAAAATAGAAGATGGACAAAAAAATATTTGTATCATATATGGTATGCAAAGTGTTACTATCCATACCATATAAAGAATTTATTCAACTGTGTGAGAAAACTCCAAGACCCCAAGCAGGCGAATGGTTGAAAAACAGAAACAGATAATTAACACAGGAAATTTGGTAAACAAGCAAGAAACATTGAATTACCAATAACTAAACAAAAATAAAACATATACCTCCTTTTAAATTAGTACAAAGACTTTAGTGATAAAGCTTCCCTTCCTTTGGTGATAAAAAATTGTTATTATATTTCTCTAACCCATAAAAATATTTGTGATCAAGTAATCTCTTTGTGAATTTATGTTTAGAAAACTGCAGAAGAATGTTATTTATATGCAAAGATTATATTTTTAATAGTGAGTGATTAGGAATAATTTATTCCCAACTCTAATGAAATGGGTAATAAATTATCATATACCATCACTTGGAACATTATTTAGAGTTTTTAAAAAATATTCTGGGGGGATAGTTGATTTACAATGTTGTGTTAATTTCAGGTGTACAGCAAAGTGAATCTGTTATACATACACATATATCCCCTCATTTTTAGATTCTTTTCACATATAGGCCATTAAAGATCAGTGAGTAGAGTTCCCTGTGCTATACATTAGGTCCTTATTAGTTATCTATTTTATATACAGTAGTGTGTATGTGTCAATCCCAGTCTTCCAATTTATCCCTCCTCCTCCTTACCCACCAGTAACCATAAGTTTGTTTTCTACATCTGTAACTCTATTTCTGTTTTGTAAATAAGTTTATTTGTACCCTTTTTTTAGATTCCACATATAAGTGATATCATATGATATTTGTCTTTCTGTGTCTGACTTACTTCACTCAGTATGACAGTCTCTAGGTCCATCCATGTTGCTGCAAATGGCATTATTTTGTTCTTTTTTATGGCTGAGTAATATTCCGTTATATATATGTACCACATCTTCTTTATCCATTCGTCTGTCAATGGACACTTAGGTTGCTTCCATGACCTGGCTATTGTAAATAGTGCTGCAGTGAACATTGGGGTGCATGTGTCTTTTTGAATTATGTTCTTCTCTGGGTATATGCCCAGTAGTGGGATTGCTGGATCATATGGTAGCTCTATTTTTAGTTTTTTAAGGAACCTCCATAGCATTCTCCATAGTGGCTGTACCAGTTTACATTCCCACCAACAGTGTAGGAGGGTTCCCTTTTCTCCACACCCTCTCTAGTATTTATTGTTTGTAGATTTTTTGATGATGGCCATTATGACTGGCGTGAGTTGATACCTCATTGTAGTTTTGATTTTCATTTCTCTAATAATTAGTGATGTTGAGCATCTTTTCATGTGCCTCTTTGCCATCTGTATGTCTTCCTTGGTGAAATGTCTGTTTAGGTCTTCTGGCCATTTTTTAACTGGATTGTTTGTTTTTTTGATATTGAGCACCATGAGCTGTTTGTATATTTTGAAGATTAATCCTTTGTTGTTTCACCTGCAAATATTTTCTCCCATTCTGAGGGTTGTCTTTTTGTCTTGTTTATGGTTTCCGTTGCTGTGCAAAAGCTTTTAAGTTTAATTAACTCCCATTTGTTTATTTTTGTTTTTATTTTCGTTACTCTAGGAGGTAGGTTGAAAAAGATCTTGCTGCAAATTATGTCAGAGAGTCTTCTATGTTTTCCTCTAAGAGTTTTATAGTATCCAGCCTTACATTTAGGTCTTTAATCCTAAATCCTAGGGTGTGTTCTAATTTCATTCTTTTACATGTAGCTGTTCAGTTTTCCCAGAACCACTTATTGAAGAGACTGTTTTTCTCCATTGTATATTCTTGCCTCTTTTGTCATAGATTAGGTGTCCATAGGTGCGTGGGTTTATCTCTGAGCTTTCTATCCTGTTCCATTGATCTATATTTCTGTTTTTGTGCCAGTACTATACTATCTTGATTATTGTAGCTTTGTAGTATAATCTGAAGTCAGGGAGCCTGATTCCTCCAGCTCCATTTTTCTTTCTTAAGATTGCTTTGGCTATGTGTGGTCTTTTGTGTTTCCATACAAATTGTAAAATTCTTTGCTCTAATTCTGTGAAAAATGCCCTTGGTAATTTGATAGGGATTGCATTGAATCTGTAGATTGCTTTGAGTAGTATAGTCATTTTCACAATGTTGACTCTTCCAATCCAAGAACATGGTAATCTCTACATCTGTTTGTGTCATCTTTTATTTCTTTCGTCAGTATCTTATAGTTTTCTGAGTGTAGGTCTTTTGCCTCCATAGGTAGTTTTATTCCTCAGTATTTTATTTTTTTTGATGAGATGGTAAAGGAGATTGTTTCCTTGATTTCTCTTTCTGATCTTTCATTGTTAGTGTATAGGAGTGCAAGAGATTTCTGTGTATTAATTTTATATCCTGCAACTTTAGCAAATTCATTGATGAACTCTAGTCATTTTCTGGTAGCATCTTTAGGGTTTTCTATGTATAGTATCATGTCATCTGCAGACAGTGATAATTTTACTTCTTCCTTTCCGATTTGGATTCCTTTTATTTCTTTTTCTTCTCTGATTGCCATGGCTAAACCTGTGTTGAATAATAGTGGCAAAAGTGCACATCCTTGTCTTGTTCTGATCACAGAGGAAATGCTTTCAGTTTTTCACTATCGAGAATGATGTTTGCTGTGGTTTTGTCATATATAGCTTTTATTATGTTGAAATGGGTTCCCTCTATGCCCACTTTCTGGAGAGTTTTTATCATAAATGGGTGTTATAAATAGATCAGCTGCATAAAGTGCAGCTGATCTATTCAGTTCTACATGTAGAGATTGGGTAGTTATAGATGTAATACAGATTCATCTAAAGGACAGTGTAATTGCAGAGCAAAATGACACATAATTTCAAAACTAAATTAGGGTTTCTGCTGCTGGTGTTGAATAGATTCACTCCATGGGTAACAATATCCAAACTGTGTTAACAGAGAAAGAAGCTATCTTAAAAGGCTATCTGTCACCTCTCTTTTGGTTGAAACCATTGAAAATTGGTATGTCAGAGTGGACAGGATCATTAAAGTTTCTCTTAATTCAAGATGACAAGTACCACTTCCTATGAACCTATCCATGAAGGGCACCAGGTTTTTTTGTTGTTGTTGTTTTACCCCACAACAATCTAATTCCCATGTTAAGTTCTCAGTAGAAATGTCAGACCATTTAGAAAAATGTTTATTAATATGCCTCTTACTTTATCTACAAGTACCTTCTGGCAAACTGATTGCACCAATGTATTGTTTCTCTCCAATTCATTTTACAAAAGTGGTTACAGTGGTTTAGGAAAGCTATAGAACTACAAGTGCAGGAAAGACAGCAAAGTTTCCATCTCAGGTCTTGGCAGTGTTGTATTCCCATACTTGGTACACTTTCTTCTCCCCTCTAGGGTCTATTGGGGACTTTCACAGGTGTTCCCACCTCCAGTGGTCCAGGCCAGCCCCTCTGCTCCCCTCCTCTCAGTACCTATTTTCTATTTGTTATAATCTGCCTTTATCTCTGCCCACTATCCATTGAACCAGCCTCTTACCACAACTCATCTGTTCCCATATGTTGGTGCTGGGCTGACCATATCCTGAGAATAACTTCATTTTTCAGCAAATATTTATTCAGCGTTAACCACATGCCAGCCAGCTGGCCTCGACTTCACTTTGACTTCTGGTGTGCAGGTGCTCTCCACCTGTTCACAGGTCTTCATTGGATGTCTGACCTCCTGGCTCCATACTGGTTATATGTGCCAACACTCTTAATTTTAGACATTCTTAACAGCCTTTTTTTTTTTTTTTGTCCTCTATATTAAGAATATGCTATAAATTTCTCTAGCTCAAATTTTGTTGCCATTCAAATTACTTTACTTTTACTTTCTCTACGATGTTATGACATTTACTTTTATAATTTTCATGAACTTCAACAATCTTGCTTTAGTCGGCTTTCTTTTAAATGCCTGCCTAATTTTTCTATTACTAGCCAATTAATGTGCTTAAGATTTTCTGTTATCTCAATAATTATCATCGATAGCTTTTCCAGCTTATTAATATCTTTTCAAAATCATGTCAGTTATTTGAGAAGAGGAAAAACCATGCATCACAGTGAATATCTTCTCCCCAGATAAATCACTGGGTTAACATAATGGGCATAGCATTTTAGATTTTCTTTTGGCAAATGAAAATAAGGGCAGACTGATAAACTACTCATCTCTTGACTCTCCCTGTGTCTTGTTTGAAGAAACATAATTATTTGTTCAAAGCATACAATAGAAAGTATTTAAATTGACTTTTCAATATGAGCTTTGTAAATGGCTTTTTATAATTAATAATCTTAAGTCCAATTCTAAGCATTTGCATTCTTTATATTCTTTCTTACAAGTCATGTTACTGGCTTCTCCACAGTTGCAGAACCAGCTTTAAGTGATAAGCATCACAATAAGGCTTCTTTTCTAGTCCTAGCTGAATATCTCCCCTTCTGTTTTCCTAGGCTAATTTTCTGTCCCACCTTCTGTCCCCTGTTTTTTCTTTCAGAGTATTCAAATGCTTTACTATCTATTTCCCCTGTATCTTGCAACCTCTTAATTCATCTCACTTGAACTTCTGTACTGTGGCCTGTTATTATTTATGTTGTTAGTTGTTACTTATTCTCTCTTAGGTTCTCTTAATAAATGAGTTAACACGTCATACTTTTAACTAACATGAAACATATTTTTATGTTCTGAATTTTTGTTTGTTTGTTTGTTTTGCGGTACGCGGGCCTCTCACTGTTGTGGCCTCTCCCGTTGCGGAGCACAGGCTCCGGACGCGCAGGCTCAGCGGCGATGGCTCACGGGCCCAGCCGCTCTGCAGCACGTGGGATCCTCCTGGACCGGGGCACGAACCCGTGTCCCCTGCATTGGCAGGCGGACTCTCAACCACTGCGCCACCAGGGAAGCCCCCATATGTTCTGAATTTTTAAACCTGTGAATACTATGTCATTATTGTGTTTACTTATAAATAAAGTTTAAAGTTCTAATATTTCATAATCCCATACCTCCTACTTTTAGAATAAATTTATCTTTCTCCATTTTAAACTGTCTGTTGTGTCTTCCAGCCTCTACCCCTCACCCACGTTCCCCACCAATGTGGTCTTAATTGAAATCATGCTAGGCCAAGAATCAGAAGATGATAACCCTCTATATATTAGCCAGGTGGCTCTGACATGACATTTAGCCCTGATGAGTGTGTGTCCACATCTAAGTAACTAATGGGTTCGACTAAGACCTCGGAGGCCCTTTCGGGCTCTCATAGGCTGTAATTCTTATCCTAACTCTGATGCCTTTTGCTTGTTTCCAATATTACATAAATATTTGTATTTCTACATTGATACTTTTTTCTTTTAAATCACCGCTGAACAATTTCAACTTTTATTCAAGAATATAGTCTTTATGATCATTACTTTTCTACATAAAAATTTTAACTTCGTTTTGCCCACATTTCCCTTTTGTCTTTTGAGACATAGATGCTTGAAAACTTAAGTAATATGATAAGTCTAGTCCATATATTTAATAGTGGTTTAAGAGTATATCATAGACACTAATTAGCAGCCTAACTATTAATGTCAAACTTTCATCTTTTTCATAGGAAAGTAACTTATAAAATGAAATTTTAGAGGCTAAATTCTTGGTTCCCTTTTAAAGATTTATTTACATAACTTTTGTAATTTTATGTTTAGCTCACACTAATATAACTTCCAAAATGTATAATTTATCTCAATTGATAGTACTCCTCATAGAGGTCATTGTGACCCACAAACCTGTCTACTTAAATGATTTTCCTTCCACCTGATAGAAAAGAGTGTCCTTTACTTTTTGTCAGCGGTCACAAATATTGGAAGACACAGTTCAGAAAAATCACTTTAGCATTAATGTTCTTCCTAAAATTTATTTGACCAAGTTTCATATTTATTCCTAGTGAAAACACTTTTGGATGGATTTTTTTTCTTTCAGGAAGCTCTTTAGTATAATAAATAATACATAAATATTAATTATTTTGCACATAATGTTTTACCATCCTATTTGAACTTTTTAAAAATAGCCTTATTGAGAAATATTTTAAATATCATAAAATTTGTGCATTTTAAGAGTACAACCCAGTGGGTTTTAGGATATTTACAGAATTGTATGACCATCACCATGATCTAATTTTAGAGCATTTCTATCATCCCCAAAAGAAACATCCTAGTCATTAATAGTCCTTTCCTTTGCCCTCCTGCCCCTCCCCACCAATAATTAATTTACTTTCTTTCTCTATAGATTTGCCTGTTCTGGACATTTCATGTAAATAGTATCATATAACATGATCTTTCTTGTCTGGCTTCTTTGACTTACCATAATGTTTTTGAGTTTTATCCATGTTGTGGAATGTGTAAGTACTGCATTCCTTGATTAGTAGCTCCTCAAAGTGAAAGAAATCAAAATGAGTGATATGGTTCATTAAAAAAAAAATACTGTCCAGGAGTCAAACACTTCCACTTTCTGGCAAGTTTATGCCTTTTACAGGACTTCTGGATACGTTATCAATTTCTTTGACTCAGT
The DNA here is from genome assembly GCF_964374135.1 of Grampus griseus. Lineage (NCBI taxonomy): Eukaryota > Metazoa > Chordata > Mammalia > Artiodactyla > Delphinidae > Grampus > Grampus griseus. The sequence goes on from NC_138998.1 coordinate 36,578,612, forward strand.
TACTTCATCTATAAAATGGGAATATAATAGCTTTCCTTAACTACCTTGGAGTGTTAGGAGAATCAACAGATAAAATGTAGGAGCACAAAATAACTTACACATATAGAAAATATTAAACCACCAATCTAAAGTGGTTTTTCTGGTATGATAGCAAACCAAATGATTATATTTAGGATAAAAATAGTAGAATTTCCTTAAATGCTCCTTTAATGACCAAGGAAAACTATGAATTTTAATTTGTTTACCCAAAGGTCCCTTTGCCTCCACTAATTTATTTTACAGTCAGCATTGGTTAGTTGTAACAACAGTTTGCCTGCTCTTAGAACAGGATGCTGAAGAAGGGAGTGGCTGTGATTAATTCAGGAGTCATCTATTGCATGGCAGATGGAAGAGTCTCTGAACAGAGTTCCACTCTGACCTTACCTGCCAGGCATGATTTTCACAGGGAGTTCACTGTGGTGAATTGACCAGCCCTATGATTCCTTTTGAAGCCTTGAACTCCTCCAGAAGGAATAATGTAACCTTGGCTTCCAAAAAAAGAAGTGCTGATTTTACAAACAGAAAACCAAGGAGGTTTGCAGTGATCCTTAGTTTTACTATATCCAACAGCTTTTTTTTTTTTAACGGAAAAAAATTCTTTATTTCAAAAACAGGTTTTCTCAAAGAGAAAGAAGTAGGAGTAGAGGTAGGGAAGGAACTTATATTTATATTCTTTTTCAAATTCTTTTCCATTATGGTTTATCATAGGATATTCCAACAGCTCTTAAAAGAGGCTAGCTTGACATTGGGATACTGTGGGCTGCTTGGTTATCCTAGGGACTCTAGACCAGTTGCAAACCAAATGGTCTTAACTAGAACTCAGAGAGTTCTTATGTAAAACCAGGTCATGACTGGAATATGGAGAGTAACAAGGGTCTCCTGTAGAAGCCACTTCGTCTTTGATCACTGGTGTCTTATAAGATTATCTTTGTTTCCTTTATTTTTCATTTGCTTCCAACTTTGAGCTTTCCTATAAAGATTATCTCTGTTTTACATATTTTCTCCATTTTACAAATGTTTGAATATTAGAATGTTCTACAGTGATCTTAAGCATCCACTCCTTAGGGTGGTTACCTCTTCTCTGAGACTTCTTTCTCACCTTTGAGATAGTGGTAATTCTAGTTTATTATCTAGTCATGTTTCACCTGTGCCATTGCAACCTTCTTCCTCTCCTCATTCTGCCCCTCCAGCATGGTTTTTCTCTTTTAAGGCTAGGTCTTAGCCTTACCACTTTCTCTGACTTCTCCTTAACTGCACCATCCTCCCCAGGTCCTTGGGTTAAATTTTATACATCTTTTTTTTTAATCCTGTGGACTCTGTCCTTTGCCTCAATTCCTAAGTCTCCCTCTCTCAGAAAGATTCGGACCATTCATTCTTTCTTCATTATTGAAATATAGCTGACTTAACAATATTGTGTTAGTTTCAGGTGAATGACATAATGATTTGACAATTGCAGACATTATGAAATGATCACCACAATGTCTAGTAACCATCTGTCCCCATATAAAGTTATTACAATATTTTGGACCATCTTCCTAATGCTGTATATTATATCCATGTGACTTATTTATTATGTAACTGGAGATCTATACCTCTTAATCCCCTTCACCTATTTCACCGCCCCCTACCCCTTCCCTCTGGCAACTACCCATTTGTTCTTTATGAGTCTGTTTTCATTTTGTTTGTTTTGTTTTTTACATTCCACGTATCAGTGAAATCATGCATATTTATCTTTGTCTGACTTATTTTACTTAGCATAATACCCCCTAAGACCATCCTTGTTGCAAATGGCAAGATTTCATATATTTTAGGGCTGAGGAATATTCTATTGTATATATATACCACACCTTCTTTATCCTTCTTTATCCATATATCTTTATCCATATATCTTTATCCATATATCCAATACAATTATTATTATCCCCCCATTTATAGATCACCTACCAGAGAGTGTGGGTCTTGACTATATTGTTTCTCTGACCCTCCTATTTGTCTCATTGTAGTTCCTTCTTTATATCTTTAGTTGTGGAAAATCTTTTCTGTTAGTCTTCAGGTCATTCTTATAGATAATTACTCTGTAAACAGTTGTAATTTTGGTGTGCCCATCGGAGGAGGTGACCTCGGGGTCTTCCTACTGCACCATCTTGGCCACTCCTTGCCCCATTTATTCTTTCTTCAATTCTGTACTTGTGGCGTAATGTGATGCAGTCCTCTTTCTAAATCATCTTCTGCCCATTCAGTCACTAGTCAATTGATTTGGTCATTCAGCATTATTAATTAGACACCTATATCATGAAGTCTAGGCTTGATTAGGAGCAGATCTTCTGTAGTACACATAGCTTCTACACTAAGCATGCTGCATTCTCAGGAAAGCTTCAGCCGACCAGTGAGAGGAGGGAGTGATCCTCTGCCCTATCCCTAACACCCATATGAACACACTCCTGACAACACTCACAGCCACTCTTTCACACATGGACTCACCCAGGCACACAGCACACCTGCTGTTCATAGACATTTAAAAATCATCCACATTTATGGACCATGAGTAATAGCAACACTAACTGAATGAGAAATAAATGACCCATCCCCCTTCCCCACCCCTTGTTCAATGTCTCACTTCTTACCAGCATCTCTTTCCTACTAGCTAATCACTAATACTCTCCTTACATCATTAAAAAAAAAGTCATTCCTATGAAGTAAAGTAGCTTTCCTACCACAGTCTAAATAATAGCTAACATTCACAAGGCATTAACCACATGTCAAACACAGTGAAGCCACTGTGTACCCCCTTATTATAATCCTCCTGCGCTAAGCCCTTTTATTATCTCCAATTTACAAATGAGATTACTGGGGCTTAAAGGAGTTAAGTCATTTGCCCAAGGCAACAGCCACTAATCAGCAGAATTGGAACCTGAGTCCAGAGCTATGCTGCCAAAACTTGGGCTCTTAACTGCTTGAACTCCACTGCTTGTGAGCATCAAAGCATACACATTGTTATATTAACTTATACTTCAGAGAAAGCTACTATACCAGGTACTTCCAGTACTGGTAGTAAAAACAAGTTTCTATAAGGGGAAGGCAGAAGAGGTCCAGAGAATAGTAGACACCTGGCGGTGGGTTACACAAATGCTTGATAGGTTATGAAATAGGTTGTAAGATAGGTATATGTATATTATGTTGTTCAGTGTTAGGCCACCTTAATATGATTCTTTTGTTCTCTATTACCAAAATAAGCCATGTTCACTATTGATTAGGAAATTCCAACATTCGCATAGTTTTGTAAACATTTGATATGTATCCTCCTAGACATTCTGTTTTGAAAATATATATTTTTATGAGTGGAATAATAGAGTTTTATAATATCCACCTCCTCCATTTCTTCCATTATGAAATCTTTCCATGTCAAAAATATTCATAATATTCTGAATTTGGATGAATCATAATTTTTAATCATATCTTATTTTTGGACAATTGTTTATACTCTTTTCTGTTAAAATATTGCAATAAACATCCCCATAGCTAAATCTTTTCACATATATGTTAGTGTTGCCTTCAGATCATTCTTAAAGTTATAAAATATTTTTGGTTTTATGCTTGCTACCTTTAAATTATGTAATTGTGTGGTAGACTTTTTATTTTATTTTTTTTAATAGCTACCCGGAGACAATAGAATGACATTTTATTTTATTTTTATTTTATTTTTGGCCATGCCCATGTGGTATGCACGGTGTGGCATGCAGGATCTTAGTTCTCCAACCGGGGATCGAACCTGTGCCCCCTGCATTGGGAGCACAGAGTCTTAACCACCGGACTCCGAGGGAAGTCCCCATGGTAGATTTTTTTTTCTTTCTTTCTTTTGCGGTACGCAAAAGGCCACCGTGTGGCCTCTCCCGTTGCGGAGCACAGGCTCCGGACGCGCAAGCTAAGCGGCCATGGCTCACGAGCCTAACCGCTCCGCGGCATGTGGGATCAGACCGGGGCACGAAACCATGTCCCCCGCATCAGCAGGCGGACTCCCAACCACTGCGCCACCAGGGAACCCCCCATGGTAGAATTTTTAAATGCAATTAGCACAAAGTAGTTTTGTAGCATGAAAACATTCTTTGGAAGAAATTCTTGCCCTTTGCCTATTTTGCTGCCATCCCAGCACAACAAGGAGAAAGGAAGCAGCAAAAAGAATCAGTACTCTGTGTGGCTGAAGATGCACTCCATCTCCTTTCCAGTTTGCATAGAATCAGTGCTGCACACAGGAATCTCTGTAAGCATTCTGATTGTAAAACACACTAATTGATTAAAGAAAGTTGATGTTTGTATGATTATGTGACTTTATTGAAAATCTCTTAAATATTTTTAGATCTAAACTTCTGTATATTCCATTTATTGATTTACTTTATTATTAACCCTGTCTTTTTCTTTTTTAATCCTATACGTGTTTTCAGCTAATATTCTGTTCAATATAAGTCCCTGTCCCTTCCTACTTACTTCACTCTAGGCTATCCATATCTACTACTAATATATTTCAGTCTTGAAAAATCTCATTATTTTATATATAAAATAATATATAAAAGCATATATAAAATTTGTACATACATAAAATAATGAGATATATATAATTTTGTGAATTTACTTATTTGTACAAATTTATCAGAAAACAAAGTAATGTTCTATTGTATTCAGAAGTTTCTAAATCATGAAGATTGCCAGTTGAGAAAGAGTGGTTAAATGATTTTTAGAATTTAAGACTCCTTCTATCTTATCCATCCATGATTTGTAATATTTTATAAGCCCCCATTAGTGACAATTATCTTTATATTATATTTGGCTGTTTTTAGTCTTCAGAATAAAAAATACAGTGGAAGTTTAGAAGCATCTTTTTTGCATTCTGAAGCAAATTCTTGATCCTTGGTATTAGAGGAAAATTTATTTCCAAATTTTAAATATCTGATTATCTCCTTAGCTTAATTTAATCCACTCTCCCCTCCCCACACAGACCCAGATAAATAATTTTCTGATTTTAATATAACTACATCTGGACCAAATTATAACTTATTAGCTGTATAGCCACACCTGTTCTATCATCTGATTTATAAAAATCTCCAAATGTTATTTCAGTCCCTTCTGGCATTATGCAGAAAATGTTAATATACTTCAAGTATACTTGTTTCAGAATAGATGTGAATTAAACCTCTGAAATATAAACCCTAAAATGAAATGAACTTTCCAAGTGGCTGTATTCACCATCTGAGCTTTATGAAATGTTTGCTTAAGTTAAAATATGTTAATTTGCAATTGATATAGTTGAATACTCATTAAAGAACTTTCTTCTATTATTGGTATAGATTCTTAAATCTGTAAAGGTTTTCTCTGTTAATGCTCATTTAAAAAATTAAGTGATATATTACTTTTGTGAAGCACTAAGCTCATCAAACTGTGGTACAATAATTTATACATATAGATGACATCTAAATGCAAAATACTGATTGTGTTCATTCACATCAGTTATGTCTGATAAGAAATCCCACAACTTCAGCCACGTAATTAACTAACAACATAACTAAATAAAATCATTTAAAATTATAGAAAAGTAAAACAGGTTTAAGTTTAAAGGAGTTATTGATTTGTAATTTAAAACATAGTCTATCATTCATGAAGGAAAATGAGACACTTGCTTATAATTTCTCTAAGGACAAGGGAATATATCTTATTGATATTTGTATGCTGAATCTAGCTAGCATGGATCCTACCTAAACAGAGTAGGGAGTCAATAAGCGTCTATTGAAATAAAATAACATATTTATAAGAAACTTGCCTTTTAACGCCAAGATACATATTAGGTGTTACCAATGAAAACTGCACAACTCTTTCAGTTCCATCCACTTTAATCTTAGGTACATAATTTTAAAAGTTTATTTGCTGGAATTCTTATTTCTAGTATTTCCAAAATTTCATTCATTCTTTCAACAGTAATTTGTTGAGCACCTTCCTTGTCTCAGACACTATGAGTATAAAAGATAAGGTTCCCACTGTCATGGAACTTACATTCTAGTTAATTTACATTGGGAAGATTAAATGAATGTAATGCACTTAGAATGTAGTGTCTGGCACATAGTAAATACTCAATAGTTACTATCTGTGATGGTGATGATGATGATGACGCTGATGATGATGATGATGGAAGATGTGAATATAAATGCTATTCAAAACTATGAGACTAGATGAGATCAACTAGGGAGGAAATGCAGGTAGAGAAAAGGGCTAAGGACTGAACCTCTGGTGATTTCTAATATTTAGAGTGTACCTAAGAATAAGAATCATCAATAGAGACTGAGAATGCAAAAGTGAACAAGGGTGGAGGAAACAAAAGAGTATAGTGTAAAGGAAACCAGAGGAGTGTTTCAAAAAAGTAAACACTCCATGACATAAATCACAGCAAGATCCTTTTTGACCCACCTCCTAGAGAAATGGAAATAAAAACAAAAGTAAACAAATGGGACCTAATGAAACTTAAAAGCTTTTGCACAGCAAAGGAAACCATAAACAAGACAAAAAGTCGACCCTCAGAATGGGAGAAAATATTTGCAAACGAAGCAACTGACAAAGGATTAATCTCCAAAATTTACAAGCAGCTCATGCAGCTCAATAACAAAAAAACAAACAACCCAATCCAAAAATGGGCAGGAGAGCTAGACATTTCTCCAAAGAAGATATACAGATTGCCAACAAACACATGAAAGAATGCTCAACATCACTATTCATTAGAGAAATGCAAATCAAAACTACAATGAGGTATCACCTCACACCAGTCAGAATGGCTATCATCAAAAAATCTAGAAACAATAAATGCTGGAGAGGGTGTGGAGAAAAGGGAAAACTCTTTCACTGCTGGTGGGAATGTGAATTGGTACAGCCACTGTGGAGAACAGTATGGAGGTTCCTTAAAAAACTGCAAATAGAACTACCATACGACCCAGCAATCCCACTACTGGGCATATACCCTAAGAAAACCATAATTCAAAAAGAGACATGTACCAAAATGTTCATTGCAGCTCTGTTTACAATAGCTAGGACATGGAAGCAACCTAATCGACAGATGAATGGATAAAGAAGATGTGGCACATATATACAATGGAATATTACTCAACCATAAAAAGAAACAAAATTGAGTTATTTGTAGTGAGGTGGATGGACCTAGCGTCTGTCATACAGAGTGAAATAAGTCAGAAAGAGAAAAACAAATACAGTATGCTAACACATATATATGGAATCTAAAAAAAAAAAAAAAAGGTTCTGAAGAAACTTGGGCCAGGACAGGAATAAAGACGCAGACATAGAGAATGGACTTGAGGACGTGGGGGGCAGGGGAAGGGTAAGCTGGGACGAAGTGAGAGAGTGGCATGGACTTATATATACACTACCAAATGTAAAATAGATAGCTAGTGGGAAGCAGCCACATAGCACAGGGAGATCAGCTCAGTGCTTTTTGTCTACCTAGAGGGGTGGGAAGGAGACGCAAGCAGGAGGAGATATGAGGATGTATGTATATCTATAGCTGATTCACTTTGTTATACAGCAGAAACTAACACGCCATTGTAAAGCAATTATACTCCAATAAAGATGTTAAAAAATAAAGCAAAAAAAAGTAAACAGTTGTGTCAAACGCTGCTGAAAGTTTGAATTAGATAATAACAGAGAATTAAATTTTGGAATTGCCAACATAGAGTCATTCATAACCTTGAAAAGTGCTATTTCTGCAGAGGATGAAGAAAACTATTGAAATGGATAGAAAAGAGACTGGGGAAAAGGCAAATCATGAAAAGGGAAATATGAATGACTAAGAAGTATAAAATGACATGATCAGCTTCAGTAGTAAGCAGAGAACTGCAAGTTAAACCAACAATGAGGCACTACCTTTGCACCCTAAAAAAAAGATTTTTTTTAATACCTCTTCTAGTAAATATCAGGAAAGCAAGAACCGTCATTCAGTGAGCTGATGGTGTAAGCTGGTGCCTCCATCCTGGGAACCATTTGGCATTATTTAAGTATGTGTATCCCTGTGACCTCATGAGTTCACTCCAGGGATTATACTACAGAAAAACTCTGTTATAAGTGCACAAGAAGATGGGTTAAAAGCTTTTTAAAAATTATTTATTTATTTATTTTTAATTGAAGTATAGCTGACTTAGCAATATTATATTAGTTTCAAGTGTACAACAGAGTGATTCCATACTTTTATAGAATATACTCCATTTAAAGTTATTATAAAATATTGACTATATTCCCTGTGCTGTGTCTTATTCCCATTCTTGTATCTAATTTATTTTGTATGTAGTAGTTTGATCTCCTTCCCGCATTTTGCCCCTCCCTTCACACCTCTTCCAACTGGTAACCAATAGTTTGTTCTTTGTATCTGTGAGTCTGTTTCTGTTTTATTATTTGTTCATTTTTTTTATTTTTTAGATTCCACACATAAGTGATAACATACAGTATTTGTCTTTCTCTGTCTGACTTATTTCACTAAGCATAATACCCTCCAGCTCAATCCATGCTGCCACAAATGGCAAAATTTCATTCTTTTCTATGGCTAATATTTCATTGTATATATATATATATATATACTACTTCTTCTTTATACATTCATCTATTGACAGGCACTTAGGTTGCTTCCATATCTTGGCTATCGTAAATAATGCTGCTATGAACATTAGGGTGCATATATTTTTTTCAAATTTCAACATTTTGTTTTCTTTGGATATATACCCAGGAGTGGAATTGCTGGATCATATGGCAGTTCTATTTTTCTGTTTTTAAGGAACTTCCGTACTGTTTTCCATAGTTGCTGTACCAGTTTACAGTCACACCAGCAGTGCACGAGGGTTCCCTTTTCAACACATCCTCATCAACACTTAACATTTTTTGTCATTTTGACAATAGCCGTACTGACAGTTGTGAGGTGATATCTCATTTGTTTGATTTGCATTTCCCTGATAATTAGTGATGCTGAGCATCTTTTCATGTGTCTGTGAGCCATCTGTATGTCTTCTTTAGAAAAATGCCTATTCAGGTTTTCTGCCCATTTTTAAATCATGTTGTCTGTTTTAATATTGAGTTATGTTAGTTCTTTGTATGTTTTGGATATTAACCCCTTATCAGACATATCATTTGCAAATATCTTCTCGCATTCAGTAGGTAGGTTGCCTTTTCATTTGGTTGATGGTTTCCTTTGCTGTGCAAAATGTTTTAAGTTTTATTATGTCCCATTTGTTTATTTTTGCTTTTGTTTCCCTTGCCCAAGGAGACGGATCCAAAAAAAAAAAAAAAACAAAACTCTAAGACCTATGTCAAAGAGTGTACTGCCTGTTTTCTTCTAGGAGTTTTATGGTTTCTGATCTTACATTTATATCTTTAATTCATTTTGAGTTTATTTTTGTATGTGGTATGAGAAAATGTTCTAATTTCATTCTTTTTCCTGTAGCTTTCTAGTTTTCCCAATACTACTTGTTGAAGAGACTATCTTTTCCCCATTGTATATTCTTTTCTCCTTGGTCATAGATTCATTGACCATATGTGCATGGGTTTATTTCTGAGCTCTCTATTTGGTTCCATTGATCTGTGTGTCTGTTTTTGTGCCAGTACCATACTGCTTTGAATACTGTAGCTTTGCAGCATACTCCAAAGTCAAGGATCATGGTACCTCCACCTTCGTTCTTTTTTCTGAACATTGCTTTGGCTATTCAGGGTCTTTTGTGATTCCATACAAATTTTAGGATTATTTGTTCCAGTTCTGTGGAAAATGTCATGAGTATTTTGACAGGGATTACACTAAATCTGTAGATTTCTTTGAGTAGTATGGACATTTTAACAATATTAATTCTTCCAATCCATGAACACAGGATATCTTTCCATTATTTGTATCATCTTCAGTGTCCTTCAACAATGTCTTATAGTTTGCAGAGTATTGGTCTTTCACCTCCTTGGTTAAATTTATTCCTAGGTATTTTATTCTTTTTGATGCAATTGCAAATGGATTATTTTCTTAATTTTTCTTCCTGATAGTTCATTATTAGTGTATAGAAAAGCAACAGATTACTGTATATTTATCTTATATCCTGCAATTTTACTGAATCATTTATTAGTTCTAATAGCTTTTTTGATGGATACTTTAGTATTTTCTGTATATAATATCATGTCATCTGCAAATAGTGACAATTTTACTTCTTCCTTTCCAATTTGTATTCCTTTTATTTATTTATTTATTATCATCTGATTGCTGTGGCTAGGACTTCCCATACCATGTTAAATATAAATGGCAAGAATGAGCATCCTAGTCTTGTTCCTGATCTTAGAACAAAAGTTTTCAGCTTTTCACCATTAACTATAATGTTAACTTGGGTTTGTCATAAATGGCCCTTATTATGTTAAGGTATGTTCTCTCTATAACAACTTTGATGAGAATTTTTATTATGAATTAATGTTGAATTTTGTCAAATGCTCTTTCTGAATTTGTTGAGATGATCATGTCATTTTCGTCCTTTATGTTGTTGATGTATATCACAATTTCACATAGATTAATTTACAGGTATTGGACCATCCTTGCATCCCTGGGTTAAATCCCATGATCATGATGTGTGATCCTTTTTATGTATTGTTGAATTCACTTTGCTAATACTTTGTTGAGGACATTTGCATCTATATTCATCAGAGATATTGGTGTGTAATTTTCTTTTTTTGTAGTATTTTTGTTTGGTTTTGGTATCAGGGTAATAGTGGCCTTATAAAATGAGTTTGGGAGTTTTCCCTCCTCCTCAATCTTTTGGAATATTTTGAGAAGGACAGCTATTAACTCTTCTTTACATGTTTGGTAGAATTGCCTTGTGAACCTGTCTGATTATGGACTTTTGTTTGCTGGAAGTTTGATTACTTATTCAATTTCAATACTAGTAATAGGTCTGTTCAGATTATCTATTTCTTCCTGATTCAGTCTTATATGCTTCTGGGAATTTATTCATTTCTTCTAGGTTGTCCCAATTTGTTGGCATATAACTGTTCGTAGCATTCTGTTTCTCTTGTTTGTATTTCTGTGATATCAGTTGTAACTTCTCTTTCATTTCTAATTTTGAGTCCTCTTTTTTTTTTTTTTAATGAGACTGGCTAAAGGCTTAGCAATTTTGTTTGTCTTTCAAAAAATAGCTCTTGTGTTCATCAATCTTTTCTATTTTTTTTCTGTTTTATTTATTTCCACTCAGCTTTATTTATTTCCTTTTTTTCTGCTGACTTTGGGTTTTGTTTGTTCTTTTTCTAATTCCTTTAAATGGTAGGTTGTGTTGTTTATTTGAGATTTGTCTTATTTCTTCAGGTGGTCCTGTATCACTCTAAACTTTCCTCTTGGAACTGCTTTTGCTGCATCCCCTAGATTTTGGAAAGTTGTGTTTTTAATTTTCATTTGTCTTAGGTATTTTCTGATTTCCTCTTTGATTCCTTTGTTGAATCCTTGGTTTTTTAGTAGCATGTTGTTTAGTCTCCAATGTTTGTGTTTTTTCCATTTTTCTTCCTGTTACTTATTTCTAATTTCATACTGTTGTGGTCAGAAAAGATGCTTGATATAATTTGTATCTTCCTTAATTTATTGAGACTTGTTTTGTGTCATAGCGTGTGATCTATCCTGGAGAACATTCCATGTGCACTTGAGAAGAATGTGTATTCTGCTGTTTTGGGATGAAATGTCCTATAGATATCTGTTAAGTCCAGCTGGTCTTCTGTGTCATTTAAGGCCAGTGTTTCCTTATTGATTTTCTGCCTGGATGATCTGTCCATTGATATAAGTGGGGTGTTAAAGTCCCCTAGTATTATTGTTGTACCATCAATTTTTCCCTTTATACCTGTTAATATTTGCTTTATATATTTAGGTACTTCTATATTAGGTGCATATATGTTTACAAATGTTATATTCTCCCCTTGTGCTGATCTATATCATTATATAATGTCCCTTTTTGTCTTTTATTGTAGACTTTGGGTTTGTTTTTGTGTTTTGTTTTGTTTTTTGGCCATACTGTGTGGCATGTGAGATCTTAGTTCCCCAACCCAGGATTGAACCCATGCCCCCTGCAGTGGAAGCATGGAGTCTTGACCACTGGACAACCAGAGAAGTCCCTGTAGACTTTGTTTTAAAGTCTACTTTGTCTGTTATGAGTATTCCTACCCCCACTTTCTTATGGTTTCCATTTGCATGAAATATCTTTTTTCATCCCCTCCCTTTCAGTCTGTGTGTGTTTTTAATCTCTGAAGTGAGTCTCTTGTAGGCAGCATATATGGGTCTTGTGTTTAATCCAGTTAGCCACCCTATGTGTTTTGATTGGGGCATTTAGTCCATTGACATTTAAAGTGATTACTTATTGCCATTTTGTTACTTGTTTTCCAGACATTTTTGTAGTTCTTCTCTGTTCTTCTTTTAGTCTCTTCCCTTTGTGGTTTGATGATTTTCTTTAGTGTTATGTTTGCATTTCTTTCTCTCTAATTTTTGTGTATCTATTGTAGGTTTTTTGATTTGTGGTTACCGTGGAGTTTATATATATTGGCCTATAACTATATCTACTTGTTTTAAGCTGATAGTCATTTAAGTTCAAACACATTCTAAAAGATCTACAATTTTTACTCCCTCCCCCTCCCCAGTTTGTGTTTTTGATGTCATATTTTACATTTTCATGCCTATCCCTTAGCTATTTATTGCAGTTTTAGTTGATTTTGCAATTTTTATCTTTTATCATTCATACTAGCTTATTTAAGTTGTTGGTCCACTGCCTTTACTATCTATTTGCCTTTACCAGTGGGATTTTTCCCTTCCTAGGTTTTCTTATTTCTGGTTGTAGCCTTTTCTTTTTTACCTAAAGAAGACCCTTTAACATTTCTTGTAAGGTCAGTTTAGTATTGATGAACTCTTAGTTTTCCTTGTCTGGGAAGCTCTTTATCTCTCTAATTCTGAATGATACACTTTCTGGGTAGTGTATCCTAGGTTTTAGGTTTTTTATTTTCAGCACTTTAAATATATCATGCCACTCCTTTCTGGACTGCAAAGTTTCTGCTGAAAAATCAGCTGGTAAACTTATGGGTGTTCCTTTGTATGTGACTCTTTGTTTTTCTCTTGCTGCCTTTAAAATTTTCTCTTTAACTTTTGTCATTTTAATTATGATATATCTTAGTGTGGGTCTCTTTGGGTTCATATTGTATGGGGTTCTCTGTGCTTTTTATACTTGGATATCTGTTTACTTCTTCAGGTTAGAGAAGTTTTCAACCATAATTTCATCAACTACATTTTCTACCTCTTTTTCTCTCTCTTTTCCTTCTGTGACCCCTGTAATGCAAATGTTAGTACACTTGATGTTGTCCTAGAGGTCCCTTAAACTATTCTCATTTCTTTAAATTTGTTTTTCTTTCTGCTGTTCTGATTGGGCAATTTCCACTGTTCTATCTTTCAGACCACTTATGCATTCTGTATCACATAATTTTGCTGTTAATTCCTTCTAGTATATTTTTCACTTTAGTTACTGTATTCTTCAGCTCTGACTGGTTCTTTTTTATATTTTCTACTTCTTTGTTGAAGTTCTCATTGTGTTCATCTATTTTTTTTTCTGAAGTTCAGTTAGCATTCTTATTACTATTGCTTTGAACTCTTTACCAGATAATTATTTATCTCTGTTTCTTTAGAGTTTTTCAGGGGATTTATCTTGTTCTTTCATTTGAAACATATTCCTCTGTCTTCTCATTCTGTTTAATTTTCTCTGTTGTTTTCTATGAAATTAAGTGAACGATTTACCTATCCTTGTCTTGAAGGCATGTTGCTATGTGGAAGTGTCCCTATATAGTATGCATGTGCCCAGTGGCTTTGCTAGGAGAGCTGGATCTGAAGTGAGCACAGGCCAGATCTTCCCGCAGGGGGCACTGACAGCTGCCACTGTGGTGCAAGTTAGGGCTGGATTCGGAGGGGCTGGAACTAGAACCAGATGTGAGCCAGGGCTCTTCCTAGGCTCCATGGAAGTCAGCACCCTATCAGGGGTTGGGCCAGGGCCCAATGGACTGGAGCAAGAGCCCCAAGGGAGTTCAGCTTCTCCCTCATGTGATGGCAGTCTCCAGCTTAGTTGGGGGCGTGGCTGTGGCCTGAAGGATTCGGGCTGCACTTCTGAGCTGGTTCCACTTTTTCCCTGGTATGCACGCCTTGGTTAGAAGCTGGGTCAGGGCTGGAGGGGTTGAGTCACACTACTGAGCTGGTTCCACTCCTTCCCAAGTGCGTGTTCTCATGGCCATGGTGGCGATGGTAGTCTCCACTGTGGAACTGGTTCTGCTCCTGCCCGACTGCTCAGGGTCCTTCTACTCTGCCATCTTGATCCCACCTCTGGTAAAAAGCTTTTATTGCAGGATTATTTGTTGTGATACTAAGTTGTAAGCAGCCTAGGTTTCATCACTATTGGACTAGATCAGTAAAATGTGGTATGTGCACACAATTAAATATTACATATCAGTCAGAAAGGAATAAGTCATATCTACATATAGCTATATGGATAGAGCTCAAAAACAATGTAGTGAAAAAAGTAAGAATTAAAATGAGATTTATAGCTTAACATCATTTGTGTAGTTTTTTAAAACACCTGCAAAAAGTACAGTTTTTTCACACATAGGTACAGGTTAGAAGGCATACATTAAATTCACAAGTGTGGGCACTCTCTAATTAAATGCAAATAAATATGTCCTGATATCTTAAAACAAAAACAGAATAAAGAACCTTCCTCATTACCATATCCCCCTTCAACTGCGACTGAATTTCTCTGCTCCTTATGCACAAAATCAGATAGCTTGTTTTTACAGTTTCAACCTCATCCCCCACCCCCATCAAGTTCTATTCCCCTTGTGTTCTTTTGTACCCTGGACACACAGAACTGAGTTGATTAGACTCCTTAGTACAGAACATACTATTCTTGATCTGTACAAGCAAGACTCCTCCCTAAACAATACATCTATAAAATAGTCAAACACTGAAAAATATGGAGAATAATATAACAAATGTGTGTGGATCCATCACCTGTATTTTACAAGTTTTAACATTTTGTCATAGTTACTCTGTAGTTTTTTTTTTTTAATATGTAAAAACCTTCATTTTTACTCTTCCCCATACAAAGATAACCACTGATGACACCAGGCCCAACCGCAAGAATGAGGTCCTCAGGCAAAAAGTGATGAGACTCAGAACAGAAGTGGGGGGAGGGGGGGTGGCCTTATTACCACCCCCAATGATGATAACCAGTAGTTATGTGTGCCTGGCACTGTTCTCCTCCTTACATGTATTAAGTAATTTAATTCCCAGAACAATCCTATGCTGTAATAACCATTTTATAGATTAAGAAACTAAAATACCTAAAGTCACTTAGTTAGGAGGAAGCAGAGCCAGGATTTGAAGTTAGGCAGTCTGGCTTTAGAGTTCCTGCACTCCACCTCTATGTTACCCTGTCTTAGGAGTGTATTAAAAGAGCAGGGAGTTTTTGTTTTTCCTTTTCATCAATTATCTGTACCATTTTAAATATATATATAGCCTTCACCTTTTCATTAAAACAATTCTCCTGGATCTGGATTTCTGGGTGCCAATTCTCCTGCCTGCTTGTTCCTCCAATCTGCTGCTTGAACCTGGAATCATTTTCTTTCATATTGCACTTTGAATCAGATTTTTTTTTTAATTTTTTGGTGTTTTCTTTATCCAGAAAGTTTTAAGCTTGAAATATATTTCCACTATAAAGATTTTGTTTATTGTTTTCTCAAACAGTATACTAACTTAATATACCCTCCAAGTGACTGTAAAGTTTTATATCCTGCTATAAAATAGCTAACTATGAATACCTTTTGTATTTGTAGATCCTAGAAACCTTCTGGAAAAGCAGGATTCTCTTAAATGACTAATTACCCCAAATCTGATGCCTATGTAATGCTATCCAGCAAGCAGCTGGCTTCATATGAAGAGAGGCTAAGAGCTCCTTTTTGTCTTCATTTCAAATCACTTGCTTCTTATTTAATATCTGCAAGGAACGCAGTCACATTATAGTAGAATTTGCTGTTGTAAATTTTGGATTGTTTCCATGGGTTCCGCCTTACATCTGCACGGTGTTTAAAGCCAATGCTTCCTTTCTTTTTGTAGGCATTCAGGGCCTTTTGCCTCATAATCCAATGTCATGCTGAATGACAGAAAATTGAAGTTGAATTTATTTAACTATAGAGAAGGACTACACAGAACAATACACTTATTTAAGAACTCCTTGCATCAGGAACTGAAGGAGCTGTCTTATGCAGGTGGCTTAATCTCTCTGCTGCTTAGCTGAACTATGTGCCTTTGTTTATTAAGGACAGGAACTGGGCACTCTGCTTCCAGAAACAAAAGGACCCCACTGGTCTATCAGAACCAATAATAAACCAATAACACGCTTATACTTCATTCAGAACAGTAAAGATATGTCCTATGTATTTTAAAAATAATTCTTAGCACTTCTTTATTACAGAAAATATATTCAAAGGTAAAAAGAAAACAATGAAAATATATTAACCAGCTTCTAACTATACACTGGTGGGCTGTTTACATTATGGATTATTCATAATACATCTATTTTTCTTGATTCTACGTGGTATCTTCTCTCCTTAAGTAAAATGATTTATTTGTTGACATTACTTATATTTCCACACGACAACCTCCAGAGGTTTCTGTGTTTTAAAGTAAAACATTTATTTGCTTTCCCGGTTTTTACTTAGAGATGCTGTAAATACATAGTGAATAATCTGAAGGAACTGGCTTCCCTACTCATTGAGTACTGTGATTTAAAGACTAAGGATCTATGTTTATCTTGAAATAGGGAGAAAGGGAGATTTAGGTGGGTATGTAGAGAGAATAATACTGGAAAGTATAATAGCTTTTCCTTTCTTGAGTTGGGTCATGATTGTGTAGTTTATTTTCCTTTAAATCCAGTAAATTCTGGAACTTTGATGCACAAGTATATTCAAATGTGATCCTAAGAATACTTCACAATGCTGTAAAAATGGGTTTTGAATTAGCTACCATTTTTACTGTCTAATGTTCTATCAATTATTAGGTAATTGAGAATTAATAGCATAAAATTCACATATCAGGAACCAATTCTTTGGAGTTTATTTTTAAGATAATCAGTTCTTCCTCTTAACAATAGCTGCGTTTAGAAGTAATAACATAGAATTTATCATGTGGGCTCAGATCCATGCTTCATCTAGTTTAGGATTATATCCTGACAAAAGCAGCAAGGGACATTTAACAGAAAGGTATAATTGTTCTCTCTGATGTCAGTGTTATTAAGTCAGTCACAAGGATACCATATTTGTCTTAATATCTTTCATTAATTGTATTAATTTTTAAACTATCTAAACCACCTCTTGGAATTAGACATTAGACTAATTCATTACATATTTTATGTAGTAATAAATAATACTTTTCATTTGTCTTAAGTATACCTCTTTAAATATTCTAGGATACACTAAACAAATATATGGCCACACTAACCACATTTTCATGGACAAATATCATATCTCCTTGTAGCTTTTATATTTTTGACAGTCAGTGTAAGAGAGTGAGAAAGATAAAGACTTGGTGATGAAGCCAAACTCAGTTTGAATCACGGGATCACTTCTTTTTTTTCTTTTTCGGGATCACTTCTAACTAGCTCTGTGACCTTTGAAAAGTTAGTTAATTACTCTGATTCTTAGAGCCTTCTAGTAAAAATAAAATGTGTATCTGTTTTCTTTTGTTTTTTTTTTTACATCTTTATTGGAGTATAACTGCTTTACAATGGTGTGTTCGTTTCTCCTTTATAACAAAGTGAATCAGTGATACATATACATATGTTCCCATATCTCTTGCGTCTCCCTCCCTCCCACCCTCCCTATCCCACCTCTCTAGGTGGTCACAAAGCACCGAGCTGATCTCCCTGTGCTATGTGGCTGCTTCCCACTAGCTATCTACCTTACGTTTGTTAGTGTATATATGTCCATGCCTCTCTCTCGCTTTGTCACAACTTACCCTTCCCCCTCCCCATACCCTCAAGTCCATTCTCTAGTAGGTCTGTGTCTTTATTCCGTGTCTTAGCCCTAGGTTCTTCATGACATTTTTTTTCTTAAATTCCATATATATGTGTTAGCATGCAGTATTTGTTTCTCTTTCTCACTTACTTCACTCTGTATGACAGACTCTAGGTCCATCCACCTCATTACAAATAGCTCAATTTCGTTTCGTTTTATGGCTGAGTAATATTCCATTGTATATATGTGCCACATCTTCTTTATCCATTCATCCGATGATGGACACATAGGTTGTTTCCATCTCCTGGCTATTATAAATAGAGCTGCAATGAACATTTTGGTACATGACTCTTTTTGAATTATGGTTTTCTCAGGGTATATGCCCAGTAGTGGGATTGCTGGGTCATATGGTAGTTCTATTTGCAGTTTTTTAAGGAACCTCCATACTGTTCTCCACAGTGGCTGTACCAATTCACATTCCCACCAGCAGTGAAAGAGTTTTCCCTTTTCTCCACACCCTCTCCAGCATTTATTGTTTCTAGATTTTTTGATGATGGCCATTCTGACTGGTGGGAGATGATATCTCATTGTAGTTTTGATTTGCATTTCTCTAATGATTAATGATGTTGAGCATTCTTTCATGTGTTTGTTAGTAGTCTGTATATCTTCTTTGGAGAAATGTCTAATTAGGTCTTCTGCCTATTTTTGGATTAGGTTTTTTGTTTTTTTGTTATTGAGCTGCATGAGCTGCTTGTAAATTTTGGAGATTAATCCTTTGTGTGTTGCTTCATTTGCAAATATTTTCTCCCATTCTGAGGGTTGTCTTTTGGTCTTGTTTATGGTTTCCTTTGCTGTGCAAAAGCTGTGAAGTTTCATTAGGTCCCATTTGTTTATTTTTGTTTTTATTTCCATTTCTCTAGGAGGTGGGTCAAAAAGGATCTTGCTGTGATTTATGTCATAGAGTGTTCTGCCTATGTTTTCCTCTAAGAGTTTAATAGTTTCTGGCCTAACATTTAGGTCTTTAATCCATTTTGACCTTATTTTTGTGTATGGTGTTAGGGAGTGATCTAATCTTATAGTTTTCAATGTACCTGTCCAGTTTTCCCAGCACCATTTATTGAAGAGGCTGTCCTTTCTCCACTGTACATTCCTGCCTCCTTTATCAAAGATAAGGTGACCATATGTGCATGGGTTTATCTCTGGGCTTTCTATCCTGTTCCATTGATCTATCATTCTGTTTTTGTGCCAGTACCATACTGTCTTGATTACTGTAGCTTTGTAGTATAGTCTGAAGTCAGGGAGCCTGATTCCTCCAGCTCCATTTTTCGTTCTCAAGATTGATTTGGCTATTCGGGGTCTTTTGTGTTTCTATACAAATTTTGTTCCAGTTCTGTGAAAAATGACAGTGGTAGTTTGATAGGGATTGCATTGAATCTATAGATTGCTTTGGGTAGTAGAGTCATTTTCACAATGTTGATTCTTCCAATCCAAGAACACGGTATATCTCTCCATCTATTTGTATCATCTTTAATTTCTTTCATCAGTGTCTTATAATTTTCTGCATACAGGTCTTTTGTCTCCTTAGGTAGGTTTATTCCTAGATATTTTATTCTTTTTGTTGCATTGGTAAATGGGAGTGTTTTCCTGATATCACTTTCAGATTTTTCATCATTAGTGTATAGGAATGCCAGAGATTTCTGTGCATGAATTTTGTATCCTCCTACTTTACCAAATTCATTGATTAACTCTAGTAGTTTTCTGGTAGCATCTTTAGGATTCTCTATGTATAGTATTATGTCATCTGCAAACAGTGAGTTTTACTTCTTCTTTTCTGATTTGGATTCCTTTTATTTCCTTTTCTTCTCTGATTGCTGTGGCTAAAACTTCCAAAACTATGTTGAATAAGAGTGGTGAGAGTAGGCAATCTTGTCTTTTTCCTAATCTTAGTGGAAATGCTTTCAGTTTTTCACCATTGAGGATGATGTTGGCTGTGGGTTTGTCATATGACCTTTATTATGTTCAGGAAAGTTCCCTCTATGCCTACTTTCTGGAGGGTTTTTATCATAAATGGGTGTTGAATTTTTTCGAAAGCTTTCTCTGCATCTATTGAGATGACCATATGGTTTCTCTCCTTCAATTTGTTAATGTGGTGTATCACATTGATTGATTTGCGTATATGGAAGAATCTTTGCATTCCTGGAATAAACCCCACTTGATCATGGTGTATGATCCTTTTAATGTGCTGTTGGATTCTGTTTGCTAGTATTTTGTTGAGGATTTTTGCATCTATGTTCATCAGTGATATTGGCCTGTAGTTTCTTTCTTTGTGACATCCTTGTCTGGTTTTGGTATCAAGGTGATGGTGGCCTCGTAGAAGGAGTTTGGGAGTGTTCCTCCCTCTGCTATATTTTGGAAGAGTTTGAGAAGGATAGGTGTTAGCTCTTCTCTAAATGTTTGATAGAATTCGCCTGTGAAGCCATCTGGTCCTGGGCTTTTCTTTGTTGGAAGATTTTTAATCACAGTTTCAATTTCAGTGCTTGTGATTGGTCTGTTCATATTTTCTATTTCTTCCTGATTCAATCTTGGCAGGTTGTGCGTTTCTAAGAACGTGTCCATTTCTTCCAGGTTGTCCATTTTTTTGGCATAAGGTTGCTTGTAGTAATCTCTCATGATCTTTTGTATTTCTCCAGTGTCAGTTGTTACTTCTCTTTTATCATTTCTAATTCTGCTGATTTGAATCTTCTCCCTTTTTTCCTTGATGAGTCTGGCTAATGGTTTATCAATTTTGTGTATCTTCTCAAAGAAACAGCTTTTAGTTTTATTGATATTTGCTATCGTTTCCTTCATTTCTTTCTCATTTATTTCTGATCTGATCTTTGTGATTTCTTTCCTTCTGCTAACTTTGGGTTTTTTTTGTTCTTCTTTCTCTAATTGCTTTAGGTGCAAGGTTAGGTTTTTTATTCGAGATGTTTCCTGTTTCTTAAGGTAGGATTGTATTGCTATAAACTTCCCTCTTAGAACTGCTTTGCTGCATCCCATAGGTTTTGGGTTGTCGTGTCTCCATTGTCATTTGTTTCTAGGTATTTTTTGATTTCCTCTTTGATTTCTTCAGTGATCACTTCGTTATTAAGTAGTGTATTGTTTAGCCTCCATGTGTTTGTATTTTTTACAGATCTTTTCCTGTTATTGATATCTAGTTGCATAGCGTTGTGGTTGGTAAAGATACTTGATACAATTTCAATTTTCTTAAATTTACCAAGGCTTGATTTGTGACCCAAGATATGATCTATCCTGGAGAATGTTCCATGAGCACTTGAGAAAAACGTGTATTCTGTTGTTTTTGGATGGAATGTCCTATAAATATCAATTAAGTCCATGTTGTTTAATGTATCATTTAAAGCTTGTGTTTCCTTATTTATTTTCATTTTGGATGATCTGTCCATTGGTGAAAGTGGGGTGTTAAAGTCCCCTACTATGAAAGTGTTACTGTCGATTTCCCCTTTTATGGCTGTTAGTATTTGCCTTATGCATTGAGGTGCTCCTATGTTGGGTGCATAAATATTTACAATTGTTATATCTTCTTCTTGGATCGATCCCTTGATCATTATGTAGTGTCCTTCTTTGTCTCTTCTAATAGTCTTTATTTTAAAGTCTATTTTGTCTGATACGAGAATTGCTACTCCAGCTTTCTTTTGGTTTCCATTTGCATGGAATATCTTTTTCCATCCCCTCACTTTCAATCTGTATGTGTCCCTAGGTCTGAAGTGGGTCTCTTGTAGACAGCATATATATGGGTCTTGTTTTTGTATCCATTCAGCCAGTCTGTGTCTTTTGGTGGGAGCATTTAGTCCATTTACATTTAAGGTAATTATCGATATGTATGTTCCCATTCCCATTTTCTTAATTGTTTTGGGTTCGTTATTGTAGGTCTTTTCCTTCTCTTGTGTTTCTTGCCTAGAGAAGTTCCTTTAGCAGTTGTTGTAAAGCTGGTTTGGTGGTGCTGAACTCTCTCAGCTTTTGCTTGTCTGTAAAGGTTTTAATTTCTCCATCAAATCTGAATGAGATCCTTGCTGGGTAGAGTAATCTTGGTTGTAGGTTTTTCTCCTTCATCGCTTTAAATATGTCCTGCCAGTCCCTTTTGGCTTGCAGAGTTTCTGCTGAAAGATCAGCTGTTAACCTTATGGGTATTCCCTTGTGTGTTATTTGTTGTTTTTCCCTTGCTGCTTTTAATATGTTGTCTTTGTATTTAATTTTTGACAGTTTGATTAATATGTGTCTTGGCATATTTCTGTTTGGATTTATCCTGTATGGGACTCTCTGTGCTTCCTGGACTTAACTATTTCCTTTCCCATATTAGGGAAGTTTTCAACTATAATCTCTTCAAATATTTTCTCAGTCCCTTTCTTTTTCTCTTCTTCTTCTGGATCTTGTCTTTCTGGTGGGCAGGTCCACGTCTGGTGGTGTGTTTTGGGGTGTCTGTGGACTTGTTATGATTTTAGGCAGCCTCTCTGCTAATGGGTGGGGTTGTGTTCCTGTGTTGCTAGTTGTTTGGCATAGGGTGTCCAGCACTGTAGCTTGCTGGTCGTTGAGTGAAGCTTGGTGTTGGTGTTGAGATGGAGATTTCTGGGAGATTTTCACCATTTCATATTATGTGGAGCTGGGAGGTCTCTTGTGGACCAGTGTCCTGAAGTTGGCTCTCCCACCTCAGAGGCTCAGCACTGACTCCTGGCTGCAGCACCAAGAGCCTTTCATCCACACGGCTCAGAATAAAAGGGAGAAAAAGTAGAAAGAAAGAAAGAGGATAAAAGAAAATAAAATAAGGTAAGGTAAAATAAAATAAAGTTATTCAAATAAAATAATTATTAAGAAAAAAAAATTTTTAAGTAAAAAAAAAAAACAATGGACGGATTGAATCCTAGGACAAATGGTGAAAGCAAAGCTATACAGACAAAATCTCACACAGAAGCATACACATACACACTCACAAAAAGAGGAAAAGGGGAGAAAATAATAAATCTTGCTCTCAAAGTCCAGCTCCTCAATTTGGGATGATTCGTTGTCTATTCATGTATTCCACAGATGCAGGTACATCAAGTTGATTGTGGAGCTTTAATCCGCTGCTTCTGAGGCTGCTGAGAGAGATTTCCCTTTCTCTTCTTTGTTCTCACAGCTCCCAGGGGCTCAGCTTTGGATTTGGCCCCGCCTCTGCGTGTAGGTCGCCTGAGGGTGTCTGTTCTTCGCTCAGACAGGCGGGATTAAAGGAGCCGCTGATTCGGGGGCTCTGGCTCACTCAGGCCGGGGGGAGGGAGGGGTACGTAGTGTGGGGTGAGCCTGCGGCGGCAGAGGCTGGCTTGACGTTGCACCAGCCTGAGGCGCATCGTATGTTCTCCTGGGCAAGTTGTCCCTGGATCCCGGGACCCTGGCAGTGGCGGGCTGCACAGGCTCCCCGGAAGGGAGGTGTGGAGAGTGACCTGTGCTCGCACACAGGCTTCTTGGTGTTGGCAGCAGCAGCCTTAGCATCTCATGCCCATCTCTGGGGTCCACGCTGTTAGCCGCGGCTCGCGCCTGTCTCTGGAGCTCCTTTAAGCAGTGCTCTTAATTCTCTCTCCTCTCCTACCAGGAAACAAAGAGGGAAGAAAAAGTCTCTTGCTTCTTTGGCAGGTCCAGATTTTTTCCCGGACTCCCTCCAGGCTAGCCATGGTGCACTAACCCCTTCAGGCTGTGTTTGTATATCTGTTTTTCGTGATAGTTGTGACTATGAATTAAATGAAATAGGAGAAAGCACCCTGCACAGTGCCTGGAATAAGTATACAATCAACAAACATCAACTTCCTTCCCTCATTTTTCAGAGGATAGGCAGAAATGTTTTAGCTGTGCCTGTGAATAGAACCCTCTGGAAGCCCACATGTACTTAATAACAAAGCAACACATTATGCAACATTCATTAGAGATTGCCTTGTTTCAACTGGTTACCCTCAAAACTAAATTTTCTATGTGTACGTTATTTTATCTTTTCTCTCATATAATGATATCACTTGATAAGTGGAAAAAATGTACCATACAAATATTATCTACGAAGTTAAGTCCATATTGAATTATTTATTTATTTAAAGAGCCATTCTTTCAAATAGATCCCCTTACCCGAGTTTAAAATCTTGTCAGTTTGACTGCTGGCTAATGCATTTATTCACTGTAAGATACTAGGCAAGAGAATCAAAGAAAATCTCATTTCTCATCATCTGAAAAATGGGGCTGTTTGCACTTATGTAGCAATTTGAGGGATAACATTAATATATGTGAACATGCTGAATAAACATAAAAATTTATACCAATATCTAGTAAATTCTAATTAAAACATTTGTTTAGAGTGAATTTATTTTCTGATTTAAGGAACTGCCTCATTTTCATGAAACAAAGTTAAGAAGGCAGACTGTAGATATGTATAGAAATTTTATATATTTGTATGGCTGCATAAAGTTTTTAAAGTTTAACTCCCAAATTCATTCTATGAAGCCACCATTATCCTGATAACAAAACAAGAAAAATATATCACAAAGAAAGAAAATTATAGACCAATATCACTGATATTTGGTAAGGTTGCAGGATACAAAATTAATGCACAGAAATCTCTGGCATTCCTGTACACCAACAACAAAAAATCAGAAAGAGAAATTAAGGAAACACTCCCATTTACCATTGCAACAAAAAGAAGAAAGTACCTAGGAATAAACCTAGCTAAGGAGACAAAAGACCTGTACTCAGAAAATTATAAGACACTGATGAAAGAAATCAAAGATGACATAAACAGATGGAGAAATATACCATGTCCTTGGACTGGAAGAATCAATATTGTGAAAATGACTATAGTACCCAAAGCAAGCTACAGATTAGTGCAATCCCTATCAAACTACCAATGGCTTTCTTCACAGAATTAGAACAAAAAATCTTACAATTCATATGGAAACAAAAGACCCTGAATAACCAAAGCAATCTTGAGAAAGAAAAACGGAGTTGGAGGAATCAGGCTCCCCGACTTCAAACTGTACCACAAAGCTACAGTAATCAAGAGAGTATGGTACTGGCACAAAAACAAAAATATAAATCAATGGTACAAGATAGAGTGCCCAGAGATAAACGCATGCACATATGATCACCTAATTTATGATAAAGGAGGCAAGAACATACAATGGAGAAAAGACAACCTCTTCAATAAGTGGTGCTGGGAAAACCGGACAGCTACATGTAAAAGAATGAAATTAGAACACTACCTAACACCATACCCAAAAATAAGCTCCAAATGGATTAAAGACTTAAATGTAAGACAATACACTATAAAACTCTTAGAGGAAAACGTAGGAAAAACACTCTTTGACATAAACCACAGCAAGATCTTTTTTGACCCACCTCCTAGAGTAATGGATATAAAAACAAAAATAATCAAATGGGAACTAATTAAACTTAAAAGCTTTTGCACAGCAACAGAAACCATAAACAATACAAAAAGACAACCCTCAGAATGGGAGAAAATATTTGCAGATGAAACAACAGACAAAGGATTAATCTCCAAAATATACAAATAGCTCATGGAGTTCAATATCAAAAAAACAAACAATCCAGTTAAAAAATGGGTGGAAGACTTAAATACACATTTCACCAATGAAGACATACAGATGGCCAAGAGGCACATGAAAAGATGCTCAACACTAATTATTAGAGAAATGCAAATGAAAACTACAATGAGGTATCACCTCATACCAGTCAGAATGGCCATTATCAAAAAATCTAGAAACAATAAATGCTGGAAAGGGTATGGTGAAAAGGGAACCCTCCTGCACTGTTGGTGGGAATGTAAATTGATACAGGCACTGTGAAGAACAGTATGGAGGTTCCTTAAAAAACTAAATATAGAACTGCCATATGACCCAGCAATCCCACTACTGGGCATATACCCTGAGAAAACCATAATTCAAAAAGAGACATGTGGGCTTCCCTGGTGGTGCAGTGGTTGAGAGTCCGCCTGCTGATGCAGGGGACACAGGTTCGTGCCCCGGTCCGGGAAGATCCCACATGCCATGGAGCAGCTAGGCCCATGAGCCGTGGCAGCGGAGCCTGCGCGTCTGGAGCCTGTGCTCCACAACGGGAGAGGCCACAACAGTGAGAGGCCTGCGTACCGCCAAAAAAAAAAAAAAAAAAAAGAGAGAGACCTGTACCACAATGTTCATTGCAGCACTATTTACAATAGCCAGGATATGGAAGCAACCTAAATGTCCATCGATAGATGAATGGATAAAGAAGATGTGGCACATATATACAATGGAATATTACTCAGCCATAAAAAGAAATGAAATTGAGTTATTTGTAGTGAGGTGGGTGGACCTAGAGTGTGTCATACAGAGTGAAGTAAGTCAGAAAGAGAAAAACAAATACCATATGCTAATGCATATATATGGAATCTAAAAATAAAAGGGTGGTATTGATGAACCTAGTTGCAGGGCAGGAATAAAGAGGTAGACATAGAAAATGGACTTGAGGACATGGGGTGGGAGAGCGAAGCTGGGGCGAAGTGAGAGTAGCATCGACATGTATACACTACCAAATGTAAAATAATTGGCTGGTTGCAAGCAGCAGCATAGCACAGGGAGATCGGCTCAGTGCTTTGTGATGACCTAGAGGGGTGGGATAGGGAGGATGGGAGGGAGGGTCAAGAAGGAGGGGATATGGGGACATGTATATGCATATGGCTGATTCACTTTGTTGTGCAACATCAACTAACACAGTATTTATTGTGAAGCAATTATACTCCAATAAAGATCTATCAAAATTTTTTAAACGATTTTAAAGTTTACTATTAAAAATATGTTATTAAAACACCTGAACAGATGTAACATGGAAATTTTATAAATTTCAATGTTTAAAATTATTTTCTTCATAGAAGTCAGTTAATCCACCTGTGTAAATTTGTTTTCCACCTTTTCCCAAAAAGAGTACCAACAAGGACTGTTATTGGGGCTGGGGTTCAGATCTTAGTCCACACACACAGGCTAATGGTGGGTCTCAGATCATTCAAGCCATATGTTCTTTCTGCTTTAGTTTCAGTTCTGCATCCACACATGTGAGACATGGCTGCCTGAATAATATTTCTCAAACACTACTTGAATTCCTCAGTTCAAGACTCTGTGGAAGCCAATTGCCTGCTTGTATTTTCTTGGCTTGAAAGTCATTAAAATGCCTATTAGACACTACCCAGAGTTAACAGATTCTTTACTGGAAGCCTTGCACGTGGTTTATCTATTTCAGTTCTACTGGGAGGCCTTAGCAATACTTCTAAGTTCCAGGCCACAAGAGCTAGCTCAGAAAGTCAAGTGTTTCAGAAGTGAGCCATATGACCAAAAATTCATATGTGTGCCAGTGACATAAATTTCCTTTGAAAACATCAGTAAAATTTAGCCTATTAGCTGTTTGAAAATTAGCATGACGTTGGGGGCAGAAAGAGGCCAATAAATTGAGTCTGTCAAAACCTATTAATTCTGCGGGATTTCAGAGTAGGGATGAGCTACATATGGTCATTCAAGCAAAGTGGAATAAACAGCTGCATTATTCTTCAGGAGGTGAGTGGCAATGCTAAAAGAATGTGGTTTACTCTATGAAAATATCTGGACACTTAAAATGTACTAATCAGAAGAACACATTATGTCATTCCAGATTTACAGTGTGAGATTGAAGCACGTGGGCTAAAACTTCAGAAGGCAGTGACTGAGATGGACAACTACAAAGAAAAGCTCATGTAAGATAGTAAACATTAAACAGCCTGTAAGAATTTAGAAAGACCCCCATGTATTCTCTGTGACTCTGGGCAGTAATTTGGATGTGTTGGTATGGTCTACTGCAATTTTTCTCAGCTACTTTTCTGGCCTATATTGAAGGACCTGTAAATATTTTTAAATATATTAAATGTTTCTTTATCTCAGTAAGAAACTTACCTATCCAGGTATTAAAGCTTTCCCTGATCATTCAAATATAGTAACTTAATATTCTCTGAACTTTTTGTCTTATTATCTCTTTATTATCTGTCTGGAAGAAACAACATTGAAAATGTTTCATAAGATTATTGGGATTGACATATATACACTAATATGTATAAAATAGATAACTAATAAGAACCTGCTGTATAATAAATAAATAAATAATCAATTTTAGGTTCAAAAAGACAGTTGAGTAACTTTGAAATTCTGGACTGCTTATGCCTTATATAAGTGAGAAAGAAAATATTAGAAAACAAATGATAAGAAAATGCCCCTGTAAAATATCCAGAGTACTATTTCTTTTATTTATTTATTTATTTTTCATCTTGTTTATGGTTTCCTTTGCTGTGCAAAAGCTTTTAGGTTTCATTAGGTCCCATTTGTTTATTTTTATTTCCATTACTCTAGGAGGTGGATCGTAAAAGATCTTGCTGTGATTTATGTCATAGAGTATTCTGCCTATGTTTTCCTCTAAGAGTTTTATAGTGTCTGGTCTTACATTTAGGTCTCTAATCCATTTTGAGTTTATTTTTGTGTATGGTGTTACGGAGTGTTCTACTTTCATTCTCTCACATGTAGCTGTCCAGTTTTCCCAGCACCACTTATTGAAGAGACTGTCTTTTCTCCATAGTATATCCTTGCATCCTTTGTCATAGATTAGTTGACCACAGGTGCGTGGGTTTACCTCTGGGCTTTCTATCTTGTTCCATTGATCTACGTTTCTGTTTTTGTGCCAGTACCATATTGTCTTGATTACTGTAGCTTTATAGTATAGTCTGAAGTCAGGGAGTCTGATTCCTCCAACTCCGTTTTATTCCCTCAAGACTGCTTAGGCTATTTGGGGTCTTTTGTGTCTCCATACAAATTTTAAGATTTTTTGTTCTAGTTCTGTAAAAAATACCATTGGTTATTTGATAGGGATTGCATTGAATCTGTAGATTGCTTTGGGTAGTATAGTCATTTTCACAATATTGGTTCTTCCAATCCAAGAACATGGTATATCTCTCCATCTGTTTGTATCATCTTTAATTTCTTTCATCAGTGTCTTATAGTTTTCTGCATACAGGTCTTTTGTCTCCCTGGGTAGGTTTATTCCTAGGTATTTTATTCTTTTCGTTGCAGTGGTAAATGGGAGTGTTTCCTTAATTTCTCTTTCAGATTTTTCATCATTAGTGTATAGGAATGCCAGAGATTTCTGAGCATTAATTTTGAATCCTGCAACTTTACCACATTCATTGATTAGCTCTAGTAGTTTTCTGGTGCCATCTTTAGGATTCTCTATGTATAGTATTATGTCATCTGCAAACAGTGACAGTTTTACTTCTTCTTTTCCAATTTGTATTCCTTTTATTTCTTTTTCTTCTCTGATTGCCATGGCTAGGACTTCCAAAACTATGTTGAATAATAGTGGTGAGAGTGGACTTCCTTGTCTTGTTCCTGATCTTAGAGGAAATGCTTTCAGTTTTTCACCAAGGAGAATTATGTTTGCTGTGGGTTTGTCGTATATGGCCTTTATTATGTTGAAGTAGGTTCCCTCTATGCCCACTTTCTGGAGAGTTTTTATCATAAATGGGTGTTTAACTATGTCAAAAGCTTTTTATGCATCTATTGAGATGATCATATGGTTTTTATTCTTCGATTTGTTAATATGGTGTATCACATTGATTCATATGCGTATATTGAAGAATCCTTGCATCCCTGGGATAAATCCTACTTGATCATGGTGTATAATCCTTTTAATGTGTTGTTGCATTCGGTTTGCTAGTATTTTGTTGAGGATTTTTGCATCTATATTGATCAGTGATATTGGTCTGTAATTTTATTTTTTTGTAGTATCTTTGTCTGGTTTTGGTATCAGGGTGATGGTGACCTCATAGAATGAGTTTGAGAGTGTTCCTTCCTCCACAATTTTTTGGAAGAGTTTGAGAAGGATGGGTATTAGCTCTTCTCTAAATGTTTTATAGAATTCACCTGTGGAGCCATCTGGTCCTGGACTTTTGTTTGTTCGAAGATTTTTAATCAGTTTCAATTTCATTCCTTGTGATTGGTCTGTTCATATTTTCTATTTCTTCCTGGTTCAATCATGGAAGGTTATACCTTCCTAAGAATTTGTCCATTTCTTCCAGGTTTTCCATTTTATTGGCATAGAGTTGTTTGTAGTAGTCTCTTAGGATGCTTTGTATTTCTGCGGTGTCTGTTGTAACTTCTCCTTTTTCATTTCTAATTTTATTGGTTTGAGTCTTCTCCCTCTTTTTCTTGATGAGTCTGGCTAATGGTTTATCAATTTTGTGTATCTTCTCAAAGAACCAGCTTTTAGTTTTATTGATCTTTGCTATTGTTTTCTTTGTTTCTATTTCATTTATTTCTGCTCTGATCTTTATGATTTCTCTCCTTGTGCTAACTTTGGATTTTGTTCTTCTTTCTCTAGTTCCTTTAGGTGTAAGGTTGGATTGTTTATTTGAGATTTTTCTTGTTTCTTGAGTTAGGCTTGTATAGCTGTTAGAACTGCTTTTGCTGCATCAGATAGGTTTTGGATCATCGTGTTTTCATTGTCATTTTTCTCTAGGTATTTTTTGATTTCCTCTTTGATTTCTTCAGTGATCTCTTGATTAATTAGTAAAGTATTGTTTAGCCTCCATGTGTTTGTGTTTTTTATGGTTCTTCCCCTATAATTCATTTCTAATCTCATAGCGTTGTGGTCAGAAAAGATGCTTGATATGATTTCAATTTTCTTAAATTTACTAAGCGTTGATTTGTGACCCAAGATGTTATCTATCCTGGAGAATGTTCTGTGCCCACTTGAGAAGAAAGTGTAATCTGCTGTTTTTGGATGGAATGTCCTATAAATATCATTTAAATGTATCTGGTCTATTGTGTCATTTAAAGCTTCTGTTTCCTTATTTATTTTCATTTTGGATGATCTGTCCATTGGTGTAAGTGAGGTGTGAACGTCCCCCATTATTATTGTGTTACTGTCAATTCCCTCTTTTATAGCTGTTAGCAGTTGCCTTATGTATTGAGGTGCTCCTATGTTGGGTGCATATATATTTATAATTGTTATATCTTCTTCTTGGATTGATCCCTTGATCATTATGTAGTGTCCTTCCTTGTCTCTTGTAACGTTCTTTATTTTAAAGTCTGTTTTATCTGATATGAGTATTGCTACTCCAGCTTTCTTTTGATTTCCATTTGCATGGAATATCTTTTTCTATCCCCTCATTTTCAGTCTGTATGTGTCCCTAGGTCTGAAGTGGGTCTCTTGTAGACAGCATATATATGGGTCTTGTTTTTGTATCCATTCAGCAAGCCTGTGTCTTTTGGTTGGTGCATTTAATCCATTCACGTTTAAGGTAATTATCGATATGTATGTTCCTATGACCATTTTCTTAATTGTTTTGCGTTTGTTTTTGTAGGTCCTTTTCTTCTCTTGTGTTTCCCACGTAGAGAAGTTCCTTTAGCATTTGTTGTAGAGCTGGTTTGGTGATGCTGAATTCTCTTAGCTTTTGCTTGTCTGTAAAGCTTTTGATTTCTCCATCGAATCTGAGTGAGATCCTTGCTGGGTAGAGTAATCTTGGTTGTAGGTTCTTCCCTTTCATCACTTTAAGTGTATCATGCCACTCCCTCTGGCTTGTGGCGTTTCTGCTGAGAAGTCAGCTGTTAACCTTATGGGAGTTCCCTTGTATGTTATGTGTCATTTTTCCCTTGCTGCTTTCAATAATTTTTCTTTGTCCTTAGTTTTTGCCAATTTGATTACTATGTGTCTCAGCGTGTTTCTCCTTGGGTTTATCCTGTGTGGGACTCTCTGCGCTCCCTAGAGTTGGGTGGCTATTTCCTTTCCCATGTTAGGGAAGTTTTCGACTATAATCTCTTCAAATATTTTCTCTTTTACTCTCTCTCTTCTCCTTCTGGGACCCCTATAATGCGAATGTTGTTGCCTTTAATGTTGTCCCAGAAGTCTCTTAGGCTGTCTTCATTTCCTTTCATTCTTTATTCTGTTCTGCAGCAGTGAATTCCACCATTTTGTCTTCCAGATCACTTATCCGTTCTTCTGCCTCAGTTATTCTGCTATTGATTCCTTCTAGTGTAGTTTGCATTTTAGTTATTGTATTGTTGATCTCTGTTTGTTCTTTAATTCTTCTAGGTCTTTGTTAAACATTTCTTGCATCTTCTCGATCTTTGCCTCCATTCTTTTTCTGAGGTCCTGGATCATCTTCACTATCATTATTGTGAATTATTTTTCTGGAAGGTTGCCTGTCTCCCTTCATTTAGTTGTTTTTCTGGGGTTTTATCTTGTTCCTTCATCTGGTACATAGCCCTCTGCCTTTTCATCTCGTCTGTCTTGCTGTGAATGTGGTTTTTGTTCCACAGGCTGCAGGATTGTAGTTCTTCTTGCTTTTGCTGTCTGCCCTCTCTATTTCTTTTAGAAATGATTTTATTTCAGAAATTTCAAAAATGATAGTATAAATATAGTACATCTATAATTATAACACTAAAATAGAATTTATATAATCTTTGAAAAGTAAATAAATTCTTTTACTTTGTGGTATGTAATCTGGTAGCTTTGGTTTTCAGTTCCTATGTTTTAGAAGGATGAACCTCATAAGAAATATAAATACTGAAAATTCTTAGCAACTAAATGTTGTGTTGACCATGGACTATTCCTAATAACAATGTGTTCAGCAAAATTCTTAACAACACAAGGAAGAACAAATTCCAAAAATACTCTATCAAATTAATGTATAATTTGATTATTTGTAGCAAAATAATTTATTTTCAAAATCCAAGAAAAACCAAATATTCATGCTTTATAACACTGTGGTCAATAGTTCAGTAAATAATAGTTCAACTGTCTGTATATGATAGTTGGGGTTGAAGGAATAAGTGGGCAAGAGGTCCTAGCATGACTCACTGCACCCAGCAAGAACTTTCTGATGAGAAGATACATGAAAAAAAGAAGCAAGATGGGAATTGCCAGAAAATTGTTAATCCCCACCCTCTAGTTACATCAGGGAGGGCTTTGGCCTCATGAATGTCTCATGCGGGAGGGCCTGCCTCATCAGACCACAGCCCATTTAATATTAATACATGCTTTGTGATATTTTTGTTAATTTTAATATAATTTATAATATGAGTGCTAAGAAATAAGAGTCAGAGTAGATTGGAGTTGGAGGGAGAAAATACCACTCAGTAAAGTCCATCAAATCAACTACCTGGAGGAAATCACTGTAGAATTGTAGAAATACTGATGCTGTTGTTTCAGTTTATAATAAAACTGGTGCTTCCTACCTGTGTGAGAACTTTTTAAAATTAGAAAATGGGCAGAGCATCCACTTTTAGAAAACTTGATGAAAGATAGAGCCAGTTAAATGGTCTCACCTGATGGAGCCCTTTCTCTGTGCTGCCTGTACCTAGCTCTTCCATCTCTACTCCGTCTACCCTCCTTCACTACTAGGATGAAGTTGAAGTTGAGTAGGGCAGGCATGTAGGATCAGAGCCTGGGACTGCTCAGGGTACTCAGAGCTCAGGAAGTCCCCAGTAGTATGTAAGTACTATTTTATTTATAGATTAAAACCAAATTTTCAACTTGGCCATTGTTTTATGGTAAATTCAGTTTGAAGTCAAAATAATTCACTCAAAATTTTTGACATGCCATTTCTTAATAAATTGAAGATTTGCTCTATATACCCAAACCTGTTTGAACTTCCAGAAATTGGAAGGTGGTGTGAAATCAGATTTTTAAAAAATTTTAATCCTCACTCTTTGTGGGGGCTGGGGTGAGGAATGGTTTCACCCATCCAGCTTAAGATAATTGTTTTGTTTAAAGATTTTTAAATGTTTGGATATACGTTTTGTGGGTTTTTACTTACGGGGAAAAGGCAGTTTTTAAATGGATGAACTTCGGGTTCTTTTTTTCCTAAGATTTATAAGAAAATATTTTCCAAGGTTTATAAGAACTTGTTGTATATTTGAAAATAGAGATTTTATCACTTAGGATTCTTTGAGCTATAAGTAACAGAGGTAGAGTGGTTTCAGGTTTAGTCAATCCAGTGACTCAACAATATCACCAAGGATCTTGATGATCTTTCTGTCTCTATTCTGCTGCCCTCAGCACTGGCTTCACCCCAAGGCTAAGTCCCCTATGATCATGACATGGCTGCAATTCCAGGTACCACATCCAAATGTAACCACCCCAGTGGCAGGAAGGGCCTGTTTTTCTGGTGTCTCCTTAGAAGTGAGATAAAAATTTCTCAGAAGCCACCAAACAGCCCTCTCCTTACATCTCTTGGCTAGAACACTTTACATACCCTCTCCTGAATGAATCACTGGCAAGGGGAACAGGACTACCACAGTTAGCTCAGGTCAGGCAGGATTTACCCTGAGAACAGATGATAATGGGGCTTTGATGGCCAGGAAGACAGCTATAGTACATGTCCAGAAGGTAACTAGTAATGTTTACTAGAGGTAGAGTGTTAGTGATGCTCTGAAAATTGATGACATTTTCTACAAATTTATTTGTGTCATAATATCTAGATTAATTTAGGGAAAACCTTCCTGAAGTAATGAAAAATATGGATGCTGTGAAATGCAACTTTATTACTTTTAAATATTTATGTAGAGAGAGGGAGAGAGAACTAGGAAATAACACTTTTATTTTATATATATGTATATAGGATAAGATAAGTAAATAAGACTAATAAGAAAGGCTGCTATAGAGGGTGAGAAGTTTTTAGGAATTCCTGAAAGAGAATACATAGGAAGGATAATAAAAAGGGTCAACTCTGCAGAGGAATAAACTAGAGGAAAACCAATTGTGTGGTGGGCATGTGACGGGCAGGACTTTACCTGGAATCAGTTAACACAAAGAGAAGGGAGTGGGATAAGGCAAATCATCAGAACAGTGGTTCTCAAACTCCAATCTGCAGAAGAATCCTGGATAGTTTACTGAAACTGTGTATTACAGTATGACCTCCCTCACAGACCCAATCCCAGGATCAGTTTCTGGGCTCCATTCCCACAGACATTCTGGCTTTAAGTTTGGGTTTGGGGTGTCCCTGAGCAATCTGCATTTGTAATGCACTCCCCCCACCACACACATACAATTCTGATTCAGGTGATCCAATGAAGCCCACTCTGAGGGATCATATTTGGAACATTTAAGCCACTGGCCCCTCACCAGCCCCACCCCACCCCTAATCAACAGGTCCCGTGTGAAGCAGCATTTGCAAGGGATCTGCACCCAGAATAAAGCAATGAGTGTGGGGACTGGAGCTGGGGAGCCTGCCAGCTACTGAACCCCAGAGGCCACGGTCCCCACATCCCAAGACAAGCCTCCAGTGCCCCCACCATACTCTGCCCCTTCATCACAACCTTCAGAAACAATCTAGGGCAACAATAAACAGCAACGCAGACAACAAACCAGAATCTTAGGCTTAGAATGAACACCTAACCAAAGATTACCAGGTATGTGAGAAAAACCTTCCCCCAGCCTTGTTCACATGCCTCTGAATTCACACAGAAAAGCTTTAACACCTAGAGAAATTGTTACATAGCAAACAAAAGATGTTAAGATAAATTTTTAAAGTTAGGATATACTTCAAAGTATGTCCAGGATTGTAACCATTAAAGAAGAACAGGCTGTTACCAAAAAAAAACTATTAGGAATTTTAGAGATTAAAAATATGGCTCCAGAAAAATGATTCCATTCATGTTTAAAAAGTATATGAATGTACATACAAATATATGTGGATTCAAATTCATTGAATAAATGATTGGTAGGATTACAACAGTTCCTTCTGGAAGTGAGAGCCGGGGTGTATAGAGACTCTTATTTTACTCTATATACTTATATATTGCTTAAATAGCTTACAGTGTGAATGTGTTCATTTTCACATATGTAATGAAAAGAACAAAATTCACTTTAAATGATTTATAATTTATCAGTTACTAGTGAATATGTCTAAAGTGGTGATATGAAATATACTTTCTAATTTGGGGAACTTTGTTACATGCTTACACTTTAATTTTATTAGCAGCCACCTCCTCCTCATTTAACTAATAATTGTAAGCAGTAATCAGCCATAACCAGCATAAATTTCTTGTTTATAAAGCTCTTGACCAAATAACAGCAACATTTTGCACAGTTGAGATGTTCTTGGAACATTATTATTGCCTTCTAAGATACAATGTTCTCCTGATTTTCCTCTTCTGTCATCATTCATGAGAATTTTTTGCCTAGAAAGCAGGTGGCCTGGTGGCAATCCAGTGTCAGAGTACAGATACACTTTCACATGATCCTAGATTTAACAGACTAGGTTTCCTTCATTGACTCATTCAATACAAAATGCTCATGGAGAGGCAGTTATGTGCCATGACTCTTTTGTGTACAAGCACTAGATACTGAAGTAACAAGATTGACAAGCTACAATAGGTAATTTCAGGTAACGTTAAGTGCTGCAAAAATATAAAACAGGCATAAAAGAATGTGAGTGTTGGGGAAGAGTGGTGTCCTTTTGATAGAGTGGCATCCCTGGGCAGATGACCTTTTTTTTTTTTTTTTTTCTGTACGCGGGCCTCTCACTGTTGTGGCCTCTCCCGTAGCGGAGCACAGGCTCTGGACACGCAGGCTCAGCGGCCATGGCTCACGGGCCCAGCCGCTCTGCGGCATGTGGAATCTTCCCGAACCGGGGCACGAACCCGTGTCCCCTGCATCGGCAGGTGGACTCTCAACCACTGCGCCACCAGGGAAGCCCCAGATGACCTTTGAGTTAAGATCTGAGTTACAGAAAGGAGCTAACAGTGCTAATAAGCTAACATCCGGAAGCAGAGAGATCAAGGACAAAAAATTCTTGGGAGTGAGTTTTACCAGTTAAAGAAACATGAAGGCCAGTTGTGGTAGATGGAATAACGGCTTCCAAAGATTTTCATGTCCTAATCCCTGAAATCTGTGAGTACATTATCCTATGTGGCAAAAGGGATTTTGCACATGTTTAAATTAGGGATATAGAGCTGGGGAGATTATGTTGGATTATTCAGGCAGGCTCAATGTTATAACTGCAAAGGTCCTTATAAGATGAAAGCAAGAGGGTCAAAGTCACAAAAGTGGATGTGAGGATGGAAGCAGAGGTTGGAGTAATGTGATTTGAAGATGGAAGAAGGGGCCACAAGCCAAGGAATGCATGTGGTCTCTAGAAGCTAGAAAAGGCAGGAAAACAGATTCTCCTCTAGAGCTTCCAGGGGGAACACAGCCCTCAAGACATCTTGATTTTAGGACTTCTTACTTAGAAATGTAAAGTAATAAATTTGTGTTGTTTTAAACCCCTACATTTGTGGTAATTTGTTACAGCAGCAATAAGAAATGAATATACCAGTGTGTCCAAAGCCCAGTGAGGATTTTGGATTTATGCAGAGGGCAGAGGGAAACTCTTGGAGGTTTGGCAATAGAGAGAACTGATTTGATTTGTTTTAAGAGGGTGGCATGGCTGCTGCATGGAGAATGGACTGAAGTGAGAGTGCAAGAGCGATCAGGGAGACTAGGTGGGAGGCCCAGCGTACATGCAAGTGAGAAGTGGCTGGTTTAGTGTAAGGCTATAGTGTGGAGATGGAGAGAAATATATGCCAGGGGTCGCTCTCACAGGATTTACTGATGGAGTAGATGTGGCCGGGGAGGAAGAGGACTGGAAAAGAAAGGAAATAATAAAGGATGGGGTTTGGGGCTTTTCAGCATCAGGTAGACAGTTGAGAGGCAGTAGAGTATAGTGACTAACAGCCTGGAAGCCAAATCCAGACGGCTGGGGCAGTACTACTTAGCATTACGTCACCTTGGGCGTGTTACTTACCTCTCTGTTTTCAGTTTCCTCAACTGTAACAAGGGCTGAGTAAGGGCTGGTTTTAACTTCGTGTGAGATATATAAGGTGTTACCTAATAGTATCATTATGAGTTGGTGCCATTTCATGAAGTGGGAAAATTTGTAAAAGAAATAGATAGGGGAGTGAGGGAAATACAAAACAATGCTTTTGATCTATTAGATTTGAGATGCCTTTTGGACAGCAAAGTAGAAATATCAAGGAGGCAGTTTAAGAATGGCTATTTCACATAAAGAAGTGGAATGTTATGACCCTTGCCTTTCAGATTAGAGGAAAATATCCAACTACTCTATCTTATTTCCTTTGCTTTGATTGGCAGGAGCAGCAGGGGCCTTTCTGAAGGCTTATGCAAAGCAGTTGAAGAGAAAGGATTAACACTATTTGCTGAGGGTAAAAGAAGGAATGCAGTGTTTAAAGAGATGTAGGCATTCTTTCTATTCCTTCCAATTCCTCCCATCCTAATGAAGGGGAAGATAACAGTTGGGCAGTGAAGGGCAGACCATAAAAAGAGTGGCTTAACTGGCGTGGGGGTGGGAGATGACCATAGTGAGGGGAGTTCTTGGGATGGTAGACTGCCCAGGGACCTTTTTTTCTTAAACTGCAGCCAAAATTTATTGGCCACATAGTAAAATAACCACTTAAAGGTGTTCTGCTGTCCCTGACTCTAGATTTGGAAAAGTGTGTATAAGAATCTGAACATAGAGTGAAAGTTGTGGCTGGGGCTGCTGAATCTCAAAGCATTTCTAAAAGGAACATTGTTGTTTGACTTAAAAGTAAAGGTATAAAACTTGGCAAATACAGGAATCCACAAAAAAAAACCATCATCTTTATATTTCGATATCCTTATAGTCCATTTTTCTAAGTAATGCAAATTTTAAACATATTTT
Organism: Grampus griseus; assembly: GCF_964374135.1. Lineage (NCBI taxonomy): Eukaryota > Metazoa > Chordata > Mammalia > Artiodactyla > Delphinidae > Grampus > Grampus griseus. The sequence continues at coordinate 36,617,493 of NC_138998.1, forward strand.
CACTTAGTAATATATCCTGGATATTTTCCCATGTCATTACATGATATATTTATAGTTATCAAATAGCTATGTAGTATTCTAATCTGTGGATGAATCATAACTTATTTTCTAATCCCTTGTATTTTAAAATTTCCAAATTTTTCACTTTTATAAGCAAGATATTTTGAAATTCATAGAGATAAATCTTTCTATTCACATGCAGTTATTTCCTTAGGATAATTTTTGCTAGACTCAAACTTGCATATTTTTAAGACTATTAATTCATAATGACTCATTACCTTGCAATAAGATTTTATTGATTTATAATCTCAGCAGTGTTTGTAAATACCTATTTCTCCACTTCCTAGCTAATACTGGGTAGTATAACTAAGAAAAAAAAAAAATCCTAGTTTAATGAAAACTTGTACTCCTGCATCTTTGGCTCTTTGTATTCTTTCCTTTGTGACTCACCTTAGTACAACCTTTGCTCACTTTTTAATGGTATGTCACTCTTTTCCTTATTCTTTATTTTCTAATGTTTTACTTGGAAATAATTTCAAACTTACAAAAAGTTGTAAACATGATGATAGTACAAAGAGCACACAAATAGGCTTTACCCAGATTCATCTATTATTAATGTTTTAACCCATTTGTTTTTTCCCCTCACCCCTACCCCTGTCCCCTCAACCTTTTCTCTCTCTCTCTCTCTCTCCCTGAAACCCACACACAAATTTTCCTGCACCATTTGAGGATAAGTTACATACAACACGACCCTTTACTTCTAAATAGTTTAGCCTGCCTTTCCTCAGGACAGTGATACTTCATATAACCAGGAGGGTAATCAATGTTATAATTTTACATGCAATAATTACATTAATAATATTCTAATCTAGCATCCATATTCTAATTTTCTGAGTGGGCCTTTATAATATTTTCTCCTCTAGCACATAGTCCAGGTAGGGTCAGCCTACTTGGTATGTCTCTTTAGCCTCCTTAAATCTGGAATATTTCCAGTCCGTCTTTGTCTTTTTATGACATGGACATTTTTGAAGAACGCAGAACCCCTCATACTTTTTTAAATAAAATATTTTTCATTTTGTATTTTTCTGGTTTCCTCTTGATTGGATTAAGGATATGTACTCTCAGCCAGAAAACCATATAGGTGAGAACGAGCACTTCTCAGAGCACCACATCTAAAGGCACATGATCATCTGCCTCTCGTTGGTGATGTTAATTTTGATCACCTGGTCAAGGTATTGCTCAATTTTTCCACTGTATTAGTACTGAGGGGTTTTGTTCCCTTTCAACCAGTAAGCAGTCTATAAGAGACACTTTAGGTACATACACATGCTCTGCTTTTCATCAACACTTATCCCTAGATACAGCATCCATTAATGATTTTTGCCTCACCTAATCTTTATGACAGTCATTGCTAGATGATGATTTTTCCAACTCCAAGTCTCCCTGACCATTTATTAGTAAGCCCTCAGCATTCTACTTTAAATAGGAGCCTCCCTTCTTCCCATTATTTATTTACTTATTGGTATGGATTCATGAACTCCTGTTTTGTTCAATGGCTTATAATTCATTATTGTACTTAATTATTTTGGCACACAAATTGTTCTAAGCTTAGCCACTGGGGGCCACTTCCGGCTGGCTCTTATGGCGTTGGAACATGATCCCGTCCTCTTTCATAAGCACTTCCTTACTTTCGGTATAACAAACTGTTTCAGGTATAACTACTCTGCCCCAGCCTTGGAATCACCCATTTCTCTGAGTAGTCCTTGTTCCTTTGAATGTGAAGGGTATTAGAGACCAGTATCTAGGCTCTAAGTATGCTCACGTGCTGCTTGATTACGGTGATGGTTTCATGGGCTTGTACGTATGTCAAATCTGCCAAATTGTGGGCAGTTTATTGTATGTTAGTATAATACTTAAAACTATTTTACAAAAAGTGGATAATAAAGGAAACAACATGTTTTAAAAAACATTTTTTTCATAAAAGAAAAAGTAGAACTAAAGTATAGTGTTTAGGGATAAAACTTGGGCAATACAACTCCAAAGAAAATCAGTGATTACCATAAAATTCATGAGAATGATCAATTTAGGGAGGAGGGAGTTGGCTATTATTGGGCCCAGGACATGAAGCTTCTAGGCTAGCTGATTAGGTTTTATTTTTTTACATGGATAGTAGTTGCAAAAGTTTCTTCCTTGTAATAATTCATCATATAATTGTTTATGTAATTTTCTGTAGCTTACAATTTTATCATTGTAAGCTAGAAAAGAAAATAAATGAATAAAAATAAATGCTGTTCATATTCATGATATAAATAAATTATTGTTTATTAGAAATTAAAGTTATTTTGCAAGTAGGGCAAACCCATTAAGAATCTAACTTTTTTTTGTACATTTATAAACGTATTAAATTAGCTTTCAAAGCTATTTTAAGGTACATTCATATAATAAATTATTAATGAGAAGTCTATACAAACAAACTGGAATATTAATCTTTCTTAATATGTTAACTTTTTGAGTATTGTTACAAAACCGAATCATATAAGATCAAGACAAATGTCTATTTCAGTTTTAGAATTTCCATTTCGTTCTTTTTAATGGTTTCTACTTCTCTACTGAGGTTTTTTATCTTTTCACGAATTAAAGTAGATTTTCCTTTATGTCTTTGAGCGAGTTATAACTGTGCCTTCAGAAATCCTTGTCTGCTAATTTCAGTATCCGGGTCATCTCAGAGTCAGTCCCTATTAACTGTCTTTTCTCTTTAGAATAGGTCATGCTTTTCTGTGTCTTCCTATGTTGAGTAATTTTTTTATATTCTGGACATTGTGAATGTTATGTTATGGAAATTCTAGATTCTGTTATATTTCTCTAAATACTGTTGTTGTTGGTGGTAGGGGTGGTGTTACTTTAAGCAGATAATTAATTTGGTTGGCCTCAAAATGCAAACTCTATCTCTATGGCAACAGCTCAAATCTCAGTTCAGTTCTTTCATCTTTAACTAGGCTGCTTGGAGTCTGCCCAGGGCACCTGTAGTTCAGGGCTCAGCCAGACATATGGGCAGAGTTTATATGCAGTATTTGGGATTCCCTCCCACTGGCTCACTCCCATTTGGGGTTCACTTTTCACTTTCCTGCAGCTGTGGTTGTCCCCAAACACTGTCTTGTAGTTCTTCAAGCCAGAATGACTGTGAGTTTTCTACCAGTTTTCTATCAGAATTTTGGTTCTCCTGTATGGGGCAGACTGGGGCCTGCCCTCAGGTTTAAAATCATTTAAAAAAAAAGCAACAAAAAACCCTGACCCCATGGCTGTCACCTTATTCTCAGTGTCAACTTTCCTCCAGAATCTTCGTGCTTTTGGTCACTTTCACATAGGGGTATTTTCTTTTGTTTGCTTTTTAAATGTTGCCTAAAGCTTAGACATTTTAGTTAAATGCAGATCAGTCTGACAGGAGATTACTTGCCCATTATAGAAGTGGACTGAATATTTATTTCTTTAAAGAAATAATAATATGAAGATGCTAAGAAATTTTTTTATGGATGAGTAAAGTAATGATATGGAAAAGCGCATATAATTGGACTAACAGATTAGGTTATTTTTTGGCAAACAAAAACCTTTTGACTATATATTTCTAATTTCAAGGAAATCTGCATATGTAACCACAAATACAATATAAAGATAGGAAAATTAATAAAGGAAAAACCTGTTTTTATAAAAGGGAAAAAAATTATACTTCAACTATTTTGAAATAAAATATTTGAACCTCTTTTGTATTATTTTAGGAATAAATCTAATGAAGCTGATGAGTGTCAAAGAGAACTTAGAAAACTGAAGTTCGAATCCATTATTTCTGAGTCACGGTATACACTGCAAATTTTTTATTTAATAGTTTTAGTAATTGAATTTGAAACCATATTTTAAATAACATTTAAAATGTACTTAGCTTTTCTTATTGTATTGTTTACATAAACAATACCTAATTCAAGTTTATAATATATTGAAGCTTTCATTGATTTTGCCTTTGCCTGGATGGGAAAATGTTTAAATCGCAGAACTATTCATTTACATAACGTTCTTATTTTAAAAATTAAAGTTATACTCTTTAGTTTTAAATGAGATATTTATCTATCTTTGATAAACATAAAAACATAGTATTTAATGCGTATTGGTTGGGTTTTTTTCTTATTCCATTTTAGGCACACCAGATTGCTTAAAGAAAAGGAAGACTCTTTAATGACTTGTCAACAAATATATAAAACTTTACAGGAAGAACTGACTGCAAAAGAAAGGCAAGAAGCTGACTTAAAAAGAAGAATTAATCTTGCAGAAAATGAACTGGAAATAACCAAAACCCTTCTGAATCAGGCAAAGCAAGAGGTTGTAACACTGAAAAGTGAAAGGTACAGTCAAGAATAATTTCTTCCAAATATATTTTATGTTTAAGTCAGTATTCCATATATATTTGAAACACCAACATCCTATATATTTTGATAACAGTAAAATCACAGTATTAAAGATATATTTCACCTGAAAGGTCATTGCATCCCACCACCTCATTTTACAAGTGATTAAACTGAATCCCAAATTGGTTAAATGACTTGCTTAACATCACACAGTTAGTGCAAGTAGAGATGGAACCCACATGGCATTTGGTGTTAGATTTTTGTTGAAAAGAATCAAAAAGATCATGTGTGGTACTTATACTACTGAGCTTTACCTCAGCCAATAATTGGTGGATTCTATCATTTTCCAATAGAAAAATATCTTTTTATGTCACTTTTTCCTTTTATTAGCTCCTACTTTTCTTCTCTCTTTGTTATTTTTCAATACCTGTTATTGGGGACTCTCCACGAGCAAAGATACCTCTGGTGTTGCGATAGTATCAAGGATACTAAGAAGCATATTCCTCCACACAATCTAGATATTTTTGGTCAGTTAATTTGTCTTTAAATTAAACTTACCTGTACTTAGTATCTCAACCCTGCTTTCTGTCTTTTTGTTTTCATTTGCCTGATAATGTCTTTTATTCTTTCTGAGTCCTTTTGTTTTGAATTCATATTGATGTATAGCACAAATTTGGGGGGGTTGTTGGTTTTTATTAAATCTAGGAGTCTTTAATGGGACATATTATGCCATTTACATTTATTGATATAACTATTATATTCCATAAGAACAGAAGTTCCATAAGGGCAAGAATTTTTGTCTTGTATTATTCTGTGTATAGAAGGCACAATTGGCTATTTGTTTTTCATTCTTCTATCATATTCTTTCCATTGGAGTAGAATTGTTTTACAATGTTGGCTTAGTTTCTGTTGTACAATGAAGTGAATCAGCTATATGTATACCTATATCCCCTCCCTCTTGGACCTCCCTCCCACTCTCTGCCCCATCACACCCATAACGGAGCACCCGTCACAGAGCACCGAGCTGCGCTTCCTGTGCTTTATAGCATGTTCCCACTAGCTAGCTATTTTTTATGCATGGTAGTGTATATATGTCAAGCCTAATCTCCCAGTTCATCCCACCCTCCTCTTCCCCCTCTGTGTCCACATGTTCGTTCTCTATGTCTACCTCTCTATTCCTGCCCTGCAAATAGATTCATCTGTACCATTTTTCTAGATTCCACATATATGCGTCAACATACGATATTTGTTTTTCTCTTTCTGACTTACTTCACTCTGTATGACAAACTCTAGACCATCCACATCTCTACAAATGACCCAATTTCATTTCTTTTTATGGCTGAGTAATATTCCATTGTGTATATGTACCACATCTCCTTTATCCATCTGTTGATGGACGTTTAGGTTGTTTCCATGTCCTGGCTATTGTAAATAGTGCTGCAGTGAACATTGGGGTACCTGTGTCTTTTTGAATTATGGTTTTCTCAAGGTATATGCCCAGTAGTGGGACTGCTGTATCATATAGTACTTCTATTTTTAGTTTTTTAAGGAACCTCCGTAGTGTTCTTCACAGTGCCTGTATCAATTTACATTCCCACCAACAGTGCAAGAGGGTTCCCTTTTCTCCACACCCTCTCCAGCATTTATTGTTTCTAGATTTTTTGATGATGGCCATTCTGACTTGTGTTAGGTGATACCTCATTGTAGTTTTGATTTGCATTTCTCTAATAATTAGTGATGTTGAGCATCTTTTCATGTGCCTCTTGGCCATCTGTATGTCTTCTTTGGTGAAATGTCTATTTAGGTCTTCTGCCCATTTTTTGATTGGGTTGTTTGTTTTCTTGATATTGAGCCCCATAAGCTGTTTGTATATTTTGGAGATTAATCCTTTGTCCATTGCTTCATTTGCAAATATTTTCTCCCATTCTGAGGGTTTTCTTTTCATCTTGTTTATGGTTTCCTTTGCTGTGCAAAAGCTTTTAAGTTTAATTAGGTCCCATTTGCTTATTTTGTTTTTTATTTTCATTACTCTAGGAGGTGGGTCATAAAAGATCTTGCTGTGATTTATGTCAAAGAGTGTTTTTCCTTTGTTTTCCTCTAAGTGTTTTATAGTGTTCGGTCTTACATTTAGGTATTTAATCCTTTTTGAGTTTACTTTTGTGTATGGTGTTAGGTTGTGCTCTGATTTCATTGTTTTACATGTAGCTGTCCAGTTTTCCAGGCACTACTTATTAAAGAGGCTGTCCTTTCTCCATTGTATGTTCTTGCCTCCTTCATCATAAATTAGGTGACCATATGTGCATGGGTTTATCTCTGGGCTTTCTAGCCTGTACCATTGCTCTATCTTTCTGTTTTCTGTTTTGCCAGTACGATACTGTCTTGATTACTGGAGGTTTGTAGTATAGTTTGAAGTCGGGGAGCCTGATTCCTCCAGCTCTGTTTTTCTTTCTCAAGATTGCTTTGGCTATTCAGGGTCTTTTGTGTTTCCATACAAATTATGAAATTTTTTGTTGCAATTCTGTGAAGAAAGCTATTGGTAATTTGATAGGGATTGCATTGAATCTGTAGATTGCTTTGGGTAGTATAGTCATTTTCGCAATATTGATTCTTCCAATCCAGGAACATGGTATATTTCTCCATCTGTGTATGTCATCTTTGATTTCTTTCATCAGTGTCTTATAGTTTTCTGAGTACAGGTCTTTTGCCTCCTTAGGTAGGTTTATTCCTAGGTATTTTATTCTTTTTGTTGCAATGGTAAATAGGGTTGTTTCCTTAATTTCTCTTTCTGATTTTTCCTGGTTAGTGTATAGGAGCACCACAGATTTATGTGCATTAATTTTGTATCCTGCAACCTTACCAAATTCACTGATTAGTTCTAGTAGCTTTCTGGTGGCATCTTTAGGATTTTCTGTGTATAGTATCATGTCATCTTCAAACAGTGATAATTTTACTTCTTTTCCAATTTGTGTTCCTTTTATTTCTTTTTCTTCTCTGATTGCCATGGCTAAAACTTCCAAAACTATCTTGAATAAGAGTGGACATCCTTGTCTTGCGAGACTGGACATCCTTGTCTTGTTCCTGATCTTAGTGGATATGCTTTCAGTTTTTCACCATTGAGAATGATGTTTGCTGTGGGTTTGTCATATATGGATGGCCTCTATTATGTTGAGGTAGGTTCCCTCTATGCCCATTTTCTGGAGAGTTTTTATCATGAATCGGTGTTGAATTTTGTCAAAAGCTTTTTCTGCATCTATTAAAATCATATGGTTTTTATTCCTTAATTTGTTAATATGGTATATCACATTGATTGATTTACGTATATTGAAGAATCCTTCCATCCCTGGGATAAATCCCACCTGATCGTAGTGTACAATCTTTTTAAGGTGTTGTTGAATTCTTTTTGCTAGTATTTTGTTGAGGATTTTTGCATTTATGTTAATCAGTGATATTGGTCTGTAATTTTCTTTTTTTGTGATATCTTTGTCTGGTTTTGGTATCAGGGTGATGGTGGCCTCATATAATGAATTTGGGAGTGTTCCTCCCTCTGCAATTTTTTGGAAGAGTTTGAGAAGGATGGGTATTAGCTCTTCTCTAAATGTTTGATAGAATTCGCCTGTGAAACCATCTGGTCCTGGACTTTTGTTTGTTGGAATATATATATATATTTTTTTGCGGTACGTGGGCCTCTCACTGCTGTGGCCTCTCCCGTTGCGGAGCACAAGGCTCCGGACGCGCAGGCTCAGCAGCCATGGCTCACGGGCCCAGCCGCTCTGCGGCATGTGGGATCTTCCCAGACCGGGGCACGAACCTGTGTCCCCTGCATCGGCAGGCGGACTCTCAACCACTGCGCCACCAGGGAAGCCCCGGAATATTTTTAATTACAGTTTCAATTTCATTATTTGAGATAGGTCTCTTCATATTTTCTAATTCTTCCTGGTTCAGTCTTGGAAAATTGTACCTTTCCAAGAATTTGTCTGCTTCTTCGAGGTTGTCCATTTTATTGGCATATAGTTTTTTGTAGTAGTCTCTTATAATCCTTTGTATTTCTGCAGTGTCAGTTGTTACTTCTCCTTTTTCATTTCTGATTTTATTGATTTGAGTCTTCTCCCTTTTTTTCTTGAGTCTGGCTAAAGGTTTATCAATTTTGTTTACCTTCTCAAAGAGCCAGCTTTTACTTTTATTGATCTTTGCAATTGTTTTCTTCATTTCTATTTCATTTATTTATGCTCTGATTTTTATGAGTTTTTCCTTCTACTGACTTAAGGTTTTCTTTGTTCTTTTTTCTCTAGTTGCTTTAGGTGTAAGGTTAGATTGTTTATTTGAGATTTTTCTTGTTTCTTGAGGTGAAATTGAATTTCTATAAAGTTCCCTCTTAGAACTGCTTCTGCTGCATCCCATAGGTTTTGGGTTGTTGTGTTTTCATTGTCATTTATTTCTTTGTTTTTTTTTTTGTTTTTTTTTTTGCAGTACGCAGGCCTCTCACTGTTGTGGCCTCTCCCGTTGCAGAGCACGGGTTCCGGATGCGCAGGCTCAACGGCCATGGCTCACAGGCCCAGCCGCTCTGCGGCATGTGGGATCTTCCCAGACCAGGGCATGAACCCATGTCCACTGCATCAGCAGGCAGACTCTCAACCACTGCACCACCAGGGAAGCCCTCTTTGTATTTTTTTATTTCTTCTTTGATTTCTTCAGTGATCTCTTGGTTATTTAGTAGCACACTGCTTAGCCTCCATGTATTTGGGTTTTTTACAGGTTTTTTCCTGTAATTGATTTCTAATCTCATAGCATTGTGGTCAGAAAAGATGCTTGATACGATTTCAGTTTTCTTGAATTTTCTGAGGCTTGATTTGTGACCCAAGATGTGATCTCCCCCGGAGAATGTTCTGTGTGCACTTGAGAAGAAAGTGTATTCTGCCACTTTCGGGTGGAATGTTCTATAAATATAAATTAAATCTATCTGGTCTACTGTGTCATTTAAAGCTTGCGTTTCCTCATTTTCTGTTTGGATGATCTGTCCATCGGTGTAAGTGGGCTGTTAAAGTCCCCTACTATTATTGTGTTACTGTCAATTTCCCCTTTTATGGTTGTTAGCATTTGCCTTATGTATTGAGGTGCTCCTATGTTGAGTGCATAAATATTTATAATTGTTATATCTTCTTCTTGGATTGATCCCTTGATCATTATGTAGTGTCCTTCCTTATCTCTTGTAACAGTCTTTATTTTAAAGTCTATTTTATCTGTTACGAGTATTGCTACTCCAGCTTTCTTTTGATTTCCATTTGCATGGAATATCTTTTTGCATCCCTTCACTTTCAGTCTGTATGTGTCCCTAGGTCTGAAGTGGGTCTTTTGTAGACAACATATATATGGGTCTTCTTTCTGTATCCATTCAGCCAGTCTGTGTCTTTTGATTGGAGCATTTAATCCATTTACCTTCAAGGTTATTGTCGATATGTATGTTCCTATTACCATTTTCTTAATTGTTTGGGGTTTGTTTTTGTGGGTCTTTTTCTTCTCTTGTGTTTGCCGCCTAGAGAAGTTTCTTTAGCATTTGTTGTAAAGCTGGTTTGGTGGTCCTGAGGTCTCTTAGCTTTTGCCTGTCTGTAAAGCTTTTGAGCTCTCCATCAAATCTGAATGAGATCCTTGCTGGGTAGAGTAATCTTGGCTGTAGGTTTTTCTCTTTCATCACTTTAAGTATATCCTGCCACTCCCTTGTGGTCTGCAGAGTTTCTGCTGAAAAATCAGCTGATAAGCTTATAGGGATTCCTTTGTATGTTATTTTTTGCTTTTCCCTTGCTGCTTTTAATATTTTTTCTTTGAATTTAATTTTTGTTAGTTTGATTAATATGTGTCTTGGTGTGTTTACCCTGTATGGGACTCTCTGTGCTTCCTGACTTGGGTGACTCTTTCCTTTCCCATGTTAGGGAAGTTTTCCACTCTAACCTCTTCAAATATTTTCTCAGACCTTTCTTTTTCTCTTCTTCTTTTGGGACCCCTATAATTCGAATATTGGTGCATTTAGTGTTGTCTCAGAGGTCTCTGAGATTGTCTTCAATTCTTTTCATTCTTTTTTCTTTATTCTGCTCCTCGGCAGTTATTTCCACCATTCTGTCTTATAGCTCAGTTATTTGTTCTTCTGCCTCAGTTATTCTGTTATTGATTCCTTCTAGTGTATTTTTCATTTTGGTTATTGTGTTGTTCATCTCTGTTTGTTTTTTTTTAATTCTTCTAGATCTTTTTTTTTTTTTTTTTTGCGGTACACGGGCCTCTCACTGTTGTGGCCTCTCCCGTTATGGAGCACAGGCTCCGGACGCGCAGGCTCAGCGGCCATGGCTCACGGGCCCAGCCACTCTGCGGCATGTGGGATCTTCCCGGACCGGGGCACGAACCTGTGTCCCCTGCATCGGCAGGCAGACTCTCAACCACTGCGCCACCAGGGAAGCCCTAATTCTTCTAGATCTTTGTTAAATATTTCTTGTATCTTCTCAGTCCGTGCCTCCATTCTATCTCCTAGATTCTGCATCATGTTTACTATCATTACTCTGAATTCTTTTTCAGGTAGATTGCCTATTTCCTCATCATTTATTTGGTCTTGTAGGTTTTTACCTTGCTCCTTTTTCTGTGATATATTTTTTTGTCCTCTCATTTTTCTTTTTTTAATGGGTTGGATTGTGTTCCTGTCTTACTGGTTGTTTGTCCTGAGGCTTCCAGCACTGGAGTTTGTAGAGCTGGGTGTTGGTGCCGAGATGAGAACCTCCAGGAGACCTCACTCCGATGAATATTCCCTGGGGTCTGAGGTTCTCTTTTATTCCCGTAGTTCGGACTTGGAGCTCCCACCACAGGAGCTCAGGCCCGACCCCTGGCTCGTGAACCAAGGTCCTGCAAGCCGCACGGGCAGCCAAAAAAAAAAAAAGAAGAAGGAAAGGAACAGAACAATAACAGAGTAAAAGATAAAATAATATTAGAAAACTAACAGATATTTAGAAAAAATTTAAAATATTAAAATATAGATGAAACAACAACCTGGAGGTAAAACAGAACTACAGTGGCAAAAAAGAGGAGGATTAAAAAAAAAAAAAAAAGCCTGAAAAGTCCTTGGCTGTGGAGGATGGGGCTTATGCAGGGGCAGCGTTTAGGCAGTGGGTGGGGCCTATGTTTAGGACCCACAGGGCCAGAAAAGGCCCCAGGGGGAGTGGGGCTTTTGCTCAGTGCAGCAGGAGGGACCCAGGAGTGCCTCTGGCCTTGGACGGTGGAGGACCAGGTCCGGGACCCCAGCAGGCTCCCCGGGCCCAAGTGGGTAGGGGAAATGCTAGGCACACTCTCCGCTGATCCTCCAATCCCGGAGTGCCCCTCCCCATCCACCTTTCCTCTTCTTCCCCTCCTGCCCAGGACTAACACAGACAGAGGGGGCCCCAGAAGTTGGAGGACCTGGCCTGGGACCTCAGAAGGCTTCCTGGGGCCCAAGTGTGTGGGCAAAATACCCACTGCACCTCCCCTGATCCTCCAAGCCCCCTAGGGTCCCTCCAGGCATGGGAACCCCTCCCTTCTCCCAGCCACCCCTCAGGGGTGCTAGTCCTGTCCAATCTCCACTTCTCCTCCCCCCTCACTGCCCCTTACATCCTACCCGGCTGCTCGGGGGTTCCTTCTCTCTCCTTGGGCATCAAGGCCCCCCACCAGCGACCAGCAGTTGCCCTAGTTGTGGTTCGTTTTTAGTTTATTTTTTATTTTATTCATTTTATTTTATGAGTATTTGACTGCTTTCTAATTTAGAAGATTTATAATTTTGTTTTCATTCTTTTTAAGGGCAACTATTTGCTCCCAGAGGAGTCTGGGAGTGGGGCCACAGAAGTGGCTAGCAGGCAGCTTAGAATTAGGTTCTAACCAACAACACTATGCCCTAGATCACATCTGTCTCTACTCCAGGCTAGTCAGAGGTCTGTCTAGTTCACAGAGAAACAAGGCTTGTCTCTGGTCCCCTCTGGGATGATATACATTTACTTCTCTTTGGTTTAGTAAGATGAACAAATGCAGAGCTTATTGCCATCCACCATTTCTTCCTCACCCTGCCACACCAGTAAACTGCCTGTCGCTAAGATATTTTGTCTTGTAGTTCCGTGACTCTTCATCCCACCCCCACTTCTGCCGTTTCACAGTTGTGTCACTGATAAGCCCATAGCATATTAGAAGCAGTAATTTTATAAGCAGGAAATTGGCAAGAGCCAGGCTTACTAATAACAAGAAGGAATGGCAGCTGAAAGATTGACCATGCATAAGAAGAAAGAAAATCTATAAGTGCCAACAAAAAACTTTAAAAGAATTGCGGTTTGGCCCAATATACAATAGAGACAAACAGCCTTACACACATCAGTAATCATGAGTGCCCTTATATTTATAATATGGGTTAGTAATTGATGGCCATAATGATGACTGAGTCAGAATGATTAAAATCAACTGTATACTCTATGTATATAAAAGGTACAGAATACCCCATTTCCAGTGATGTCAGATTAATTAGATCTAGCTGTTTATCCAGGTGAATTCTGTCTCCTTCATACTGGTCATTGAGAAGATCCTATCTTTGTTCAAACATTTCTGGAACTCTTTTTTGAGAATTGGCTTAAGTGTGCATGTTTTAGAATATCCTTAGTATGATGAATCTTTGACCTTTAGGAATGAATTTGATTTTTAAAACAATCTCAGTAGGTCCAGTGAAAGCAAGTTCAAGGAGAATGATGGGAAATCAATCTGGGAAATATCTTTGGGGATTAAAAATATGTAAAATGTTTTCCTTTTTTCTATGCTTAATAAATTATCTCTGGCAGCAATTTGAAGACAGCAGTTTCATGAATGTTTTGAGGATTAATAACATCATTCGAATAAATATAGAGCTTTCTTAGGGGATTGATTGCTTTGAAATAGCACACTATATTTGCCATATTTTTAAAAAATTTAGTATGATTCTAATCTTACCTTCTATTATAAGTGGTAAAGATAATTTCTTTGTTTTCAGAGAACAGAGACCTCACTGGACTACTTCTTCCTCTCTTCTCCCCTCTCCCCCCCTCTTTTTTTCCTCTTACATCCTTGCCCTTTTTCTTTCTTTTCTCTCTATACTTTAGTCTATCCAAAAGCAGGCATGGTATTACTTAGTCATTTGGTGGCACCAAGTTTACTGACATGATGTCTGTCACATAATAAAAATTAAAATGTGCTTGCAGCCCAATAAGTTATCGTATTATCATAGGATTACTCCTAGATATAAGCATTGTTTTGGTTTTTTTTCTTTGTCCAAGGCCGCTTTCAGATTTTGCCTGCCTTGTCTTCTATTGTATCCTCAGAATCTGGCACATGTATTCACTCAATAAATATTTGTTGAGTCAATGAGTGACCTACTTTGGATAATTCAGTCAGTTAACAGTTATTTGTTGAGCATTTACTATGTGCCAGGTACTACGTACCCTGGGATACAATGGTGAATCTGAAACATCCCTGTCCTCATGAAGTTTACATTCTAATAGGAGAGACAAACAGTTAAACAACAAAAAAAAAGTAGAGAACTAACCAGAATAATTCTAGATTGTGATAACAGATATAAAGTAAGTGAAAGGGTGTTGTAGTAGAGACTCATAGAAGGGGTACCTGCTTTGGAAAGGGTGGTTGTAAAAGTAACTTCCAAAATGGTACATAAAGGAAGACAAGTAAGAGGTTCCCACGCCAAGGGCCAGGGAAGAGTTTTACAAGTAAAAAATGAGCTTGGTAACTTCTTGGAAGTGGCAGTATGACACGAGGCCTAGCAAATGTGAGGGGCGAAGGTGAAGGTCGAGTCATTCGGGGCCTCACAGGCCCGTAGGAGTTTGGGTATTAGTTTCAGTGCAATGAAAAGAAACCATTGGAGGGACTTAAGCAAGTACCGACACTATGGAAAGATGGTTCTGGCTGCTGGGTGGAGAAGGGATTGGCAACGGGCAGTGGGGGCAAGTCAGGTCATTTACTGTTTTGATATTCATCAAAGGGTTTTGTGCATAGCTAAGCCTAAGAGACATGAGAAAAATGAAAATCTTTAGCTCTCACCCTCTGCCAGTTTCTGTTGGGTTATTTGAATGTCTGTACCAAGTGAATGAGAGCAAACAGCCAGGGCTTACTCCATGTTGAGCCAGGGGGAGATATGAGAGCCAGGTTAAAAAGATATCCTGAAGAACAAGTTACCTTTCGGAGGCTTTGACGTTATTGTCTAAACCTGCCTTAAAACTTTGTCTTCCTTTGGCTTCAGGGGCAACCTGTTATCCTGCCCCTTTCCTCTCTCTGTTTTGGTTCTTAGCTCTTCCCTCCTGCCATCACCTGACAGCAGACATTCCTTAAGGCTCATGCATGAACTTGGCTTTCCTCCCTCTACTTTCTTTCCTTCAGTAAACTGTCTCTCAGCTGAGCAAATTTGCTCTTGGAGCTTTGATTTGAAGCACCAATGGGATCTCTAAATAGAAGTGTCCTTAAGAAGTTGGAGATGTGAAAGTCCTTCCCGAAAAATTGAAGCTGGGCTCAGGAAAAAACTTAAAATAGAGATGCTTGACGAGACCAGCAGAGATTCTAGTTCAGTAGGACCGGGCGGTGCCTGGGAATCTGCTGCACAGCAAGGTCCCAAACCACCGCTGTGGAAGGACAGCAGCCAACCAGGCTGCCAGATGTGCTCTCCAAAGGCCAAAGCCCAACTCACTCAAGGTGCCAGTGTGGGCTTTGCAAATTCAGGCAGCCTCCGCACACTGCCCCTCCTCCCCCACCCCTCCCCACAGCAGAGCCACTTGCCCTTGCTTCCATTGGGACCACTGTGGAAAATGCGAGGCTAGAAGGTATGTAGTTTCAGAAGAGGAGGGAAAAAAGATATGAAAAGCCAGAACTGACCCTAGGAAAAAAAACTGGCAGAACTTCTGAATTTGAAGCAGGAAAGGAGCTAGTGACTAGGAAATAACTCATACATTAGTACAAATCTAATTAGGTATGCATTGCTTTCTCCCCCGCACTCAGCTGAGGAAGCTCTCTTAGGAGAAGAGGCTCCACTGGAAGGACGAGAAGTAGATCCTTCAGGATCCTGGATGCTGGGGGTAGAGAAGGCCTGGCCAGCTTGGTCACAGGCACACTGGGCCTGGAGAGAGGGCTCTCCTTGCTGGATGGGGAGGACCGGGGCAGGGCACAGGGACAGTGCCAGAGAAAAGTGTGGCTATTTTTAAAATTCTGTGTAAGGAGAGCCCTCAGCTCTCATGCTTCTGGGCTACAGGGTCTCTTCAGCCAGGGCCAGAACTCCACCCAGAACTATGAATTTGTGATAGCACTTCAGAAGTATTGTGGATTAAATAGGGTTTTGTGGGCTGGCCTGCAGGCCTAATTCCTTTTTTATGGAAAAGTATTTCTATAGTAAAATGTGTTGGGAATTTCCTATAACCAACTCACAAATACATTTTAGAAGGGCATATGTGTTTAAGCTTGGAGACTGCCCACGTATAACGCTCAGAGAAATTCATTTATGCAGTAGCGTGTGGCCTAAAGCTGTACTGCTGAGACACACAGCTGTTTGTAATAGTCCGCACCCTATGCGTTCCTCCCCAAGAGCTGTGTTGGCCCTATCTTGGTAAATTCCAAGAAAAAATATAGAAAAATACTTATTATGATTTACTTGCCAGTAACATGACAGGATTAGTGAAGAATGTCGTTGGAGGAAAAGCTTCATTGTGACCAAAGTGGGGGGCAAGTGGCTTATGTGTAAATTGTTCTGTGAAATAAGCAGTTATCTGTCTGTCTCTAACAGCTAGCTCTTTACTTATCTTAAGTGAGATTTGCTTAATTGCTCCCCGTCCCCCTGAAGCATACCTTTGAGGCTATAGGGAAGGATTTTATTCCCCCTCCTACACCCACAACATTAACTTCTTTTTCAATTTCCTCATCCTCTTCTCTTTCTCTTTGTTTTTTCTTTTTTAATTGACAGCTCTAAACCCTCACCTCGGAGAAATGTACATAAAATCTAGCAAATTATTTCAGGAGGTTCATGGAATTTCCCATTCTGTATACGACACAGCCCCATGGTCAAACATACCTGTTTCTTCAGGCTCTCTCTTCCCTTCCTCCCTGCTTCCTTTCTTCTCTCCTCCCCGCTGTGTCCCTCTCAAGCTCTCTCACACACCATCCCCAGGTTTCACAGTCATGGGGAGCCCTCTTGGTGCTTCTGTGGACATGATCTTGTCTTCACACTGCCCTGAGTGAGACGCATCGTTGTGTGGTGCTCATCAGAAAGGGTCAGGGGCCTGAAAACCAGCCTGAACTCTGCTCTCCTCACCACTTGCCACAGAGGAAGGGGCTTATTTTTCTTGCATAAGCATGCCATTCCTTCCTCACCAAGCTCTATGAGGGGACCTGGGTCGGCCCCCACCCAGAGGGAGCACTCTTTCTAGTTCCCCAACCCAGAGGGCAAGCCATTTTCAAATTTGCACAAAGGCCCTGGCTAACAGAGCTGTGACCCTCTCTTGTGAAGCAGGTATCATTTTCCACATTTTACACTTGAAGAAACTGAGGTTAAGCAAGGCTAAATGTCTTGCCCAGGGCTACGTAACTGGCAAAGACAGAAATCAAGCTCCGTTGTATCTAGCTTTATAAACTGTGTTCCCTCCACTACAGTTTACGCAGTTCCCTTAGCATTTGTCTTGAAGGGATCAGTTCTGTCAGCTTCTCTTTCTCAATCATGTTGTAACACTGAGTCTTCAGGGGACTCCCAGCCCTGCAGAAAGCAGAAAATCTAAGAGTACCCCCTCTTCCCCTCCTCTTGCCTTCTTACCCCACCTCCCCACTCTTTCAGGATTCTTCCATTCATTTAATAAATATAAGATGGTGACTTTTGTCTTCCTTTCTCTAGTGCCTTAGCAAAGTCAGAAGGGGAGCTATATCTTCAGAACAAAAGTAGAATAAAAACATTTCACAACACATTCTATAAGAAGAGAAACTTGATGTTTAGTTACTTTGATGAGCCTTGTCATACTTTCATGAAGGCTAGAAGCAATAAGAAGTGTAGAATATAAAAAGGGATGTGGAAGCAAGGTTTCAAGGGTTCTGTTACCTCGTGGTAGTGTGGCTTAGTATAAAAAGAATGGACTCAGTTCGGCAAACATAGGTTTAAACCCACTGTCAAGTTTGGACAACTGGCTTAACCACTTTAAGGGTCATTTTCCTTATCTGTAAAATGGACATATTAATAATAGCTACCTTCTTGTGAAGATTAAAGCATCTAGTATCATGCCTGGTAGGTTGTAGGTGCCCAGAAAGTATTAATTTCCTTCCTTTCATCTTCGTTTAGGTTGCTAACCTCTTAAAGCAACACATCTTTTATACCCTGCATTGGTGACGTAGATATTCAGTAAATATCTGTTGAATTCAGTGTTATCTGCTTTACTCTTTGAGTTGTAAAGATGAGTCCATGGAGTGATTTATTTTGGACGCAATTCTGTTAGTTTAGAGTGTTATGAAATGAATTGTTCTAAGTAATATCATTCTAAAATAACAAACCTTATCAGGTATTTTTCCCAAGACATACCTCTTTCTCTGATTTCCTGTCTATCAACAACTCTCAGAACAAGAGACTTGCCAAACTTCTTATGATATCACAGACACTGCTTTTAACAGTGGCAGGAGTTGTGGCAAAATCAAAATTATCTCTTTGATTGACAGTGTGAAGACATCTCTAAAAGAACAACTTGTGAAACAGAATTTAAAGCTGTCATTTGGCATTATGGTTTGACATTTGTTTGCAGTTATGTTTTTAACTACAATTAAGGGAATTAGATTTTTGCATGTATGTAAGAAATTAGATTCTCATTTTCTTTTTGGTCTAAGAATTTAAAAGTTAATGCTTTTTTAAAATAAATACTCTTAATTGTGAGTAGATCCTAATTTGCCTATTGTGCCAACTCCAAAAATGTTATTTTTTTAAAAAATCTGATGAAATTACAGGGTAGAGAGCCCTAGGCTGGTACAAGCTTGAACCAGCTTTACCTCTTGTGAATTATGTCACTTTATATAGTCATTTACCACTCAGGATCTTCTAAAAATTAGGAAATTGCATTAATATATTTCCAATGAGTGGCAAGAAAGAATGACCATATCCCTAGAGACTATCCCTAGTGCCTGAGACATAGTTGGGTACTCAATAAATATTTGCTGGATGGATGTATGGATGAGTAGGAATGAATTTAATCCCAGTTAAACCACCGATCACAGGATTTAAAACTCAGAAGCGCTCATTGTCTGGTAGCAAATCAGCTTCTGACTTGCCAAAAATCAATTCAAACTCCTGGATTCTAGTGATGATCTTCTCTATCAGATTCTTACTAAAATCCAAATATAGGACCTGAATCTGTGTTGTTTCTTATTATTCTAAAGCATGAATACCTCTAGAACTGGCTGTAAAGAGGAAATTGGATATCTGTATGATGTTCAAAAACAGGTGCACATTTTCAGCTTTTTAAAATATGAATATGCCTCTAACAATATTTAATTTCTAGAAATCCTCTAAATTTCTCTCAGAAAGCCTCACTAGAGTCAGAGTTGATCCTTTATTGTTTCTTTCAAGGCAAGACTGCTTTTTCTTTATCAATGTCTTAAGATGGTTTTACATTCCTGAATAATGTGCAAGCTCTTTCTTGAGTTTACTATATAAGTGTGATTTTTATTTTTGGAATCAAGATTATCTTTTTCACACATATACTCATCTCTGTATACATTACCCAGTGCCCATTCCATGGTAATCAAGGACAGTGTGTTTGTAACATCATTTATAATCATTCTTTCTGCCTTGTCTCATTAAAGAATTGCACTGAAGGGTTGAGAACAGAGGCTCAGCAGGAATCAATGAGATATGAAAGTCCTAATTTCTGTAGCTTTAATGTCAAGCAAAATTATCATCACAAACACAAGTTCATAAATTTTATAACAGTTCACTCAAAACACCTTATATTCTGTGGAAATGTCATAAGGAACTTTATGACTCTTTGTCAATTCAGTGAATGATTATCACTTCATTAACCTTGTTTGAACCTTGGCTTACTGTATTTTGGCTTCTATAATCTGCTAGCCTTTCACAGTTTTTATTCTAAAGGGATACATATAACAGCAGTGTTTTGTACTGGTTCCCTCAGAGGAATGTATATGGAATGGATTCTACTTTTGTTGATATCAAAATTATAACTGTCTCCAGGGAGACTAAAATTTGAGCATCTCAAATATTCAGTACCATCCATTTTATAGTAAAGGTAACTTCTAATGTACTCACAGGCACCCATCTGAAAATGCTCATTGGAATTTTCTAATCAGTAAGACCTCTTTTCAAATAGGAAACCTGGCTTAAGAAATAAAGTGGATCAAATTGCCAGGACTCTGCTGCCTAGCCACTTCTAACAAGCACATAGCGAGCCACATCCATTCTATGGTACTGGTATTTTGAAAACCAAGTGAAGAGCTACTTTATTTGCCTTGACTGTTGCTCCTTATTTTATCAAGTTTACTATTATAAGATTCTACTCTTATACCTGAAAGTTGTGTAATAACATTTGACGGTAAACCAGCATCGTTTTCTATCTCTGCTATAACAATTACCACAAACTTAGTGGCTTAAAACAACACAAATTTATACAGTTCTGGGGGTCAGAAGTCCAAATGAGTGTTAAGGGGCTAAAATCAAGGTGTCAATAGGGCTGGCTCTTTCTGGAGCCTCCAGGGGAGAACCCATTCCTTGCTTCTTCCAGCTTTTAGAAGCTGCTGGCATTCCTTGGATCCTGGCCTCATAAATCTAATCTATGCTTCCATTGTCACATCACCACCTTCCCCCCCACCCCCACCACATTAACCTTGTTGCCTCTCTCTCATAAAGACCTTGATAATTATACTTAAGGCACATCCAGGTGAACCAGGATAATCTCCTTATCTCAAGATCCTTAATGTAATCACATCTGCAAAGTTCCTTTTGCCATATTTACAGACTTTGGGGATTAGGACATGGATATCTTTGAAGGCAATTATTTAGCCTACCACAACTGTGACAAGTTAAAAATAGCTATTATCAACCCTAGAGCAACCATTAAATAAACAAAACAAAGAGTTATAGCTAATATGCCAACAAAGCAGATGAAAGTAAATCATAAGCCATATGCAAAATCCAAAAGAAGGCGGAGAAAGAAGGCCAAGGAAACAACAGATGGGGCAAATAGGCAAGATGATGGATTTAAGTCTAACTGTATCACAATTCAATTAAATGTAAATTGTCTATACATTCTAATTAAAAGACAGAGATTTTCAGATTGTATAAAAACGTAAGATTCAGCCATATACTGCCTACAGGAAATGTATTTGAAAAATAAAGATACAAAAGACTAAAAGTAAAAGAATTGAAAAAGATATACCATGCTGACACTAATCAAAAGAAGCTAGAATGTGTTTATTAATATCAAGCAAGGTAGATTTTAGAACAAAGACTATTACCAGGAATAAATAAATTCATTTCATAATGATAAATAGAAAAGTTCATCAGAAGGACATGACAATCCTAAATGTTTGTGCCTCTAATACAGAGCTTAAAAATATGTGAAGCAAAAACTGATAGAACTACAAGGAGAAGTAGACAAATTCACAGTTATTGTTAGAGATGTCAATAGCTCTCTCTCAACAATAGATAAAACAAGTACACAGAAAAATTAGTAAGGCTATAGAAGACTTGAACTTTACAATCAATCAACTTAACCTAATTGACATTTATACAACATTCCACCCAACAGCAGCAGAACACACATTTTTTTTCTCCAAGAGCATACAAAATATTCACCAAGATAGACCATATAATTTGGCTATAAAACAAAACCAAAGAAAACTTAAAAGGACTCAAATCATACAAAGTGTATTCTCTGGTCACAATGTAATTAACTTAGAAATAAATAACAGAAAAGTATCTGTAAAATCCCCCAAATATTTGTGAACTATAACACAATTCTAAATGAGATATGGGTCAAAGAAAATATCAAAAGGGAAATTACAAATATTTTTTAACTAAATGGGAATGAAGACATCAAAATGTGTGGAACATCTCTAAAGCAAAACTTCAGGGAGAAAATTTATGGCAATTTATGGCAATAAATTTTGTGAAAAAAGAAAAAAGGTCAGCTTCCGCCTTAAGAAGTTAGAAAAAGAAGAGCAAACAGAACCCAAGATAAGCATAAGAAAGTAAATAATAAAGATCAGAGCAGAAATCAATGACAGAGAAAACAGTAAAACAATATAGAATATCAATTAAACAATCAGTTTCTTTGAGGAGATCAATAACATTAATAAACCTCAAGTCAGACTCATCAGGAATAGATAGAGAAGACAAAAATTTACCAACATCAGAAATGAGAGTGGTGACATTACATTCTTCAGATATTAATACATTAATAGAGGAATATTATAAACAACTTTATGCCATTAATTTTTTTAATTCAAAAATACTTTATTGCTAAAACAGGCTACCCACCATCTGAGTCTTCAGTAAGTAACATCAAAGATCACTGACCACAGATCATCATTACAAAATAATAATCATGGAAACTTTGAAATATTGCGAGACTTACCAAAATGTCACAGAGAAACAAAGTGAGCCAATGCTCTTGGAAAACTGGTGCCACAAAGCCATTTGCTTGACTATGCCATTAATTTTGACAACTCTGAAAAATGGATACATTTTTTTGGAATATAAACTACCCAGCTTCACTAAAATGAATAGATGACCTGAATTTATAGTTTAAATTTTTCCCACAAAGAAAACTTCAGGCCCAGAAGGTTTCACTGGTGAATTCTATCAAGCATTTAAGGAAGAAATAGTATTAATTCTACTTAAACTCTTCCAGAAAATGAAACAGGAAGGAATAGTTCTTAACTTACTTCATGAGGCCAGTATTACCCTGATATCAAAATCTGACAAAAGCATTACAAGCAAATTAACAGACTGACATCCCTCATGAGCACAGATGCAAAACTTCTAAACAAAATTTTAGAAAATTGAATCCAGCAACATAAAAAAGAAAAGAAATCATGAATGTGTGGAGTTTATCCCAAGAATGTAAGATCGGTTTAACATTCAAAAATCAATTATTGTTATCCAAAAAGTAAAAAAGAAAAACTCAATGATTATGTCAATAGAAACAAAACAGGCAGTTGGCAAAACAGAACGTTCATTCCTAATTTTTAAAAAAATCTCAGCAAAGTAGAAATAGAGGAAAACTTGTTCAAATTGATACTGGGCATCTAAGAAAACTGACAGACAACATCATACTTAATAGTGAGAGACTACATACTCTCCTCCTAAGATCAAGATCAAGAAAAAAACACCTGCTGTCATCAGTTCTGTTCAACATTGTGCTGAAAGTTTTAGTCAGTACAGTCAGGCAAGAAAAAGAAATAAAAGGCATCAGACTGGAAAGGAAAAATAAAATTTTTTTTATTCACAGATGATATGCTCACTAACATAGAAAACCCCATGGAATCTACAAAAGGAGTTACTAGAACTAATAAGTGAGTTTGGCAAAAGGTTGCAGGAAAAAAAATCAACATCCAAAACCCAAATTAATTTCTATATATTTGCACAGAACAATCAAAATTTAAAAAGCAATATTTATCAAAATACTTCAAAACACATGAAATACTTAGGAATGAATCTGACAAATAATGTGCCAGACCTGTACATTGAAAACTACATAACATTGCTGAGATAAGTTAAGAGGATCTAAATAAATGGAGAGATATACAATGTTCATGGAACAGAAGCCTCAATATTGTTAACAGTTATCCCCAAATTGATTTATAGATTCAATGCAATCACAATCAAACCTCCAGCAAACATTTTTGTACAAATTAACAAGCTAATTTTAAAATTCATATGGAAATGCAAAGGACCTAGAATAATCAAAACAACTTTGAAAACACTTTGAGGAGCCAAAAGATCAAAGTCACTACCTAACTTCAAGATTCATTGTAAAGCTACAAGTAATCAAGACAGTGTGGTATTAATCTCAAGATAGACAAATAGATCAATGGAACAGGACAGAGAATCCAGAAATAGGCACACATGTATGGTTAATTGATTTTCTACATGGGTGCCAAAGCAGTTCATTGGAGAACACATAGTTTTTTCACCATTGGTGCTGGAACAATTGTATATCCATATGCAAAAAATGAACTTTGATTCATACCGTGAAATGTATATATAGAGATTAATTCAAAACAGATCCTAGATCTAAATATAAAACCTAAAATTATAAAACTTACAGGAGAAAACAGGAAACATATCTTTGTGACCTTGGATTAGGCAAAGATTTCTTAGATTCTACCCCAAAAGCCCAATCCATAAAAGAAAAAAACCCTGATAAATTGGACTTCATCAAAGTTAAAACTTCTGTTCTTTAAAAGGCACTGTTGAGCAAATGAAGACAAGCCATCATCATAGATAGGCACAATATATATGTCATAAAGGACTTGTCTTCAGAATATATAAAGAACTTTAGAAACTCAGATGACCATAAACAACCCAATAAAAAATGAGCAAAAGATTTGAACAGGCGCTTCACCAAAGATATACAGATGGCCAAGAGCACATAAAAAAGATGTTCAACATCATTAGTCATTAGGGAAATGCAAATTAAAACCATAATGAGATACGACCACACACTTCTATTTTTTTTATTGATTTTTTTTTTTTTGGCCACACCTCACGGCACGTGGGATCTTAGTTCCCCGACGAGGGATGGAGCCCATGCCCCCTGCTGTGGAAGCATGGAATCTTAACCACTGCACCGCTTGGGAAGTCCCACAAGCACACACTTTTAGAATGGCTAAAATTAAAAAACCTGAACATACCAATTGTTGGCAAGTTGTGGAGAAACTGGAACTCTCATATTCTGCTGGTTGGAATGTAAAACAGCACAACACTTTGGAAAACAGTATGGAGGCTTCTTAAAAAGTTTAACATACACTTACCTTGCTACTTAGCCATTTCACTCCTAGGTATTTACCTAAGAGAAATGAAGGGACATAGCCATACAAATACTTGTACACAGATATTAATAGCTATATTTGTAATAGCCAAAACCTGTGAAACAAACTAAATGTCCATCAGCAGGTGAATAGATAAACAAATTGTGGTATATCCATGTGATGAAATACTACTCAGCAAAAAATAATAATAATGAACTATTGATTCATGGTACAATATGGACAAATCTAAAAGGAATTATGCTAAATGAAAAATGCCAAACACACAAAAAAGAATATACTGTATGATATATAGAGAATTTTTATAGAATTCTGAAAGTGCAAACTAATGTATAATGACAGAAAGCAAACTCTTGATTGCTGGGGGCGAGAGGGCAGGAGTGAGGGATTAATAAAGGGCATAGGGAAACCTTGGGAGATGATGGATATATCATTATTTTGGTTGCAGTGGTGGTTTCACACACATATGTTTATGCATATGTCAAAACTCATCCAAGTGTATACTTTAAACATGTAGTTTACTGTTTTCAATTATATCTCAATAAATGTTGTGGTTTTTTTTTAAAATTCTCTTGGAACCATTTCTCCTCCAAATCTTCTGTGGATAGGAAAGAAGTTGAGAAAACTGTCTCTCAACAGGGCAGAATTTCTAACACCCTCTTCTGATGTGGCAAGGCTGTAGGATGAAAAAAAAAAAAATTACATCTCAGAGAGGAAAGCCAGGAGCTACAGAGAAAAATGGTTTGAGAAATCACTCCCAAGTGAAAGAACCACAGCCTAAGCAAGGAATGTTCTCTACCTCCAGGGTAGAAATCCTCACAGTCGTTTCCAGTAGGATTTCAGAGTTGCGATGGACTCCACCTGATGCCAGGTGACTTACTGTGCACCTCCCGGTGAGAGGACTATACTATCCACACCTGATTCACATCAGACTTGGCCATTTGATTTGTTCTTGCCATTGAAATGGGAGAGGAGTGACATGCACTGATTCTGAGCAGAAACTTTAACAGATCCTATGTTTTCGCAATTTTTCTTTTCTATCACAAAAGCAGCATTCCCAGGTAAGAATTGTTCCTTGGGCTACATCCTGGAACAAAACATGCAGAGCAAAGCAGCAGATTACATATATCATGAGCAAAAAATAAACTGACCTTGTTAGCCTCTGGGATTACAGACATGTTGAGTTTTGGATGACTCTGAAATATAAAAGTAGAGCAGTCAGGTGAGAGTTGGAAACATGAGTCAGATACTCAGAGAACAGATGTGAGCTGGAGATAAAATCTGGGAGTTGTCAGCAACTATTGCATTTTAACCATAGGCATGGATATGATCACTTAGAAAAAGAGTAGAGAGAGAGAAAAAAGAGGCCTCAGAACAAAGTGCTAAGGAACACCAAACATGTAATTGACGGCAAAGATGAGTCTGCAAAGGAGACGGGAATGGGCAAATATTTGGAAGAAAGCCAGAATTGAGGTGTTTTTTTGTTTTATGTATTTATTTATTTATTTTTGGCTGCTTTAGGTCTTCATTGCTGCGCATGGGCTTTCTCAAGTTGCGGTGAGTGGGGGCTACTCTTCGCTGCAGTGCATGGGCCTCTCATTGCGGTGGCCTCTCTTGCTGCCGAGCATGGACTCTAGGCGCGTGGGCTTCAGTAGTTGTGGCATGCAGGCTCAGTAGTTGTGGCATGCATGCTCAGCAGTTGTGGCATACGGGCTTAGTTGCTCCACGGCATGTGGGATCTTCCCGGGCCAGGGCTCAAACCCATATCCCCTGCATTGGCAGGCTGACTCCCAACCACTGCGCCACCAGGAAAGCCCAGAATTGAGGTTTTAATGTAATCCCACTTTTACTATCCTCATTCTTTGTTCCTTCTGCTTCCTTTCTCCAGCCTAGAGACTGCTGAGCAAGCATCATAACCTGCTAGGTCCGCTTCACATTTTAAAAGATAAGTGTTCCTTTTACAACGTTGCTGGCTTTTGAGCACCATTTGGACAGGGACCCTGCCCTCATTCACCTCTGTCTCTCCAGGTACTGCCTTGTCCATAGTGTGCATAGTGGGCAGTAAACCCCACCCTGCTGCTCACTTGCCATTTCCCTCTCCTTGGTCTTTCCCTTTAATTCTCTTTTCTCCAGATGCCCATTCTACTCTATGCTTAGGCTTTATCATTAATTGTTTTTATAAATACTGAGTAGTTACATAAAAGGTTTAGATAGGTATAAAGTATGAAGAACTACAATATAATGAACGCTAAGTTTAGGAAAAAGAGCCTTACCATTAACGTTGAAGTCCCTTGGTGCTTCTCCTTATTCCACCACATGGCATCCTTGCTCAGAGGTAACCACCAACCTGCATTTTGTGGTTCTCAGCAAACTAGGAAGAGATGGGAACTTCCTCAAACTGATAAAGAGCATTCGCAAAAACCTACAGAAAACACTTGTTATTCCTTTGCTTCACTCTATAATTTTACCACGTATGTTTGTATTCCTAAAAAAAAAATTAGATTTTGCATATATTTTATCTTCATGGAAATAAAATTATACTGTATATATTAGTCAGTGATTTATTCTTTGTGCTCAAGATTATGTCCCTGGGATTTTTGTCCATGATGTTACATGTAGCTGAAGATCTTTCATTTCTTCATCTGTATTATATTCTGAAGTATACCACAATTTATTTATCTTTTCTGCTTAGCTATATTTCATAAATTTTAATGTGTAGAAATTTTATTATTGTTCATTTCTAAGTATTTTGAAGTATCAGTTATGATTTTTCATTTGACCCAAGAGTTATTCAGAAACACATTTTTTAAAAGCTCCAACTACATGGAGATATTTATCTTTGTTACTGACGTTTCTTTGTTTTCAGAGAATATGGGTTATAACAGTGCTGTTCAGTAAAAGTATAATGTGAGCCACATATGTCACTTTAAAAATTTTAATTGCCATATTAGAAGAGTGAAAATAAACAGGTAAAAGTTATCTTAATTAATATATTTTACTTAACCCAATATGTAGGGTTAGGGATAGGATTTGGTTTTATCAAGCCTGTTTCTCTTAACTCATGAGTTTAGTTTATTTGCCATTATTATGATTGTTACTTTAAGTTTTCTATCAATACTTCTCCCTCTTTTTCTACACTCTTTTCTCCTTTTGGGCCTTGGGCGGGGGCAATATTGTTGGAGTTTCTTTTATTTTCTTAGTGCATCTTCTTCTAATGGCGTATTCTGTTCTTTTAGTGGTTACTTCTGAGATTTTACCATGCATGCTTAATGAAGTTTAAAATTAATATCTCAAACTTCTCTTGAATAATGCAAACTTCTCTTGAATAACACTGGCACCTTATAGTTGCCATCGTGCCATCCTATATTCTACATTTTTGTCTAGTGTTCTAGTTTTATACTTTTGTTAGCCCCACTGATTACACACAGTCAAAACTAATATTTTATGCAGATGATATTTATTTACAAGTACTTACATACAAGGCTGGCTACATAATTTTCAAGCCCAGTGTAAAATGAAAACGTGGAGCCCCTTCAAAAAAAGAAAGAAGCTTTTTCCTTTCCTTCACCATCTTTCTCTCAGCTTGTCAGGGTCTTTTGTTTGTTTGTTTGCTGTTGAATCTTGTGCTCCCTTGGGCATGGAGAAATTGTAGCATGGATGCAGGCTCTCAGAGGCACCCAAGGCCCTGCCCCAGACTCAGCCAAAAGGACACATATGGCAGACCCAACATTCCCCATGCCTGTGCCCACTGAAGCAGAGGATGACAGCAGATGCTGGGCAAGGGTCAGGGAGAAAAGGGTTGAGAACCATCCTGGGGAGACAGGGAGGTGTCGAGAGGTAGGACTCTGTGTGAGCCGAGGCTCCAAGGCCCCAGCATGTGCTTGACTGTCCCATTAGACCTCACTTACAAAACACAGACTCAAAGATAAAGTTGTTAAGAATTTCTCAGTGGTGACCACAGAGCATTAAATCTGAAACCCAGGACCCCCTTCAGAACATGGGCCCCGTACAGCTGAATCGATCACACACCCAAGAAGCCCTCCCTGCCTGTGTGTTTGCCAGTTCCTTTGCTCACCATTTTTTCTTGATCGTCTGACCTTCCTTCTGAGATCATAATCCTTCCTGCAAAGCATATTTTTTAGAAGTCGTTTAGCTGGCAGTAAACCCTCAGATTATATTTTTCTGAGCATATTTTATTTCGGCCTCTTTCTGAAAGATAGTTTTGCTGGGTACCCAACTTCAGATTGATGGTTATTTTCTCATGGGATTTTAATATATTATTTTGCTGTCTTTGGCCTTCTTTGTTTCTATTGGAGAATAAACTTTCAATATGTTTGAGTTCCTTTGAAGACAATATGTTTTATTTCCTCTCCAGCGTCTTTTAAAATCTCTTTTAATTCCAATATTCTTCATTTTCACTACCAGGTGCCAGATATGAGATTTATTTTTATTTATCTTGCTTGGAATCCTTTGGGCTTCCTAGATTTATGGGTTGGTATTTTTCATCAATCTGTAATGTCCTTCCTCTCCCTTTCTCTCTCATTTGCTTCTGAAATGGTAAATAGAGAAATATTAGATCTTTTCACTCTGTCCTCCATATATCAACCTCTTTTATATTTTACATATTTTTGACATCATGTACTGTACCCTGTATAATTTCTTTGACTCTCCCTTTCAGTTTATTACTTCATTTTTAGCTGTGAATAATCTGCTATAGGACCATCTACTGAACTTTTCATCTCAGTTATTATATGCTTCATTTCTACAAGTTTGATTGGTTCATTTCAGATTTCATTAGTCATTTAAATTAATCTTTTATTTCTTCCAACATATTGTACATCCTTATTTATATTCAATATCTGAAAATACTTTAGAATTTGTGGCTTTGATTATGCTATCATTTGTGTCTGCTCATTCTTCCTCTTACTAGCTTTAAAAAAAATAATTTTGTGATTCTTAAAATTATGGTCTCATAGGTCTTAAATTTTTATCTGTAGGAATCTCTGAGTTTCAAGTCGAAGATAGGTTTCTCCCAAACATATTGGTGTTTTTCCTACCAGGCATCTGGAGGCAAGGTTATCCTAACACCATTGTAAGATATCTCCTCAATATGAAGCTTTTTGGACCACTCAGGTAGTGTGAATTCAGGATACAAACCTGCACTGGGACTGGCTTGTGTTTACAAATTCTTGTGGGAGATTTGTATTCTCCCCTCTACCTAGCACCAAACTTCAAAGCCGGAAATTTCTTTTTTGTTCTTTGAGAGGGGATGTTATTTGTATTTTACACATACTGGGTGTGAATTTCATATTCTTACATACAGTATGACAAAAATGCATACTGCATGTGTCCCTCTTTGAGATGCAGTTTTATGCAGGTGAGTTTCCTCTCAAGCTCTTCCTTTCTCTCCTGACTCCAGTGCCCTTCATGGCTATGAAATTTAATGCTCAAGTACATCAGATTTGGAAAGTACCTTCAAGGTGAGAATTGGCTTCAATGCTCTACTTATTGTTGGGGTTCTTCCTTTTACTTCATTTTTTTAAACCATTAGTTTGGAATAATTTTGTATTTAAAGAAAAGTTACAGAGAATTTGTTTCCCTCTTGTCCATTTTTCATAACCATGGCACATATGTAAAAACTAAGAAATTAATATGGGTATAATACAATTAACTAACCTATAGACTTTATTCAAATTTCACTAGTTTTCCACTGATAACCTTTTTCTGTCCTTTCTCTTGATTTGTGTTTCCTGCATCTTCCTAACTTTTTGTCCAGATCACTGATGAATTTTAAGATTTTTTTAATAAGTGAAAACAAAACTTTACTTATTTTCAGTAGGAAAGTTGTCAAAGTACCTAGTCTGACACAGTTCTGAAAAAAAAGTCTGGGGAGTTTTGTTCTTTTCAATCATTTTCCCTCAAATAATATTCATAATCCTGGTTACCAAGTTGATGTGTCTTTATGTTCATGACCTTAAAATTTTCTTACCTAGAAATGTAGGCACTATTTTTATTAAAAAATGTTTAATAATACTGTAAGAGTGAGATGAGAATACAGATCAAGATAGATTGACAGTCTATTACAATACTCTTGGTGAGAAATAAAGTCAAGAACCTTAACTGTTAGTAGTCGGAAAGGAAGGGAGGAAATAGTTCAAGGTGCACCACGGAGCAGAATACATAGAACTTGTTACTGAATGGATGTGGTAGAACAAGAAGAAGGAAAAGTCAGAGATGACTCAGGGATTTCAAGCTAAAGATTGTGACTCTTGAAGGTTTCAGAAGTCAAAAGGAAAGGCAAGACCGTTGGAGATGATGATGAATTTGATTTTTGATGTGTGGAATCTTTGGTGTTGATGGCTCATCAGGGTGGAGATGTCTAACAGGCAGTTATAAATGAAAGTCACAAGTTTGAGAAAAGGGGTCAGAACTAAAGGGAAGAGGGTGATGATGGAAAACAAAGGGATTAGAAAGAGGAATAAGCAATGGAAAAGAATCACCTACACAGAAAATAAGAAGGGTTATGGTGATTATAGAAGGGGGTGGAGGGACTCCCTGATCAACAGGCATACTTTTGCCACCACTTGTGATATTTAAAGTCTTAACTTCAGGGCCCCTGGAGAAATGTTCTCATGAATCTCCCACACTTACTTCCACCCAGAGGGTCACAAACTTAGCTTTAAGACCCAATTACGTGGGGACTTCCCTGGTGGTGCAGTGGTTAAGAATCCACCTGCCAATGCAGGGGACATGGGAAGATCACACATGCTGCGGAGCAACTAATCTTGTATGCCACAACTACTGAGCCTGTGTGCCACAACTACTGAAGCCCGCGCACCTAGAGCGGGTGCTCCACAACCGCAATGAGAAGCCCGCACACCACAACGAAGAGTAGCCTCCACTAGCCACAACTAGAGAAAGCTCGCATGCAGCAGTGAAGACCCAACACAGCCAAAAATAAATAAATAAATAAATTTATTAGAAAAAGATCCAATTACGTGGATTAAAATATTAAAATGTTCTTTGTGTTTTCTCTCCTATTTTCTAGTATGTTTTGTACTATACCACATTTCAGATATTACCCTCTACTTAATTCAGTCTGTTCCTATTAGCACTTGAGATAAATAAAAGAAAAATAAATCTAGCATGAACTACAAACGTGCTGGTTTTGTGTCATATCCCAACACATTTTCCTTTTTTAAAGAAACAAAATATGACCTAGTGTTAGAATTTAGTCATAAACTTTAGAACCACAATGTATAGTATTTTATTATATTTGTGACTACACATATGTTGTTACTATTTCATGCAAAAATAATAATATTACTTATTAAGCAAAAATTAAGCCTGAGAAAATACTTACCTTGTTGCCAGTGTTTTTAAATTGCTGTTAACAACAGTTAAAATAGTATGTAGTAGCAGTACACACACACACACACACATATGTATATATATATTTCTAAAGAGAAGAATAAACAGACTGAGTTGTGAAATAATCCCTGAGCCATGAACTGTAATTTAAGAAGGGTGTTAAGGGTGTGTCTTGACTCATTTGTTGTGTTTATGATTTTCAGGGAATTGATGCTGATTTCACATCAGAAAAGCATGGAGCAGTTGCAGGAAACCCTTAGACAGAAGATGCTGAACGGTGATAACTGGAGGGAGAAGGTAACAGTAATGTGGCTTTCAGCAGCATGTGTCTTATTTGTTTTTAAAAAATTCTGTCCATTTGCCAGGCTACTTCAGATAGGTCTCTTTGCTTCTATGCACACCTTTGATTCTTTCTGGAATTTCCTAGACCAAACGTGCTTACAATATATGTTTTTTACAAAATATTAGACAAGTAGGAAGTTAAAACGTAAGAATAGAATTTGAAATCTTATAAGATTAAGATAGCTGTTAGTTCTTATGTAAAAGCATAATTTTTACTTTTAAATATTTACCCTTTTTCCCATAAAATGACAGAATCTGCATTTGACTACATCCTTAAAAGCAGGGGAATATTAATTCATTCTTATGATTTCTCTGCTTTTAAGAAGATAATACAAGAGAATGAACAATGACCAATGACTTAAAATTATTCAGTTATAAACTTCTGGCAAATAAAATGAATAAGTATTTAGCTCACTATTTACAAAGAAGATGTTTGCTTTTAGAGTATGAAAAAATTGCATTGACTTTTGTCTTTTCTATATTTTTCAAACTTTCAAGAGTGAATATGTATTGCTTTCATAATTTTAAAGAATACAAATCATACTTTTAAAATTGTTAGCCCCTGCCTTCTCAGGCCTTGCACAGCTTTAGTCATTGAGGCTATAGACATCATCTTCCTGTCATAAACTTCTCATACTTTTTGATTGATCCCTTGGCTTTATCATGCATACTGTGCTGAAACCTTCCAAGCTGTTTCTTTTCCCCCACCAGTACCTAATCCTAGCTCTAGCCTTCTGTCTTGGTTTTCTGATTTTGTCTTACATGTGCATCTAGAACTAGAGCTGGCTACTGAAATTCAGATTGTTTGACTGAAGTCCCAACAATGTATTTGGTTATCATCAGATGCTTCTCCTTGGTGACTAGACCTTATAACTTGTAACCTCAAGCAACAATTGGTGGCCACCTTCAAACTAATGTCTCCACCTGGAATTCCCCACTCTGCCATCCACAGATGAAATCCTTTAGGTATTGTTGCTGGGTCAGGTTAATTCTAAATTTGTCACTTTCATTTCCAGTCTTCACACAGTTGGCCATACTCAACCAGTCTGGCCCTCTATAAATCAATCCGCCTTCCCTTATCCTTTGGGGACAGCACATTCAGGCTATAACAAAAATGATCTCTATAGCAACAGTTCCATAAGGGCAACAATTAAAATTTGAGAATATGGACTAAAGTTGCTCTAAGTGTCTCATTCTTTTGTTTTATTTTATAGCATAGGCTTCTTTTTATTATAGATCTTTATTGCAGTATCATTGCTTCACAATACTGTGTTAGTCTCTGTCGTACAACAAAGTGAATCAGCCACATGCACACATACATCCCCACAACCCCTCCCCCCTAAGCCTCCCTCCCCCACTCCCCATCCCACCTCTCTAGGTCATCACAAAGCACCAAGCTGATCTCCCTGTGCTATGCTGCTGCTTCCCACTAGCTAATTATTTTACATTCAGTAGTGTATATATGTCGATGCTACTCTCACTACACCCCAGCTTTCCCCTCCCTCCCCCGCATATCCTCAAGTCCACTCTCTATGTCTACGTCTTTATTCCTGCCCTGCCACTAGGTTCAACAGTACCTTTTTTTTTTTTTTTTTTAAGATTCCATATATATGCGTTAGCATATGGTATTTGTTTTTCTCTTTCTGACTTGGTTCCATGTCCTGGCTATTGTAAATAGTACTGCAGTGAACATTGTGGTACATGTCTCTTTTTGAATTATGGTTTTCTCAGGGTATATGCCCAGCAGTGGGATTGCTGGGTCATATGGTAATTCTATTTTTAGTTGTTTAAGGAACCTCCATACTGTTCTCCATAGTGGTTATATCAATTTACATTCCCACCAACAGTGCAGGAGGGTTCCTTTTTCACCACACCCTTTTTTCTAGGTTTTTTGGTAATGGCTGTTCTGACCGGTGTGAGGTGATACCTCATTGCAGTTTTGATTTGCATTTCTCTAATAATTAGTTATGTTGAGCATCTTTTCATGTGCCTCTTGGCCATCTGTATGTCTTCTTTGGTGAAATGTCTATTTAGGTCTTCCACCCATTTTTGGATTGGGTTGCTTGTTTTTTTGATATTGAGCTCCATGAGCTGTTCGTATATTTTGGAGATTAATCCTTTGTCTGTTGTTTCATTTGCAAATATTTTCTCCCATTCTGAGGGTTGTCTTTTTGTCTTGCTTATGGTTTCCTTTGCTGTGCAAAGCTTTTAAGTTTAATTAGTTCCCATTTGTTTATTTTTGTTTTTATTCCCATTACTCTAGGAGGTGGGTCAAAAAAGATCTTGCTGTGGTTTATGTCAGTGTTTTTCCTATGTTTTCGTCTATGAGTTTTATAGTGTATGGTCTTACATTTAGGTCTTTAATCCATTTGGAGTTTACTTTTGTATACGGTGTTAGGTGGTGTTCTAATTACATTCTTTTACATGTAGCTGTCCAGCTTTCCCAGCACCACTTATTGAAGAGGCTGTCTTTTCTCCATTTTATGTTCTTGCCTCCTTTGTCATAAATTAGGTGACCATATGTGTGTGTGTTTATCTCAGGGCATTCTATCTTGTACCATTGATCTATATTTCAGTTTTTGTGCCAGTACCATACTGTCTTGATTACTGTAGCTTTGTAGTATAGCTTGAAGTCAGGAAGCCTGATTCCTCCAGCTCCGTTTTTCTTTCTCAAGATTGCTTTGGCTATTCGGGGTCTTTTGTGTTTCCACACGAATTGTAAACTTTTTGTTCTAATTCTGTGAAGAATGCCATTGGTAGTTTGATAGGGATTGCATTGAATCTGTAGATTGCTTTGGGTAGTATAGTCATTTCACAATATTGATTCTTCCAATCCAAGTACATGGTATATTTCTCCATCTGTGTATGTCATCTTTGATTTCTTTCATCAGTGTTTTATAGTTTTCTGAGTACAAGTCTTTTGCCTCCTTAGGTAGATTTATTCCTAGATATTTTGTTCTTTTTGTTGCAGTGGTAAATGGGATTGTTTCCTTAATTTCTCTTTCTGATTTTTCCTAGTTAGTGTATAGGAGCACCACAGATTTCCGTGCATTAATTTTGTATCCTGCAGCCTTACCAAATTCATTGATTAGTTCTAATAGTTTTCCAGTGACATCTTTAGGATTTTCTATGTATAGTAGTATCATGTCATCTGAAAATAGTGACAGTTTTACTTCTTCTTTTCCAATTTGGATTCCTTTTATTTATTTTTCTTCTCTGATTGCCATAGCTAGGACTTCCAAAACTATGTTGAATAAGAGTGGCAAGAGTGCACATCCTTGTCTTTTTCCTGATCTTAGTGGAAATGCTTTCAGTTTTCCACCATTGCGAATGACATTTGGTGTGGGTTTGTCATAACATGGCCTCTATTATGTTGAGGTAGCTTCCCTCTATGCCCATTTTCTGGAGAGTTTTTATCATGAATCAGCGTTGAATTTTGTCAAAAGCTTTTCCTGCATCTGTTGAGATGATCATGTTTTTTTATTCCTAAATTTGTTAATATGTTGTATCACATTGATTGATTTGCATCTATTGAAGAATCTTTGCATGCCTGGGATAAATCCCACTTGATCATAGTGTATGATCCTTTTAATATGTTGTTGGATTCTGTTTCCTAGTGTTTTGTTCAGGATTTTTGCATCTATGTTCATCAGTGATATTGGTCTATAATTTTCTTTTTTGTGTGATATCTTTGTCTGGTTTTGGTATCAGGGTGATGGTGGCCTCATAGAATGAGTTTGGGAGTGTTCCTTCCTCTGCAATTTTTTGGAAGAGTTTGAGAAGGATGGGGGTTAGCTCTTCTCTAAATGTTTGATAGAAGCCATCTTGTCCTGGACTTCTGTTTGTTGGAAGATTTTAAATTACAGTTTCAATTTCATTACTTGAGATAGGTCTCTCTATATTTTCTAATTCTTCCTGGTTCAGTCTTGGAAAATTGTACCTTTCCAAGAATTTGTCCATTTCTTCAAGGTTGTCTATTTTATTGGCATATAGTTGTTTGTAGTAGTCTCTTATAATCCTTTGTATTTCTATGATGTCAGTTGTCATTTCTCCTTTTTCAACTCTAATTTTATTGATTTGTGTCCTCTCCCTTTTTTTTCTTGATGAGTCTGGCTATGGCTTTATCAGTTTTGTTTATCTTCTCAAGGAGCCAGCTTTTAGTTTTATTGATCTTTGCTATTGTTTTCTTTGTTTCTATTTCATTAATTTCTGCTCTGATCTTTATGATTTCTTTTCTTCTACTGACTTTGGGTTTTGTTTGTTCTTCTTTCTCTAGTTGCTTTTGGTGTAGGGTTAGATTGTTTATTTGAGATTTTTCTTGCGCCTTGACGTGAGATTGAATTGCTATAAACTTCCCTCTTAGAACTGCTTTTGCTGGGTCCATAGGTTTTGGGTTGTTGTGTTTTTGTTGTCATTTGTTTCTATGTATTTTTTAATTTCTTCTTTGATTTCTCCAGTGATCTCTTAGTTATTTAGTAGCTCACTGTTTAGCCTCCATGTATTTGTGGTTTTTACGGGTTCTTTCCTGTAATTGATTTCCAATCCCATAATGTTGTGGTCAGAAAAGATGCTTGGTACAATTTCAATTTTTTTAAATTTTCCAAAGCTTGATTTATGACCCAAGATGTGATCTATCCTAGAGAATGTTCTGTGTACACTTGAGAAGAAAGTGTATTCTTCCACTTTCAGGTGGAATGTTCTATAAATGTCAATTAAATCTATCTGGCCTATTGTGTCATTTAAAGCTTGTGTTTCCTTATTTATTTTCTGTTTGGATGATCTGTCCATTGATGTAAGTGGGGTGTTAAAGTCCCCTACTATTATTGTGTTACCGTTGATTTCTCCTTTTATGGTTGTTAGCATTTGCCTTATGTATTGAGGTGCTCCTTTGTTGGGTGCATAAACATTTATAATTTTTATATCTTCTTCTTGGATTAGTCCCTTGATCATTATGTAGTGTCCTTCCTTATCTCTTGTAACAGTCTTTATTTTAAAGTCTATTTTATCTGATATAAGTATTGCTACTCCAGCTTTCTTTTGATTTCCATTTGCATGGAATATCTTTTTGCATCCCTTCACTTTCAGTCTGTATGTGTCCCTAGGTCTGAAGTGGGTTTCTTGTAGACAACATATATATGGGTTTTGTTTCTGTATCCATTCAGCCAGTCTGTGTCTTTTGGTTGGGGCATTTAATCCATTTACATTCAAGGTTATTGTCGATATGTATGCTCCTATTACCATTTTCTTAATTGTCTGGGGTTTGTTTTTGTGGGTCTTTTTCTTCTCTTGTGTTTCCCGCCTAGAGAAGTTTCTTTAGCCTTTGTTGTAAAGCTGATTTGGTGGTCCTGAATTCTCTTAGCTTTTGCCTGTCTGTAAAGCTTTTGAGCTCTCCATCAAATCTGAATGAGATCCTTGCTGGGTATGGTTGTAGGTTTTTCTCTTTCATCACTTTAAGTATATCCTGCCACTCCCTTGTGGCCTGCAGAATTTCTCCTGAAAAATAAGCTGATAACCTTATGGGGATTCCTTTGTATGTTAATTTTTGCTTTTCCCTTGCTGCTTTTAATTTTTTTTCTTTGAATTTAATTTTTGTTAGTTTGATTAATATGTGTCTTGGTGTGTTTCTTCTAGGGTTTATCCTGTATGGGACTCTCTGTGCTTCCTGACTTGGGTGACTCTTTCCT
Organism: Grampus griseus; assembly: GCF_964374135.1. Classification (NCBI taxonomy): domain Eukaryota; kingdom Metazoa; phylum Chordata; class Mammalia; order Artiodactyla; family Delphinidae; genus Grampus; species Grampus griseus. Next base: position 36,655,330 of record NC_138998.1, read on the forward strand.
TTCCCATGTTAGGGAAGTTTTGCTCTATAATCTCTTCTTATGTTTTCTCAGACCCTTTCTTTTTCTCTTCTTCTTCTGGGACCCCTATAGTTTGAATGTTGGTACATGTAGTGTTGTCCCAGATGTCTCTGAGATTGTCTTCAATTCTTTTCTTTTTTTTTCTTTATTCTGCTCCTCGGCAGTTATTTCCACTATTTTGTCTTCCAGCACAAGTATTCGTTCTTCTGCCTCAGTTATCCTGTTATTGATTCCTTCTGGTGTATTTTTCATTTAGTTATTTTGTTGTTCATCTTTGTTTGTTTGTTCTTTAGTTTTTCTAGATCTTTGTTAAACATTTCTTGTATTTTCTCAATCTGTGCCTCCATTCTATTTCTGAGATTCTGGATCGTCTTTACTATCATTACTCTGAATTATTTTTCAGGTAGATTGCCTATTTCCTCTTCATTTATTCTGTCTTGTAGGTTTCTACCTTGCTCCTTCTTCTATGACATATTTTTTTGCTGTCTCACTTTTTTTCTTTTTTTTAATGAATGGGATTGTGTTTCTGTCTTACTGGTTGTTTGGCCTGTGGCTTCCAACACTGCAGTTTCTAGCTGTTGGGTAGAGCTGTGTCTTGGTGCTGCGATGAGGACCTCTGGAAGACCTTACTCTGATGAATATTCCCTGGGGTCTGAGGTTCTTTTTTAGTCCAGTGGTTCAGACTTGGGGCTCCCACCACAGGAGCTCAGGCCCGACTCCTGGCTCGTGAACCATGATCCTGCAAGCCATGCAGGCAGCCATACAGGAATCAGGCTTCTTGACTTCAGACTATACTACAAAGCTACAGTAATCAAGACAGTATGGTACCGGCACAAAAATAGAAAGATACATCAATGGAACAGGATAGAAAGCCCAGAGATAAACCCACGCACATATGGTCACCTTATCTTTGATAAAGGAGGCAGGAATGTACAGTGGAGAAAGGACAGCCTCTTCAATAAGTGGTGCTGGGAAAACTGGACAGGTACATTGAAAAGTATGAGATTAGATCACTCTCTAACACCATGTACAAAAATAAGTTCAAAATGGATTAAAGACCTAAATGTAAGGCCAGAAACTATCAAACTCTTAGAGGAAAACATAGGCAGAACACTATGACATAAATCACAGCAAGATCCTTTTTGACCCACCTCCTAGAGAAATGGAACTAAAAACAAAAATAAACAAATGGGACCTAATGAAACTTCAAAGCTTTTGCACAGCAAAGGAAACCATAAACAAGACCAAAAGACAACCCTCAGAATGGGAGAAAATATTTGCAAATGAAGCAACTGACAAAGGATTAATCTCCAAAATTTACAAGCAGCTCATGCAGCTCAATAACAAAAGAACAAACAACCCAATCCAAAAATGGGCAGAAGACCTAAATAGACATTTCTCCAAAGAAGATATGCAGACTGCCAACAAACCCATGAAAGAATGCTCAACATCATTAATCATTAGAGAAATGCAAATCAAAACTACAATGAGATATCATCTCACACCAGTCAGAATGGCCAGCATCAAAAAATCTAGAAACAATAAATGCTGGAGAGGCTGTGGAGAAAAGGAAACCCTCTTGCACTGTTGGTGGGAATGTAAATTGATACAGCCACTATGGAGAACAGTATGGAGGTTCCTTAAAAAACTACAAGTAGAACTACCATATGACCCAGCTATCCCACTACTGGGCATATACCCTGAGAAAACCATAATTCAAAAAGAGTCATGTACCAAAATGTTCATTGCAGCTCTATTTACAATAGCCCGGAGATGGAAACAACCTAAGTGTCCATCATCGGATAAATGGATAAAGAAGATGTGGCACATATATACAATGGAATATTACTCAGCCATAAAAAGAAACGACATTGAGCTATTTGTAATGAGGTGGATAGACCTAGAGTCTGTCATACAGAGTGGAGTAAGTCAGAAAGAGAAAGACAAATACCGTATGCTAACACATGTATATGGAATTTAAGGGGAAAAAAATGTCATGAAGAACCTAGGGGTAAGACAGGAATGAAGACACAGAACTACTAGAGAATGGACTTGAGGATATGGGGAGGGGGAAGGGTAAGCTGTGACAAAGCGAGAGAGAGGCATGGACATATATACACTAACAAACGTAAGGTAGATAGCTAGTGGGAAGCAGCCGCATAGCACAGGGAGATCAGTTCATTGCTTTGTGACCGCCTGGAGTGGTGGGATATGGAGGGTGGGAGGGAGGGAGACGCAAGAGGGAAGAGATATGGGAACATATGTATATGTATAACTGATTCACTTTGTTATAAAGCAGAAACGAACACACCATTGTAAAGCAATTATACTCCAATAAAGATGTAAAAAAAAAAAGGAGAACAATAACAAAGTGAAAACTAAAATTAGAATAGGAAACTAACAGCTATGTTAGAAAAAATATAAAAATAAAAATATAGATGAAACAACAACTAGAAGGTAAAACAGAACCACAATAGTAAAAAAGAGGAGGAGGAAAAAAAAAAGTGGAAAAGGCCTTGGCTGTGGAGGGTGGGGCCTAAGCAGCGGTGAAGTTTGGGCAGTGGGCGGGCCCTATGCTTAGGACCCAAAGGGCTGGAAAAGGAAGTGGGGTGGGTGGGGGGGTTGTGGGAGGGGGGGCTTAGGCTCAACAGAACAGAAGCCCCCAGGCATGCCTCCTGCCTCTGGTCTTAGAGGGTGGGGGGGCCCCATCTGGGAGCCCAGCGTGCTTCCTGGGCTCCAGTGGGTGGTACAAATGCCCTCTGCTCCTCTACTGCTCCTCCAGTCTGGAGGTCCCCTCCCACCTGCCTCTCCTGATCTCCCCGCCCTCCTTCCTATGCCCCCAGGACCCACGCAGCCTGGAGGGGGCTTTGGAGGGCATGGGACCAGCCTGGGGGCTCGGCAGGTTCCCAGTGCCCGAGTGAGCGTGGCAAACGTCCTCTGCTCATTTCCTGATCCTCTGGTCCTGTAGGGCCCCTCTCGACCGCCTCTCCTGTTCTCTCCTGGCCTCCCTTCTATGCCCCCAGGACCAGCCTGGCCCAGAGGGGACCACTGAGCGTGTAGGACCCAGCCCGAGAGCCAGGCAGAGTTCCCCAGCTGATCGGGCAGGGGAAATGCTGGGCCCGCTCCCCCTCTGATCTGAGCCCCTGAGGGTCCCTCCAGGCGTGGGAACCCCTCCCCTTCCTGCCTCTCAGTCACCCCTCAGGGGCGCCTGTCCTGTCCAGGCTCCACTTCTCCTCCCCCCTCAGTGTCCCCACATCCTACCGGTGCTCTTGGGGGTTCTTCCCATCTCCCTGGACGTCAGGGTCCCCCACCAGCATCCGGCAGGCACCCTAGTTGTGGGGAGATGGCGAACTCTGCATCTTCCCACACCGCCATCTTGACTCAGAACCTCCAACATAGGCTTTTTCTTCTCCTTCTTCTCTAAAGCCCACACTTCTTTAATTACTTCTATTTTTTTTAGCCTCAGTGTACTAAGTTGGTTAGTCTATCCTTATTCACTTCCCCTACCCTTACCAATCCATGTTTAAAAATATGAAAAGATGACCCACCTATCTAGCAATCCAAAAAATTCAAATTAAAGCAAGGAGAGATTATTTTTTACTGCTTCAACTTTGTCTTGCGGTGAAAGTCTAGTGAGATAGTCTTTCATTTTTACTCTTTAAGGGACTGGAAATTACACACAGCCTTTTGGAGGGCAGCTTGGCAATATGTATAAAGAGATATTATAAACATCCCATCTTTTGAGTCAGAAATTTCACTGATGGGTACTTCCCTGGTGGTCCAGTGGTAAAGAATCCACCTTACAATGCAGGGGGATGCGGGTTTGATCCCTGGTCAGGGAACTAAGATCCCACATGCTGCGGGGCAACTAAGCCCACATGCCACAACTACTGAGCTCACATGCCTCAAGTGAGCCCGCTTGCCGCAAACTACAGAGCCCACACGCTCTGGAGCCCATGCACCATAACTACAGAGCCCACGCGCCGTGGAGCCTGTGCACCACAACTAGAGGAGAGAAAACCTGCATGCCACAACTAGAGAGAAGCCTACACACCACAATGAAGATCCCGCATGCCTTAAAAAGGATCCTGCGTGCCGCAACTAAGACCCGATGCAGCCAAAAAGAAATTTAATAAATAAATAATTAATAAATAAATCTTTGAAAAAGTAAAAGAAATTTCACTGATGGAATTAGTGAAATGCAGATGGAGATTCACAGATCATTCCTTTCCCTCAAACTCCTGAGCTCCTCTTAGATTGACAAAATGAACTTTCCTGCCTTTGCTTATGTAGAAGTTCCTCATCTCTTTGGTCACACCCCACCAATGACCTTCAGATATAATCCACTGGAAAAGAAGTCTCTGCATCCATGATCCACTCTAGTACTGCTGCTTACTGTGCCCTATCCCTGAGGTGCTAACACAGCATGCCGACCAAGTTAGTGTTAGCATCTGACCATATAAAACTATATGTTCTTGCTTTATGCTAAGTTAATTTGTTGATGAAAATAAACATATGTGAGATTCTCTAAGTTCTTATTAAAACCATGATATCTTTCTAATAAATTAATTAAATCATAGATGTATTTTGGCCTGTGTAATTTTCTTTAATATAAATGGACATTTCATTCTTTTGAGAGGACATGACTTTTTGTTAATAAACCTTATAATTTAGCTTAGTAGTAAATCAAGATCCAGACCAGTAAAGCCAGCGAATGATAATTATGCTTGGCTGTGTTAGTTATTGAGACTATGAATTAAAAGTTCCCTGAAAGTCCTCTCATGAGAAAGGAGAATCGCTAATATGACATTGTCATCTCTTTCTTGGGTCATTGTGCCTTTGCATAGGAATGAAATGTTCCCTTTACAAATGTGTAATACACATATTAGAATAAACTTCATAACTTAAATGCTTTTAACAGTCAAAAAAAGTAGATAGCAATTTATGCCCTTGCTTAATTATTTTAGAGTATGTAAAAAGCACGTAATAGAAGCAATAGTTGCTGTGCAACAAGGATGGCACATTTTTAAATAACTGAGTATTTACTAATTATCATGGATTTTTGTTTATTTCAAGTATTGCTTTGATGTGAAGAAAGCAAATTAATGTGCATGCTGAACATTTTAAATTGGTTCCAAATGCAGTGTTGTTACTTTTCAGTTAAAATGTTGTAATTAAGGGCTTCCCTGGTGGCGCAGTGGTTGAGAGTCCGCCTGCCGATGCAGGGGACACGGGTTCGTGCCCCGGTCTGGGAGGATCCCACGTGCCGTGGAGCGGCTGGGCCCGTTAGCCATGGCCGCTGAGCCTGCGCGTCCGGAGCCTGTGCTCCGCAGCGGGAGAGGCCACAGCAGTGAGAGGCCCGCGTACCGGGAAACAAAAAACAAACAAACAAACAAAAACTGTTGTAATTAAAACATTTCCCACAGCTAGACTGCTTACAATAAGTGATAGTCACCTATTGACTATCACTTTATAGTGCCATAAACAAATTCCAACCAAATATTTTCTTAGATTATTACTAAGATATCACATTATGGAACATCTTAGGATTATACTATTGACCTCATTTTAAACAGTACATAGCGTTTTGAGAAACCAGTAGTTAAAACAAACAAAACCTTAATTCCTGACTAAGCAAATGGATTGATAGTGAAAACTCAGGGAGAAAAAGTTTACTTCAAGAAATAATTCCAGCATTGAAGGGTGAGGCAAAAAAAATCTCAAATTCTTCTTTAAAATGGAAGAGCCAAATGGCCTAATAATTCCTAATGTACCTCAGTGTACTGTTAATAGAATTAAAAAAAACAACTTGTAAAATACAATTTGACAGAGATAAAGTCGTCATTTAAAAAATATCAGTTTTCATTTATGTGTAATTAATGTATGGTTAAAATGAATATTGAGGGTACACTTTAATTTTTTAAATTATGCCATGTAATTTTCAAAATTGAATTAATAAAATTATAAAATTTTAGGTCTGGAATAGCCTGCAAAGATCATCTGATTTAAACCCTTAATCTACATAATAAAAATAGTCTCTATTATTAGAGTGTTTACTATATGCCAAGCCTTGTGCTAAATGCTTTTCATCAATATAATTTTAATCATTCTAACATTATTATTCCCATTTGCACATGGAAAAAAATAAAGCTCAGAGAAGTTAGGTAATTTGCCAAGGTTATATAGCCAGGAAATGAGAACTGATACAACACCCCCACCCCCTTCAAAAATGAGAGCTAATACAAAGTCCAAAATGTCTGTATTTGGCTTAGGTGGACTAACAGGAACCAGATTTACCCTCCTTCCTGAAACAACTAAAATACTGGAGAAAAGATAGAAACAATGGTTTCAAGACACTGGACATCAGGCAATGAAGGACAGTGATTCTTGGAGATAAGAGACAAACAAGATAACCCCTGTGATTGCCCTAACTTAGTGCCTTGAAATAAATTTAAGACCATGGTACAGGGAGTGGGAATCCAGGTGGAGTGTGGCAGATTCTCTGAGTTGAGGAGACCTTATGAAGAGTGCAGGGAATCTAAGTGGCTAGAATTCACAGGATAGTGTTCTCAGCTGCACAGAGAAAGAATATTGAATGTCTACAAAGAATCCCCATTAATTATATGTATGCTCAGTGCATATAAATGGGGAAACTACCCAGAGCAAGGGAGACCATCTGAAAGGATCAGAGATAATGCTTACACAAGGCCAATAATAATGCCTGTTCTCACCAGCCAGACTGGAAAACCTATAATTCATAGGGCAGTAGGTAGAGTTCTCAGAAGGGTCTTGCATCAGTAGTAGGGAATAATTAGCCCTAGACTAAATGCTGAGCTGGTCCTGCTCAACAAATTTTAAAAGGAAGGCATTAAAAAAACTCAAGCTGATTCCAAGAAACTTAACTACATCCCAGAAGAGAGTTCAAGAATATTTATAAGAATACAAAAATATCCAGCATTTAACAAGATAAAATTCACAATGTCTAGCATCCAATCAAAAATTGCCCTGCATGGAAACAGGAAAATAGGACTCAAAATGAGAAGAAAGATCAACAAATAAAAATTGACTCAGAAAGGCACAGATGTTAGAATTAGCAGACAAGGACATTAAAACAGTTATGATAACTGTATTCCATATGTCCAAAAACTAGAGGAAAAATTGACCATGTTAAGCAGAGATGTGGAGGATATAAAAAAGACCTAAACTGAATTTATAGAGATGAAAACTACAATTGTCTGAGATGAAAAGTATACTGGATGGGATTAATGGCAGATTAAACATTCCAGAAGAAGAGGTTAGTTAAATTGAAGACACAGCAATAGAAACTATACAATGAAATAAAATAGAAAAGAGACTCAGAACAAAAAAAGGGCATCAGTGAGCTGTAAGACAAATTCAAGTGGCCTAATATATGTATAATTGGACTCCTCAAAGCACAGGAAAGAGAGAACAGAAAAAATATTTGAAGAAATAACAGTTAAAAAAAACAAAATTTGATGAAAACTATAAACCCACAGATTCAAGAAGCTCAGCACACCTCAAGCATTATAATCCAATTGCTCAAAATTATTAATAAAAAGAAAATCTTAAAAGCAATCAGAGAATAAAAGACATATATGAGGAACAAAGATAAGGGTGAGAGCTGATTTTTTTTTTATCATAAACAATATAAGCAAGAAGACAGTGGGACAGAAAGTATTGAAAGAAGAAGGGTGGGGCAGGGGTGAGGGGGTGGTGGTGGGAGCTGTCAACTTAGAATTCTATACAAAGTGAAAATATTTTTCAAACATGAGGGTGAAATAAAGGTCTTTTCAGAATGAAAAAACCAGAAAAAATGTATCTCCAGCACACCCACACTATAAGAAATGTAAAAAGAAGTCCTTTATTCAGAAGGAAAATTATACCAGATGGAAATATGGATCTATACAAAGGAATGTAGAACACCAGAACTGGTAACAATATGGATAAATATGATATTTTTATCATTTAAATTTCTTTAAATTATAATGGACTATTTAAATTAAAATATTAATAATCTAATGAGATTTATAACACGTAGAAGCTAAATATATGACAACAATATCACAATAGCTGGGAAGGGAAAGATGGAAGTATACTATTGTGAAATTCTTTTTTTTCTTCTTTTAAGTGAAAATACAATTTATTGGCTCTCGTAACTGCAAAGTTCAGTGGTGGGCTACCTTCAGGCACAGCTGGATTCAGGGCTGTCAAGCTGGTTTCCTGCCAGATTGGTTTCATTTTCAGACTCAGAGTTGTCCTTCCTGATGGCAAAAAGGGAACAGTAGCTCCTCCCGTCTCTTTTCTGCATTCTTAGCAAAAAACTCACTGTAGCTGTCAGATTCTAACTGAATCATGTGCTTAGTCTTGAACCAATCACCACAGCTGGCAAGACTGGGCATGTTGATTCATTTGGACCTGGGTCACATGCTCACCCTTACAGGACAGATTCCCACTCAACCATATTGACTACAATAGGGGAAGAATGAATCCCTAAAAAAAAAAAGAAAAGAAAATAACAAATATCCCCTCAAGTTTTCAGTTGAAAGATAGGCCAAGAGATAGGGCAATGGGTAGGCAAACTGACAATGAGCTGGGAAATACAGTGGACCCTTCTGGGGGTACCTTCCTGGCAGATTACCCTTCTCTGAGAATTTCTCCATCTGCCTCATGGGTTGAGCCAGATTCCTTTCATTTGCCCCACTCTGGCCACTCTACACCCTTGAAACCCTGCTTTCTATCCCCAAAGCCTGAATTGAATGGATGAAAGTAATAGTTCCTGGACCCTCTGACTTTTGGTTGGGGTTGGTGAGTATGGAACAATGGCAGGAGATCTAAGGAAGGGAAGAAGGGGTCCTTTCATTTTAGTTTTATCCATCAACCAACCATCACAGCCCCCTTTTTCCTCCAGCCTTATAGAGATATTATTGACATGTGACACTGTAAGTTTAGTATGTACAACATGATGATCTGACACACACATATATGTGTTGCAAAATAATTACTACAATAGGGTTAGTTAACATATCCTTCACTTCACATAATTACCTTTGTTGTTTTGGTAGTGGTGGTGAGAATATTTAGATTCTTATACAATATATGAAGTGATATATCACAAGAAGATAGATTGCAATAAGTTAAAAATATATTCTATAAACTCTAAACCAACCACAAAAATAGAAAAACGAAGAGTTACAGCTAATAAACCAGCAAAGGAGATAAAATTGAATTTAAAAAATAATCCAAAAGAAGGCAGAAAAAGAGGGGAAAAAATGAGATGGGCCAAATAGAAAATGCATAGCAAGATAGATTTAAAGCTAATTATATCAATAATCAAATGAAATATAAATGGTCTAAACCAGGGTCAGCAAACTTTTTCTATAAAGGTCCAGTTAGCAAATAAAATATTTTTGGTTTGTGGAACATACAGCCTCTGTTGCAACCACTCCACTCCATCATTGTAGCTTAAAAGCAGCCATAGATGATATGCAAATAAATGGGCATGGCTGAATTTAGTCTGTGGACCACGGTTTGCCAAGCCCTAGTCTAAATACCCCCATTAAAAGACAGAGATTGTCATGTTGGATGAAAATGCGAGACTCTACTATATGTTGCCTATAAGAAATGTACTTTTATATAAAGAAATATTTTTAAAAATAGGTTAAAAGTAATGGATGGAAAAAAGATATGCTAGAACAAATCAAAAGAAGCTAAAGTAGCTACATTACAATCAAAATAGATTTCAGGGAAATAAATCTGAATATTTAGAATATTACCAAAGATAAAGAAGGTCATTTCATAATGGTAAAGAGATTGGTTCACCAAGAAGACATAATAATCCTAAATGGTTTTTCACCTCGTAACAGAACTTAAAAATTAAGCAAAAAATGATAGAACTACAAGGAGAAATAGACAAATCTATAATTAGAGTCAAAGATGTCAATAACCCTCTCTCAATAATTGATAGAAAAATATCCAGAAAACTCATTAAGGATATAAACTATGGAAAATAGTATAATAATTTATTTTGAAGAGATACAGTAAACACTATTACCAAATATGACCTAATTGATATGTATAGAATCCTCCATTTAACAGCAGAATACACATTCTTCTCCAGTGCACATGGGACATTTATTAAAGTAGATCATATACTGGGAGTAAATATGTCTCAATAAATTTAAAAGGATTCAAGTCATACAAAGTATTTTCTCTAACCACAATGGAATCAAATTAGAATTCATTAACAGTTATCTGGAAAAAAATCCCCCAATATTTTGAAACTAAATAAATACCAAGTCCATGCTCTTAACCACTATGCCATGTAGATGTGTAGGAAGACAGCTGTGTGGAAAAACTCACCACGCTGAGCTATGGAGTCCACCAGAGACACCTGGGTGTGCAGCCCTCTCCACTTCACGGTAGCTCTAAGATCTTTGTGAAGGCACTTAATTTCTCTGAGACTATTTCTTACTGTAGACAGTGGGAATAATAATTATTGTATGTTCTTTCCAGGGTTGTTGTAAGAATTAAATGAGTTAGTAGATGAAAAGGGCCCTGTACCATACCACCTAGCCTGTTTGTTACTTGGTGAACATTCTCTCCTTCCGCCCTCAGTTTACTCAGTTCTTGGCAGGACTTCAGTGCATAGTCTGATTCCTTAGCATTCGTATTTTTTTACTACAATACAAAGCCTAGTATTTGAATAGTCATCTACTTCTATAATATATTTATTCAGTGGTTAATTTAGAAATAGTCTGAAGTATTAGTTTTCAACCAGTATTTGTTTTTAAACTTTTAGAAAATAGTATAATTTATTTTTAGGAGATATATTTTGTTTAATGATTTATGTACATCAAATATAAACAAGTGGTCTGATTTCTACTTTGACATCAGAAACTCCCTTGGTTTTAAAGGGATTATCAAAGTAATCAGTGATTATATTTGGTGTTTGGCTCCACGAACAGTTAGAAAATGATATCAAAATCAACCACAAAGATCTCACTTGGAAAATAATTAGTGGAAAGATAGCATTTTGCACACTAGTATTAGACACAAATATTATAAAACTCTAATTATGCATTTCAACAACAAATACAAAAGGAATTAAAAAACAACATACTCAGAATGCTTTGGAGTCATCAGAAGGCCTTCAGGGAGGAGACAGAGTTTGAGCTAGAGGAAGATATGGATGAATTAACATCTGGAATGTGTACACAGACAATAATTGATTTTTGTGTAGCTCTTGAACTCATATATTATTCATGCTGTTTTTTAGAGATTAGAATTTTTTCATGATTTTCAAAATTACTATTAGTTATTGTATAAAGCAGTTCATAACATGTATGCACCATCACCTAATTCATTTATTTTGCATAAACCTAAGTCCTGCCATCTAAGATACTTTAAACAAACAGCTCTTATCAACATGTCAAAAACGTAAACATGACAATTTGGTATGAATTCATCTTTTCAACGACAATATACCAGCTTAAGCAAATCATTGTTTGTGGGCTCATCACTTTGTTCAGACTCTTCAGATCGTGAAGGAACCAGTAGTGTCATCTCTCTGTGCTACAGAGTCAACACATTCAGATGGCTTTTGGCTTCCCACTGCAGCTTCCTTAAATGTTTAGAAATCCCACCTGAAGCTCATCACGTTGCTTCTCTTTCTCAGGTTGTGCAAATTAAAAATCAAATCAGAAATAGTAAATCACTCTTCTTTTTATCTACAGTGTTTTTCTTTCCCATCCTCCATCTATTCCTTCCTTTTTCCCCTTCCCCTTACCTACACTAGTTCATTCCAAGGAACAGTTCAGGGGCAAGAAGATCTCCTTTCTTCCTGACTCAGGTAGAACAGAACATTCTTCTCATTCAACCAGTCAGCCACCCCCTTTCCTTCCCTGAACTCTTCCTTTGTTTCCTCTTCATCAAGGGACTCTGCTGATTTGCTAAATGGCCTCTTCCCCATAATAAATTTAAAGAACTTCTGTTTTTAAAAGTTCTTCTCAAGTCCTTCTGTCATCTAATTTAGTTTGTCCTGTCCCACATAGTTTATGTACATCCTTGTTCTCTTAATTTGAATCCATATTTTGAAATATGTCTTTTTATCCTAAAATAACTCTGGCTCTACCAATTAACCACACAAGGAAATTTTTTTGAACACTTGATATTTTAGTACCTTGGCACAAATTTTTCTTGAGTTTTTCAAAAAATGTTTGTTTACTCTTTTTTTTTTTATAGTGTCATGGTATCTTGTGGGCTATTAACTCTTGAAGTTTTCTGAATGTTTTGCATTTGATTTCCTCCTTTCATGTGTTCTTGACTTATCTATTCCAGTGTGGCTGGAGCGCAGTAATCAAATGGGAAAGGCAGTAAAAGTCAGGTTGGAGAAAAACCACTAAGAAGGAATAAAGTAATCCAATTTATGGTTTGTGAAGAACACTGCTGTGTATCAGGTGTTGGAGAGAGGCAGGAATAGAAGTAAGGAGGCCACTCAGGAGGTGGTGGTGACCACAACTAGGGTGGTGGAAGTAGAGGTGTAGAGAAATGGATGGATTCGATGCATCTTTTGGAGGCAAAATGAACAGGTCTTGGTGCTGGATTAGGTGTGGAGGGTAAGGGAGACAGAAGAGTGAAAGGTGATTACCCCAGTTACTGACTTGAATAACTCGATGGGTGATGGTACTGTGTCCTGAGATGGGGAGCATTGAGGAAGGAACAGGTGGGGAGGGAATTGTATCAAGATCTCCGGTTCAGACAGTTTTTTTGAGATACCTGTGATGTATCTAAATGGCTACCAGGAGGCAAGTGAACACAAGTACCTGGAATTCAGAAGAACATCTGCTCTTTTTTCTGAGGGCCCTGAGGCGCTCCTTGTCTTTTGTAATCTGCTAGCAACACACCTGAACAGTTCTATCATGTTCCTAAATGATTATCGGTATCCTTTCCCCCAAACAATCCAGACATTTATTTTGAGAGAGCCAAAATAACTCCGTGCATTGAGTATAAACATAACTGTTTTGCCTTGATGCAAATGGTCAGTCCTATACCCAGTGCAATAAATCCCACAGACCCCACACTGGGACTAGTCTTCTATGTGGATTTTATGTAATTTAAATGGCTTCCTGAAAACTTTCTTAGCAAACTTTCTGTTTCCTGGTACCCTAGTTTCAGTATCCCCTTGAGAAATTCAGGTTGACCTCTCTCCTTCTCCTCTTAGTGGCCTGAGAATCACAGTCACAGTAAGTCATGTTTGACGGTTTTTCTCCCAAGTTATCTGGCATTTACTCCCTCTTAGAATTTATAATCATGGCACAATGTAAATCTCGAGCCGGCCTGTCACTGGGATCCCTTCTCTACTCCACTATATAGTCTCCCAGGGCTAAATGACTCCAGGACTCATAGATTTGTTCTCTCGCTCCAGTAGGCAGAGCCAAAACCAATGGTTAAAAACCATGGGGAGAGAGATGTTGGCTCAACTAAAGGAAAAACTTCCTAATGCTGAGCGCTATCTGAAAATGGAAACGCCTGCTGGGGAAGGAGTGAATTATGGTTTCTGGTGGTGTTGAGGCACAGAGCAGACAATGATTTGGTGCAAATTCCACGGTAGAGTCTGAAGTCAGGGTGTAGAAATAATCTCCACTGCCTATTGAATCCCTGCTTGTGCAAGAGCTTTACACAGATGTTTCATCTCATTTATAATCCTCATAACGACCCCCAAGGGAATTAGTTATAACCACATCAGGAGAGGTTACAGTCACAATTTAAGATCACACAACTAGAGTGGCAGAGCCAGGATTTAGAGCCAGGATTTAAACTCAATCCAAAGCCTTTGTTTATTCTTCCACAATTCATGGAAGCTTGAGAAAATGAACTAGGGGATTTCTAAGGTCCCTTCCAGCACTGTGATTTTATGTGAGTCAAAATCTGGATACGGGCATCACTGACTATGTTTTCCTTCAATCAGCCTTCTGGCCTCAATCGCATTAAAATGATAATCTTTGTCCCCAAAACTGTCTGATCTCTATCAAGAAAGGACCATTTTTTAAAAATCGACATTTATTCCTTGTATCCACTCTTAGTTTTCAGCAGAACTTAGTGTAAGAGCCTCAAAATCTTTTGTTTTTTCCTTATAGGGTTGCTGGCAAGGACTGAGTTTACACCATAAATGTACAGAAGATGAAGCTTTTAGTATTTCTGAAAACTGTTATAATATATTGTACTAACTTCTCTACTCATTTTACAGGTTTTGATGGTCTTAGAAGATGTAACACTATTTGACCTAAGGTCAACTTTTCTGGCCCGAGTTCTGAGTCAGATTGTTTTTAAACATTAGAATTTAAAAATTAATATTAGGATTAGAATTTTTTAAATGATTAGATCCTGAGTTCTCATCACAGGAAAAAAAATCTATTTCTTTAATTTTGTATCTATATGAGATGATGGATGTTCAGTAAACTTATTGTGATAATAACTTCAGGATATATGTAAGTCAAATCTTTATGCTATACACCTTAAACTTATACAGCACTGTATGTCAATTATATCTGAATAAAACTGGGAGAAAAAATATGAGTCTGAAAATAGGCTTAATTTACTTATCTTAAGATAAAATGGCTCTATTTGTGTGTTAAATGCTATTTTCTAGGTTGAAGCTGAACTCGCCAAGGAAAGGGCCCAACATTTAGTTGAATTTCAGGAGCAAGCTCTTCTCTTTGAAGAAGTTAAACTGGAACTCGATATTGAAAAGGAAAAACACCAAGAAATAATCCAAAAGTGTAAGAAAGAAAAAGAAGAACTACAAATGAAGGTCTGTCATTATGATGTTCATCATTATTTAATGGGTTTGAAACTGTAGATGTTGGTTATTTCCTCCTAAGGACACCACTATATTTATAACTCCTGTAGATTTTCTCATGGTCATTGTGCCTTAGTTTTAGGTAGATAGAATGGTTTGGCTATTCTCCAGAATGAATGACTGAGATAAATTATATAAGCATACAATCCAGCTATGTATGGTATTTTTTCCTACTAAAATAAACCTATTTTTAAAACAGCATAAATTATATAACTAATAATTAGCATGGTTAGATGTTCCAATACCTCAAGTATCCAACAAAAGATAATGAGGTGTTTCACATAATTAAAATTTTACCAACAATTAAAGGCTATCCCCTTTAATGGCAAATATTTTCAACTCTAAATATTTTTGAATGAAGGGAAATATTTTTTAAATGTAATCACACCTCCATAATTTCTTTTTTTCAAAGTATCATTTTAACTTTATTTTATTTATTTATTTATTTTTGGCTGCGTTGGGTCTTTGTTGCTGCGCACAGGCTTTCTCTAGTTGCGGTGAGCAGGGGCTACTCTTCATTGTGGTGCACGGGCTTCTCATTGCAGTGGCTTTTCTTATTGCAGAGCATGGGCTCTAGGCACGCGGGCTCTAGTACTTGTGGCTTGTGGGCTCTAGAGTTCAGGCTTAGTAGTTGTGGCGCACGGGCTTTGTTGCTCCGTGGCATGGGGGATCTTCCCGGACCAGGAATCGAACCTGTGTTCCCTGCATTGGCAGGCGAATTCTTAACCACTGCGCCACCAGGGAAGTCCCCATAATTTCTTAAGCAATGCATCCTAAACATAATACAAGGTTTCGTTAAGGTTCCCTTGTTTTCATAACACCTGAGAGTAGAATGTGTGTGTGTGTGTGTGTGTCTGTGTGTGTGTGTGTGTGTGTGTGTGTATTAACCAAGACCCAGTGGTGAAGTCATATTTTTGAATAAACTCATTAAGAGTCTATGTAAATTAGCCTTAAATGAGACTTACTGGCCTCTACTTTGGTGTATAGCGGGTATGGTACAGCCTTTTCAGTAGCTCACTGGGAACGATAGGCAGGGCTAGCCACATGAGTGTAGCACCATAGGTCCCCACACTCAAAAAGGCCTTTCAGGTTTAACATTCTGCAAATGCTGTCTTGAAATTCTTAATAATTTTACATCTGGGGGGACTTCCCTGGTGGTCTAGTGGTTAAGACGCCCCCTTCCAATGCAGAGGGTTTAACTTCCAATGTGAGTTGGATCCCTGGTCAGGGAGCTAAGATCCCACATGCCTTGGGGCCAAAAAGTCAAAACATAAAACAGAAGCAATATTGTAACAAATTCAATAAAAACTTTAAAAATGGTCCACATCAAAAAATAAATTCTTAAAAAATTTTTTAAAAAGTAATTTTATCTCTTAATTTGTGTTTTGTTAAGTGAAGTCATATTGGGACAATGGAGTATGTGCTGGGAACTTGTAACCTGGCTCACTTTAGGCCCCTCCTCTTCTGGACAGATTCTATCCTAGACAGACCTCTTGCTTCCTGGCTCCTGCCCCCCACCCCACTTTTCCCGTAACCTTGTGACTGCTGTTGCAGTCCCCAGGTGGCTCAGGACCAGCAGCAGGGGAATGCTGAAAGGCAGGCCCCAACTTACCAGGGCTACAGTCTTTCAAGAGAAATCATAAGTCCAGATTTTGTGAGTGAATTCTCTTGATTTTTTTTTTTAAAGGAATATTATTCAGCTTTATTCACTTATTTATTTTTGGCTGCACTGGGTCTTCATTGCTGTGTGTGGGCTTTCTCTAGTTGCAGTGAGCAGGGGCCATTCTTCGTTGCGGTGTGCAGGCTTCTCATTGCAGTGGCTTCTCTTGTTGCAGAGCACAGGCGCTAGGTGCACAGGTTTCAGTAGTTGTGGCACACAGGCTCAGTAGCTGTGGCTTATGGGCTCTACAGCACAGGCTCAGTAGTTGCAGCACATGGGCTTAGTTGCTCCGCAGCATGTGGGATCTTCCTGGACCAGGGCTCGAACCCGTGTACCCTGCTTTGGCAGGTGGATTCTTGACCACTGTGCCACCAGGGAGGTCCCTTGATTTTTAAAATGTTGACTCCCTTTTTAAAAAATCAAAACATGTTTGTGGCTATGTGAGCCTCCTCTCCCCAGGATAACCTGCTCTGTTTCAGCGTCAGCTCTCCTCTGGATGAAGGAAACTACTGTTCAGACCTAGCAGTGGCCCTCTTCCTTCCTGGATTAATTGAAGAAAATGGAATATTAATTTAATTTATAAAATTACTAATGTGGGAAATAGATTTCTTGTAAAAGTTATTCTTAATGTAAATTTAACATTTGAAACAAATTTTGGATACATAACTTAAGTAATGGTTCACAAAATCCTTGGAACTTTGGTCTATGAATGTTTTCCAGATTCTTCATGGGCTGATTTCTTGTACTAATATTTATGTGACAATATCCATAGCATAAATAATAAGGATATGTTTCATCAGAAGGAGTTTTGCTCTTCCTGGTCTGTTTTCTGTTATTTGTTTTGCTTTTTAAGGAGAAAAAAGTAAGTAATCTTTTCCCTTCTAAAGAATTTCATGACTTTGAGGAGAAGTTTCTCAAGTTATTCTTTCCTCTCTTTGTCTAGAGGTACCACCTTTAGAAGCAGTATATTTTCTAAGTATTCTGGTATCGTCTAGAACTGCACTGTCTAATGTGGTAACTTATGTGTCTACTTAAGTTTCAATTAATTAAAATTAAATTGAAAATTGAGTTCCTCACTCATGTTCGCCACGTTTCAAATGCACAAGAGCCCATACTAACAAGCGAGAGCCTATTATGTGCATTTCTTCCCAGCTTAACGAACAGTGATATCACCTTCATAGCTTGGAATTGGCCAAGGTGAGAGTATTCACACCATGGAAATTAGATATAAATCTGGTTTTTGTGTGTGTATGTGTGAGTCCGTTGTTAAATATCTACCAGCACACCACTATCAATAGTCACATGTGGCTAGTGGCTACCATATAGGACAGCACAGGATATTTCTATCATCACAGAAAGTTCTGTTGGGCAGGGCTGCTATAGAAGGTGTAGTGTCTAGGGTACCTCCAGTCATCATATTCAAGAAAGAAAAAAAATATATCGAAGGAAAACTTAACTGGTATGGTTTGAGTAGACTATAGGTGTGGTGCTCTCCTACATGCATCCCCAAACATCAGGCATTTCTAGGTCCCAAAGCCACCCTAAAGTGAGTCCAGACAGGCACTTGATCAAGACTTGAGCTGTCCTTGGTAGCTCAGTTCAGCCACAGAGATTTATGTATTTCCAAGTATGCCCAAGTGATTAATGCAATTCCATTTTAGTTGATAAAAATAAAATTTTAGTCTTAACTTTTAAAATCTTGAAGCCCTATATATGTCATAGGATTTGTTTTCATCAGATCAGAACACCAGTTATTTAGAATAAACCTCTTAAAACCACGAGAATTCTGTGGATACCTAGAGACTATCACCCACAAACTAAGGCAAGATTTATCTTACAGATATCTGACTTAATTGAAGGCGCTACTAAGGATCTAAGGCTGAAAGTGGCTGCTCTTGAAGAAAAGCTCCATGAATCCCATATTCAATATACTGAAGAATCTGAGTTAAAGGAGAAAGAAATCGAAAACCTTAAAAATTTGGTTGCAGAATTTGAATCACGCTTGAAGAAGGAAATTGACAGTAATGATTCAGTTTCAGAGGACTTGAGGAAGGAAATGAAACAGAAGTCAGATGAACTGGAAAGAGTAATGCTGGCACAAGCACAACTGATACAGCAATTCAACCAGTCCCAGGAAGAGGTAAGAAGCAGGTGATGGTACCATTGCAATTAGTGGAAGAGTGCATGTTCTTTCAACAAACAAAACAGGAAAGGTAGCTTGGTGTCATGCAAAGAGTCCTGGACTATTAATCAGAGATCTGGGGTCATATCCTGGCTCTGTCCTTAACTAGGCAGGCACTTAACCTCTCTGGACCTGGCTTCCTTTTCTGTAAAATGAATAATACATTTAACTACATAATCTCTAAGGTTTCCTGAGCCAGTTCTACTGTGTTGCAAATGACCATTTAAAACCTCTCAGATTAGAAATCTTTATAAATTTATGTCTTATTTGTTGTGACATTAAATCTTTGCCAAAGAAACTTTTAGAGTACTTGCTGCTTAAGTTAATATTTTGGACAATATATTTGAAAAACAATTGTTCTTTAGGGTTTTATTTTTCTGTCAATCTAAAGTTATAAGATAATTTACATGTAGTGGTCTTCTTTCCTATGTATGCATGATTATTTCAGCAGTGTTTTTATTTAAACCAGAGTAGACTTATTTCGATTTGAAATTTTTTTCCTAAGAAAATCTTATTTCTGAACTGCTGAACAGTTTAGAAATGGTGGATGCTATGGAATGAATGTGTGTGTGTCCCCCCACATTCATATGTTGAAACCTAATCCCTAGCGTGATAATATGTGGAGGTGGGTCTGTGGGAGGTGATTACATCTTGAGAGATGAACTAATTTCCTGAATGGGGTTAGTGCCCTTATGAAAGAAAACTTCCTCGCCCCTTCCACCATGTGAAGACACAGCAAGAGGATGGCCATCTTGAATCAGGAAGCGAGCCCTCACCAGACACCAAATCTGCTGGCACCTTGTTCTTGAACTTCCCAGCCTCCCAAACTGTGAGAAGTAATGTTTGTTGTTTGAACCACACAGCCTCTTGTATTTTGTTATAGCAGCCCAAACTTATTAAGACAGTGGGGCAATTTTCCAATAGCCAAGAATTAGAATATTGTCACATTAGAACATTTGATCCCATTTATGACAGTATAGCAAATAAAGGCAAATGGAGGAAGATTCTGAATGTTAGTTATGAGTAATTTTAGGGGGGTTTTATTGGCATCTTAATAAAAGAATAAAAGGCAAGTGCTAGTAGTAATATTGATCGTTAACAAACATACCATGTTTTCTTCCTGTATTTAAATTATCAACCCAAATTAAAAGTTTATGCTATCATTAAAATTATGAAGTGAACCTATTGCAAAGAAATTTTAAGTTAAAATGTAGAATTAGCAGAATACTGGATCAAGAATAATGCCTAAAACCCTATAGAGTAGGAATTATTTCCATGTTACAGATGAGGAACTGACTCAAGATATTTGAATAATTTGTAAGCTCACACAACATGGTGGAGCGAAGATTCAAATATGAATCTCCAAGATTTGACTCACCAAACTTCATCTCCATGAATCTCTATACTTCCTCTTTTAGGATACCAGAATTCTAGTTATTCTGCTTCCAAATTTCAAAGTGACCTCAGACTTGGCACTCAACATCTCCAGGACACACACACACACACACACACACACACACACACACACTGTCTCTCTCTCTCTCTCTCTCACTTTTAGAATAACAACAAACACACTAGTGCTTACTCCACCAGATGGTTAGGGTGTTACGTGATTGAGTGTCTCCTGTTGGAACACAGCAGCACAGCCTCCCTTGAAAAAGGGAGCTGCTCCACCAGTCCAGGCAGGAGTGGCAAGAGTGAGCACACATGGATCCAGCTCTGCTGGAGAAGGAGAGAGGTGATGCTTCAAATGAGACAGCAGTGTTGAAGTTCAAGAGGAGGAGGGACAGCAGATTAAAGGAGAAAAAACTCAAAGTTACTAGACCAGCAGGTTTTCTAACTCCTAAATCCCCAAAAGAAATGGCAATATGGAAAGTGACAAGTAACTTATAAACTAGGACATGTAGAAAAAGACTGAAGGGTCAAATCCAGTAAATATATAATAGGCAACTATTCAAGTGCCAGGCACTGTGCTAGTCATCAATAGGCAATTATGAACAAGACTGGCAACTGCCATTCCCTGCTTTCAAAGAGGAATTTACAGAAAATATTATGTGAGCAATTAAACTGACATCCAGAGGAAAGAATGGCCTAAAAAAGAAACTTCTCATATAAAAAGCACAGACTAAAAGCTAAAATATTGGCCATAAGGACTTGCATTAGTTTTCTATTGTTGCATAACAAATTGTCATCAAAATCAGTACTTCAAACAACATTTATTATCTCATAGTTTCTGAGTGTCAGGGATCTGAATGTGGGGCTTAGCTGGATGCCTCTGGCTCAAGGCCTCTCATGAGGTTGGTGTTAGGGTGTCAGGGGCTGCAGTCTCATCTAAAGGCTCAACTGGGGGAGCGTTGGCTTCCAAGCTTACTTATGTAGTTGTCAGCCGGATTTATTTCCTCAAGGCTGTTGGGCTGAGAGCCTCAGTTCAATGCTGGCTGTTGGTCAGAGGTCCCCACTCAGTTCCTTCCAACACGAACCTCTCCAAAGAAGAGCCTACAACGTGGCAGCTAGCTTCCCTCAAAACAAGCGAGTGAGAATGAGAGCATGCAAGAGAAGGTGCCCAAGCTAGAAGCCACAGTCTTTTTGTAACCTAATCTCAGAAGTGGCATCCCACTGCTTTCGCTGCATTCTATTCATTAGAGATGAAACAACAAGTCCAGCCCACACTCAACACAAAGGGATTGCACAAGGCTGTGAGCAGCAGGAGGGCAGGGATAACTGGGAGCCATTTTAGAGGCTGCCAATCTCAGGGCCTCTGGAGGTAATTTTGGCAAGAAAAGCTAGGCTAAAAGTGGAGAGCAAATATCTTTTTCACACAAAAGGAGCTACATTTGGAGTTCTTCCTGCTTGTTATAAAAGGAAGCCACTTAGAGATAAAGTTTTATTTTTTTAAATGTGGACTTTCGAAAGATACAAGACACTGAGTTGGTATTTAAATGATCATGGATCATTATTGGGGAATAGAAAGAGATCAGCACAAAAGTAGTTACCTAAGGACATGCCTGAGGGCAGACTTTCCATTAGAAGTTAAATAATTACAACTGAACTGTAAGAGTAAATAATTAAGGCTGCTTCTCTGGTTAAGTATGCTAAGGTCCAGAATATTCTTATAAAAATAGGAAATGAGCTAATAAAAGTGATAGGAGTTATGAGCCAGAAAGAATCAAGGTTGTTAACAGGTAAAGTGAAAAGCACTACTTTTTTGTGACCATGCATTCCAGGCACTTGAAATTTCTCAGGTTCTGGAGAAAAAAAAAAGCTTCATTTAAGTGGAGAACAAATTCCCATTAAAAAGAAGATAAATCAATGGTCTAATAAGGAAGCTAATTAAGGGGAGGAAAGCCCTGCTCTCATTCAAGAGGCCAGAGAATAGATAGAACTTTGTTTTTAATTGTATAAAGAAAGTTCTCAAGGATAGGAGGAAAGCCATAGCCTCTAAAGGGCAAAATGGACATTCCTGCATGGAGCAGGGATTAGTGGAGAGCTGCCACAGAGACGAGGGTCAAGAAGGTGAGGCGACAAAAGGTGCAGGTCAATAAGAAGAAAGCAAATGGGAAGTAAAACTGTATGGGAAACGTAAATGTGAAAAGGGGGCTCCTGAAATTCTATATAGGGCGAAGACACAGACATGAAAATTGGAACATTAAAAAAAAAAAGTAGCAAGTCAGAAAAGAAACATAGTATGTTAGAGAATAGGACATTATCATTTAAAGTCAGGTTAAAATAGATCACATGCTTCTTGCTGCCAGTTTTCCTTCCTACTAGCTCTGTATGAGTCCTATCAAGACAGTGTGGCCCCGATGTTAGGGGCCTTGTGATCCAGAGGAAGAACGTGGTAAATCTGAAAAAACAGTCCATGTACAGCTATCAAAGGAAAGCCCGTACAGAGAGTGCAATATTTTTGTTGTCTTAAAATTATAGATAAGGAAAACATAAGGGGCAGAAGTTTTAAATTCTACTACTTCCTGCAGCTATTTGATGAAAATGGAAGATTCAAAAATAGGAGGGATTGCTCTTGGTTAAACATGGAGAATTGAATGCATATGTTTATCTCTGCTTCCATGCCAAACACCACTAAAATGACAGTAAGTTAATAAAAAGTGAATAAATCCATAAGGAAAAAAGAA
Organism: Grampus griseus; assembly: GCF_964374135.1. Lineage (NCBI taxonomy): Eukaryota > Metazoa > Chordata > Mammalia > Artiodactyla > Delphinidae > Grampus > Grampus griseus. Next base: position 36,678,198 of record NC_138998.1, read on the forward strand.
CAAGAAAGGAGGTGACACTAGATGAAAAAGACGTTGACTAAATTTTGGAAAATGGAAAGTAAGGTATGGATGAGAGGTAATCAGCAGGCTACGGCTATTGAAACCTAATGCCTGCGGAGAGTGTGGGAGTATCCGGAATCCTAAAAGGAGCAAACCCAATCACGTGACATGACACTGGAAAGGCTCAGGAATTGAGGACACCAGATACCTCTGAAAGAGGGAGAGAAGAGTGGATCTGAAAACAGGGCTGTTTGAATCATTGTAAAAGGAGCAAATAGATGCTTAGATGCCCTCTCTAACCCAAGCGGCCCCCACCTACGATCCTGGCAGGATACCAAAGGTTTACACTCTAGAAAAACTGAATGCAAGAGGCTTTGGTCTTGAGGATACACAACAGCAGAATATGGGATAAGGCAAGAGCTGGACTGAAGGTCTGTGTATTATAGGGTGAGACCTCCCAGTCCCTAAAACCCACTCACTTCCCAAAACACAGACAACCAGGCTTATCTAACAATATCCAGGAAATTGGAGGAGCCTTCTGTGGCGAAATGAGCTAGCTCAACAGAAAAGACCTCTGGATACTGACAATTGGGGTCTTTTAATTAAAAGGTTTTTTTTTTAATTGGAGTATAGTTGCTTTTCAATGTTATGTTAGTTTCTAGTGTACAGCAAAGTGAATCAGCTATACGTATACATATATTCCCTCTTTTTCGGATTTCCTTCCCATTTAGTAGGTCACCACAGAGCACTGAGTAGGGTTCCCTGTGCTATACAGTATGTTCTCATTAGTTATCTATTTTATACATAGTAGCAATAGTGTATATATGTCAATCCCCATCTCCCAATTCATCCCACCCCACCATCCCCCTTGGCATCCATACGTTTGTTCTCTACATCTGTGTCTTTATTTCTGTTTTGCAAATAAGGTCATCTATACCATTTTTCTAGATTCCACATAATATGCATTAATATACAATATTTGTTTTTCTCTTTCTGACATACTTCACTCCATATGACAGTCTCTAGGTCCATCCACATCTCTACAAATGACCCAATTTCATTCCTTTTAATGGCTGAGTAATATTCCATTGTATACATACACCATATCTTCCTTATCCATTCCTCTGTTGATGGACATTTAGGTTGCTTCTATGTCCTGGCTATTGTAAATAGTGCTGCAATGAACATTGGGGTGCATGTGTCTTTTTGAATTATGGTTTTCTCTGGGTATATGCCCAGAAGTGGGATTGCTGGGTCATATGGTAGTTCTATTTTTAGTTTTTAAAGGAACCTCCATACTGTTCTCAATAGTGGTTGTATCAATTTACATTCCCACCAACAGTGCAAGAGGGGTCCCTTTTCTCCACACCCTCTCCAGCATTTATTGTTTGTAGATTTTTTGATGATGCACATTCTGACCAGTGTGAGGTGATACCTCATTGTAGTTTTAATTTGCATTTCTTTAATAATTAGTGATGTTGAGCATCTTTTCATGTGCCTCTTGGCCATCTGTATGTCTTCTTTGGAGAAATGTCTGTTTAGGTCTTCCACCCATTTTTTGATTGGGTTGTTTGTTTTTCTGATATTGAGCTGTGTGAGCTGTTTGTATATTCTTAAGTAAAAGTTATATCCATGTCCAATCTACCCACTGAGACATATACCGGTAAATAAGCCCTTATGCAGGCACACAGAGCTTCCAGTAACATTTTGAAGACTCATTTTTAAGCCCCAAAAGCCAAGAATCCCCAACCATTTGAGGAGCACCTCTAACATGAAAGGCAGAAGTCAGGATCAAACAAATAAGCAAAAAAAGAACTCATAGGAGACAGATACAAAACAATGTGGGAAGCAAAAGTGAGCTTCAAAAAAGAGCACAATTAATATCCTTAGAGAGAAAAGAGAAGATATTGTATCCATGAAACATGAACAGAGGCTATTAAAAAAAAAAAAGAACAGGAATGAGTATTAAAATACAAGAACTGAAATAAAAAATTTAATATTTGGCTTAGATGATAAAGATGAAGAAATTACCCAGAAAGTAGAAGGAAAAGGCAAAGAGATGGAGAGAAGAAAAGAAAATTAGAAGATCAAGCCAGGATGTCTAATACCTCATTAATAGGAGTTCCAGAAAGAGAGAACAGAGAAAATGGAAGGGAGAAAACTATCCAGGAACTAATCCAATAATTTTTCGAAGTACTGAAGGGCATTTCTATATTGAAAGGGTCCACTCAGTATGATGGATGGCAAAGCAAACACATCATGAAATGTCATTACCTTAAGGACAAACGTAAGTACTTAAAAGCGTTCAGGAAAAAAAGAGGGGTCACTTAAAAAGGATTAGAAATCAAAATGGCATCTTTACAACAGCAGTAGAAACTAGAAGCCAATGGCTTCCAAATTCTGAAGGAAAATTTTTTCCAACCTAGGATTCTATATCCTGCTAAATCATCAATTAAATGCAAGTGTCAAGGATATTTTCAGACATTAAAGTTCTCAAAAACGGTACTTCCTTTGCAGCCTTTCTCAGGAAGCTGTTAGAAGATATACGACACCACAAAGAGGGAGTAAACTAAGAAGGGAGAAGACACAGGAATCAGGAAATGAGCGTTCCAGCACAGGAGAGAGGTAGAGGGATTCCCCAGGATGATGGTGGGAAGAAATCCAAGGATGACAGCAGTGCAACAGATTTAGAGAATAGCCAGGTTGAGCTCTGCAGAAGAATGGAGGGTTTTTAGAAGTATGTCTCTGATAAAAAAGAGAACTGATAGATTACATGGAGCGCTTGAACATGTTGAGAGGATATTTACACGTCTGTAAGTAGGTTTGGTGAAAAATTAGTTATCAACACCTAGAAAATTAAGCAGATAAGTAACGGGATAATAATAAACTCTAGAAGGAAACTTTGCAAGAAAGAAAATGTAATCATAGTACACTGCGTGGCTAAGATGTGCATAATATTTTTATACTATAATCATATAAGGTGTAATATAGATTTGACTGAAAATTGCTATAGAAATTGGGAAGATTTTCCAATAAAATTGTGATAGAAGCTTCTCCCAAAGGAGCAGAAACATCTCCTAATGGGGGGAAGAGAAACAACTGTTACGAGTTGAAATAGGAAGTTAAATCCTTGTCTTTCATTCTATGAAATCAGTAGATAACGACTTCAAAACTGAAAACTATGAGATAGCTGTATAATGATATTATTTAGGACTATGGAGACAAATATCATAAGAAACAGCTTAAAAACCTGAAAATGGTTGTTCCTGGGAGGCAGAACTTGTAGGTGTGAAGGAATACTTTATTTCATTATAATTTTATAGTATTTTAATTCTTAACTATGCATAATATATTACCTTAATTTTAAAAAATAATTTAAAATAATGGAAAGGAGTAAATTATAAAGAGGACCTGATAGAGAGAGCAGCAGAGGAAAGGATAAAGGACAAGAGTATAGAAGAAGAACCAGGAAAGTTATAAGTAAAGCAAATAAACAACAGAATACGAAGCTTAATGAGATATTTTTTAAGATTATGAGAAATTTAGAAATTAAGACAAAGCAGATTCTAGCTTAAATTTCAGTAACAGGTGCCTGACACACTTCTGTTTATTCTTCAAGTCTGAACAAAAGGAGAGCTCCTCCATGAACCCACAGAATCCCAGAGGCAAGCTTGGGTATACATCTGTGTGCCTAATGTGACTGTTTTTGTTTTTTTTAATCTTACTTTTTTATTGAAGTAGAGTTGATTTACAATGTTGTGTTAGTTTCTGGTGTATAGCAAAGTGATTCAGTTTTATATATATATATATACATATATATATATGTATATATATATATTATATACATATATATCCTTTTTCATTATAGGTCTAATGCAGTTGTTTATGCACTCATTTAACATGTAAATAGTTGTTTTCTTGTTTTTGTGGTACACGGGCCTCTCACTGTTGTGGCCTCTCCCATTGCGGAGCACAGGCTCCGGACGCGTAGGCTCAGCGGCCATGGCTCATGGGCCCAGCCGCTCCGCGGCATGTGGTATCTTCCCGGACTGGGGCATGAACCCGTGTCCCTTGCATCGGCAGGCGGACTCTCAACAACTGCACCACCAGGGAAGCCCCAATAGTTGTTTTTTAATAGATGCTAAGATGAAGTATTAATTTGGGTAAAGGCATACTTTCTGAGGGAGAGGACTCTCTGAAGAGATAATATTCAAGCAGACCTGAAGTGAGGAAAAGAACATTCCAGGCAGAGCGAACAGGAAGTGCAACGGCCCTGTGGCTAGGAACATCCTGGGAACCTTCAAGAAACCACAAGGAAGTCAGCAAGCATTCCTGGTGCTTAGTAAGCAAGGAGGATGTGGTAGAAAGCAAGGTTGGAGGGGCCAATTCATGTGGAGTCTTTGAAGGCAGTAAAGACTTTGGATTCTTTTCTAAGTGTGATGAAAAGCTACCTGGGAATTTTGAACAAGTGAGTGACATGATCTGACTTATTTTTAGAGAATAACTCTGACTGCTTTGTGGAAAATAGGTTGCAAGGTGGTGGGGGGAGGCAAAAATGAAAGCAGAAAGACCTATTACAAGGTCCTTGAAAAGGTCTAGAAAAGCATTGATGGTCATCGTGGTAAAGGAGGTGATAAGTGGCCAGATTTGGTATATATTTCCTAGATGGAGGCAACAGAAGTTGGAGATGGGTTGGATGATATGAAAGACTAGGAAGGGTCAAGGATAACTCCAGAGTTTGGAATCTCAACAACTGAGAGTGAAAGTGCCATTTACTGAGATGGGAAACACTGGTCAAGGAATACAACTGGGAAGGAATGTCAAGAATTTGATTTGGGACATGTTAACCTTAATACGTATGTTAGATATCCAAATGGAGGTGTTGAATGGGTGGTATGTTCAGGGGAAGGCTGACTAGAAATGCTGATTTCGGAGACATCCACGTGTAGCTGATACTTATGCCTTGGGGCTGAATGAGATCACCCAGGGCATGAGGTAACAAAGAAGAGGGTGGAGAACTCTCCAACTGTGAGAGGCTGGGAGGAGGAGGAGACTAGGCCATGGTGACAGAGAGGGAATAGCTAGTGAGGTAGGAGGAAAAGAGGAGACTAACAAGGACTGTAAGGAAAGAAAGTGTCTAAGGAAAGGAGCATGCAACTTAGGCTCACAATCTCCTGTATAAGAACTTTGATTTCAGATAGGTTTTGGAATTCAACTTTGAATTTTAGAAAGTTAACAAAATGCACATGCCCCTGGAGATCTAGAGTAGCCTCTTCCATGCAGTGACATTAATATTTCTGCAGTGAAACACAGGAATGGCCCCATGAGTGAAATAACAAGACTATCAGTCCAGTCAGATTTTATTACCAAATGTTACAAGTTAGACACATTTTTCTTTACTGAGCTTTTTGGATGTCAGAATTGTGGCTAATGCATTGTAGATGTGTATTTGCTTTCTTTCTTTACAACAGCTGTTTTTGCTGTTTCTGTTGGTTCACCTGACCATCTCTTGGCATCCTGGATCTGTTTTTCTTTAAAAAACAAAAAAGGAGAGTATATATGTTTCTCTATAGGATCACATACATAGAGAAATGTCAGGAAAAAGTGAAGGGAGAATTTTCCCCAAACTATTTACAGTGGTCACCACCGGGGGATAAGAAGAGATGGGCAGAGGTTTCACTTCTTATAGCTTTTTAAAATTGGGGGGATTATGGATGACTTTTAAATTTTTTGGTGTTCTGAATATTTTCCAAATGTAAAGCCTATTTAAAAAAAAAAAAACCTATTTATTTAGGAAAGTTTACTAATACATCTGGTAAGGATGGGTCTAATTAAAATTTAGGAATACATACATTTGAAAACATAAATAGCTTTTCTGCAAGAGGGATTTGCCTAGTTTTAAGATATGCATTTACTGTATTTCTGTATTTATTTGATATAGAGAAAATGCTACACATTTCTCTGGTAACTCCATTTATGAGAAACCAAAGTTAGTAAATTAAAAAATGAGTAGCTCTCAATTTGGGCCTGAGTAAAGAGAACATCTGAGTCTTTTCCAAAGAGTAAAGGGGTAAATGGGAGGTTCTCTAACTTCTGGCTCCACAGGGAACAGGAGAGGATGGGTTGTAGGTGCGGAGGGGCTGTTCCTAGGGTTGGTTGGCAGGGGTAGAGGGCTCAGATTGAGGATCTCCAGTCGTGGAGAGGCAGATCTAGGCAAGACTGTCTTCCACGTATTGGAGAGTCAGCCCTGATGCAGAGTATGGATGACAGAAATTTGACAGAATGAGGAAAAAATACAGAGAAATTGTTTTTTGTTGTAGTTAATTAATACTAATTACGTCTCAATTAAAGTTGGCTTACTGACTTAGAAAGTAAATTCTGAACACTGTGTCTTCATGGGCTCTTCCTCTCCATCCTCAAAATCCGCTCTTGAAGCCTATCAGTCCAAGGGAGTATTGCCCTCTGTTTCTACTTCTGGTTTGAAGTCTGCCATAGTTACTTCACAGTGTCCATTATGTTTGCAAGCACTGAAATACAACTTTAAGAACACCTGTCTGACATCTGTTTTGCTTCTTTCCTGGAAATTTATTCAGATTCTCCTTCATGCCTTTCCAAAGGGCCATTTCCACTGTTTTTCTGCAGTGTTTGGGGCTGATCAGATTCGTTGAACAGAAGCCTTAAATGGAAGTTTGGGCACATCCTTTGCTAACTCCTACTCATCTTTCTGGTTTCCACACCTTTTCCACAGTCTCCTTTCGCCTCAGCTCCCCACCCAGTTGGCCAGCCTAGGATAGATCTAGTTTGGGTTGGTGGAAACTGTAATCTGATCAACGCATGACTGGTTCAGACCTAACTGGGTGTGATAAAGCATAAACAAAGGCACCCATCTGTGCTTCTTTTTCACTGAGGACTTGCCTTCCTGGCATGTTCCCCCCAAATTATGCTAAATACAGCTGATTGCCATCACAAATGGAATTCTCACCTTCAGAATGATCAAGTTACCCAGCAAAGCTTTCTCTTGCTTCTTCCACTGTTTTTGGAATTGAAACCAATCCAGCTGTCTCTAAGGATAAAAATGAAAACAAACATAAAAATAAACCACTCTTACATTGCAAAGAGTGGGGAAAATTGGCCATTTTTTAATATTAGAAATTTCAAACAGATGGTGAGCTAATTTATATTTTCATTTTGAAATTTACTTTCCCAGTGGGAATGCAATTAAGCCATATTTTAAGTCCATTCAAAGTGGCCTTCATCTGAAAATGTTGTAGACATATCTATAGATAATGCTCTCAACCAAATGGCAGAGGTTAAGGACCCAGGAATGCTAGCTCCCCCTCTCCTAGACCACCCTAACCAAGGGGCCCTCGGGATAGGAACCTCCTCCATGAAAACTGGCCTCCTATCCTCCCTGCCTCCCATCCTGCCCCACTCAGGGCTACTTTCTACTGAGCTGGCAAAGCAATCTTCCTTTGTTGCAGATTTGACAATGCCAGCCCCCTGCTTGAAATAAACCTTTCAATGACTCCATGTGGCCCTCAGAATTAAGTTAAAACTCTAATATTTGTAGGTTGTCAAAGTCGTCCTTGATCTGATCCTGCTTATTCCTGCCTGCCTCAGTCCTGGTCTCTCCTCCCATTCTGCACTCTGCCCTTGAGTCACACTAAGCCATGTGTCATCCCGAGATGTGACTCTCCCTCTCTCACTGCCAGGAATTTGTACTCACTGTCCCTCTTCACCTGACTCATGCCTCCCTTTCCATTTTGACTTACAGTCTAGTTGCAATCCAGTGATAAAACTATTTTACCATGCTAAAATATGGCCAAGATACTTTTACCTAAAACATTTAGGATGCTATAGCTTCACTGATTATACTCATGTTTGCCCATGATTTTCAGTCTTACTGAACATATTCCATCTTAGACATTTTCCTGTGTTGTTCAGTGAAAACACGTATTAAAATTCTGCAGCAACACAACCTTACAAAAAGATCAACAACCCCAAAAGACAAACATTTTGCCTAAATTGCTGAAAGCGATCTAACCATGAGTGAATGATTCTTTTCCATATATGATGGAATTTTCCACTAATGTGTCTCCTTGACTCTGGCCACATCCACGTGTGCTCTTGTCATGCCTTGTCACACACACTCCACCTCTGAAATAGCAGTCCCCTAAACTGGATGTGTTCTATTTCCATTTGTTTATTCCATGATTAAATAAATTCTAACATCTGAACTACATGTTGTACAAAACTGAGTTATAATCCAGATTTTAAAGGAGGAAGTAATGGTAGCAAAGGATATACAGATATTGTAAGACTCATCTGAGATTTCATAGTGTTTATGACAAAGATAAAAATAGAAGTCCTATCTTTGGATCCTGTTCTCAGTTTAGAGGTTCTCCTGGTTTGGGGAATAAGAGAAAAGAGAGAATTTGTCCTTTGTTCTGGAAACTAATAGCCTTGAAGAAGGATGAGTTCCAGAGCAGTGGGCCCCAGACTAAGATGGTCAGCAGCTCTTCCAAAATTCAATCTGGAGTTGACAGGTAGAATGGGTGCTCCCACTGTACTTGTTATGGGGACATCTTTGGGTTTGCTCCACCTTTCCATTTCCTCCTTCAGTGTAGTGTCACTTGCCCAAAATAGCTTTTAACTGACTTGCTTTATGGATGTTTTCCATAGAGCACTACTCCTTTCCTTTGAGACTTGAATTTATTTATTTATTTATTTATTTATTTATTTATGGCTGTGTTGGGTCTTTGTTGCTGCGCGCGGGCTTTCTTTAGTTGCGGTGAGCAGGGGCTAGCTACTCTTTGTTGCGGTGCGAGTACTTCTCATTGCGGTAGCTTCTCTTGTTGCAGAGCATGGGTTCTAGGCACGTGGGCTCAGTAGTTGTGGCTCATGGGCTCTAGAGCACAGGCTCAGTAGTTGTGGCACACGGGCTTAGTTGCTATGTGACATGGGAGATCTTCCTGGACTAGGGTTCAAACCCGTGTCCCCTGCATTGGCAGGCAGATTCTTAACCACTGGGCCACCAGGGAAGTCCCTGAATTTAATTTTAGTAAATGGATTGAATTTTATTTTTCTTTTAATGAGAGCCGTTGTCATCACATCACCCATCATTTTATCCTTCCATATTTGTGTATCTTTTATTCATGTCACCCATTTATTGACGGCATTGTTAACTTCTATAATTTTTTTCTTTTATATATTCACATAAAGTGAACTCTTTCCCATGGCTTTCTTTTTTTGTTTGTTTGTTTGTTTTTTGCGTTATGCGGGCCTCTCACTGTTGTGGCCTCTCCCGCTGCGGAGCACAGTCTCCAGACGTGCAGGCTCAGCGGCCATGGCTCATGGGCCCAGCCGCTCCGCGGCATGTGGGATCTTCCTCAACCGGGGCACGAACCCGTGTCCCCTGCATCGACAGGCGGACTCTCGACCACTGCACCACCAGGGAAGCCCTCCCATGGCTTTCTTAATCAAGAGAGTTTTTATACTAACTTATTTAAAGCCCTGTAAATCTAATCACTTCAATACATTTTGCCTGTTTACTAGTGGGGAACAAAATGCATTGATGCTTTTTCCTTTTAAAAGAAAGTTTAGTTTAAGTTTAGAAAAGTTGGGCAAAACCAGATGTGATGTCTTACTGTTTTTATTGCTTCAGTGTTCTGGAACAAAATGGCCCCTGCATGCTTGATATAATTAGACAATTAATTTAGGCCTAGGCAGCTTGGAGCCAGGCTCTGGAGGCAGGCAGGGGCCCCACCATTTCAAAGCTGGGTTACTCTCAGCAAGTTACATACCAGTGTGATCTTCAGTGTCTTTCTTTGTCAAATATAATTGTTGGGAGCAAGAAATGAGATGACACCTAACAAGGCACTTTATTAACCTCTTCTCTAGCCCTCCCTCTCCTGCCTTTTTAACAAGTATTTCAGGAAGAGTTAATGAGAACCAGATGATAAAGCCACAAACACCATCCTTGGTCTCCTGTTCCTCCAAAATAATAATAATAATAATAACTGGAAGCAAGTAATTAATCCCCATGATTTGAAAAAAAAATGTGAATATATGGCTCATATGTCTATTACTAATATATGTAAATGATGAGGCTTTGTTTGACCCAGACATGCCGCTGATTTTATAGAATATTAGTGTACAACGGTTAATCTGAAATTGCTCCATATTCTGCAACTTTAATTACCAAATTTGGAATCGGATGGAGTTCTGACCATAATCACAAGAAACTCAAATACAGGAAGATGCTACTTTCCCTGATGCTTTGTTATTTAGTTCCACTGACAGCAGATTAGTCAGTAAGCCCTTAGGAGGATGCTTTCCACTGAGCCTCAGACTTGCGAATGCCTTGGCTGTTTTTACAAACAAGCTAACCTGATAGAAAGTCATTTTCAGCTGAAGAATCCTACAGCACAGTCTCTTGAATTGTGTTTACTTATTTGGATACCATTTTGAAGTGTTTACTTTCAATCTCTTTTTTGACATCCTGCAGCCATGAATGTCAGGACATTAGGGAGATCCAAGACCTAATTCTCACCACGGGGCTTGAAGTAATTTTGATGAATTCCATAGATGAAAGATGGCTATCATTCTTCAACTAGAAATGTAGAGTCTCATCATTTGAAGAAGTTGCAATGATCTCTAGTCTAGTCACACGCTTGAAGCTTAAATTTGCTCCAAAACCTCCCTGTCAAGTGAGATTCAACCCTTCAGAGTATCCTTGGACAGCTCTGGCTATTAAAAAATTCTTCCTTCTCTTAAACCTCATAGCTTCCACCCTTGGCTCCAACCAATGTTGGGGACATAAAAAGCAGCTCTGCTCAAACTTACGATGCTGCAAACTTCTTGAGGGCAGGAACTGTATCCACTACAGCTTCTAGTAACTTGATACATGATTGCTGAGTGGAGTTCAAAGCAGATTTTGTTCTTTATTTCAATATATATCTTACAAAAGAGCAGATCATCAGTATATTTAAGTTCTACTGAGAAAGCATCACATAAAATTACTGATTTTATTATCTAAATGCTAGAGCTGATATATTTTATTCTTTCAATTTTATAATTCAAGCAATTTTTATCTGTCACGTACTGCAGTTTCCCTTCATTATAAAATAACATACTTGGGACTTCCCTGGTGGCACAGTGGTTAAGAATCCGCTTGCCAATGCAGGAGACACAGGTTCGAGCCCTGGCCTGGGAAGATCCTACATGCCGCAGAGCAACTAAGGCTGTGTGCCACAATTACTGAGCCTGTGCTCTAGAGCCTGCGAGCCACAACTACTGAGCCCGCGTGCTGCAACTACTGAAGCCCGTGCGCCTAGAGCCCATGCTCCGCAAGCCCCCGCTTGCCAAAACTAGAGAAAGCCCGTGCACAGCAATGAAGACCCAACACAGCCAAAAAAATTAATAAATTAATAAATGTGTTTAAAATAAATAAATAAATAAAATAACATACTTAATTGCACTACAGATATTAACTACAGATGTCACACGTGCAGGACAGACTGTCTCAGGCCCAGAGGGGTTGAAACCCCACTGAAGTAGGCATTGGACATTCTGAGTTCTAGCACCAACTCCACCACTATCATCTGAGTGACCCTGACTCTTGGTTCCTCTTCTGCAAACTGTGAGGGTTGAAGCAAATGTTCTCTTAAAGTTCTTTCCAGCTTTACAGGTCATTTGCATTTTTGACTTATTTGTCCCTGTCAAAGAACATAGACCTCTGATTTCCAGTTTAGTTCTCAATTTATATTGCCAGTAACTATCCATATGTACACCGTTTAAAGCTAGGGCTGCTTTTTCTTTCCTTTTTTTCATTGCAGAACACTTTTCTTCAGGAAACAGTGCGTAGAGAGTGTGAAGAGCGCTTTGAACTGACGGAGGCTTTGAGTCAAGCCAGAGAACAGCTCCTGGAGCTCAGGAAGCTCGGCGGACTGTCACCCCTATCACCAGGCTCCCTCAGCCAGGGAAGCCTAACCTCCTCTGTTGCAGCTAGCAGCAGTCAGGGAGAGAAGAGGCTCGCAAGACTGAACTCCGAAATGAGAATCAAAATCCCCAGCCTGCACGGAGTGTCGAAACCCACCGCTTCCCCAGCCTCAACTCAGCCCAGCAGGGTCAGCAGCTCAGGTTTGCCCACCCTCCCCCAGCCACACCCTCCCCGGGGTCGAACGTCTTCAGTCAGTGAGACCCGGCAGAGACTGGCTGTCATTCTGCAGAGGAGACTGAGTCAGCAGTGATGGAGCCAAAGTCAGGAGCAGCTCCACACAGCATGCCTGTCTTTCCCAGAGTCCAGAAACTCACTGTACCAGGATGAAAAGGATCAAATTACTACCACAGATTAAGAATGCATACTTACAGATATTTTTAACAAGACAGTTGGAAAAGCTAAAGAATTGTGAAACCACATTTTCCAAGAGGCCTTTGAAACTGCAACAGATAATGAAGTTGTTGGTATTCCAGAGGGCCAATTTCTATATTTATGTATTGTGTGTTTCGATGTGCTCTATGAATATGCCCTTTTAGAGATCATAGGTAAAATTTTTCACCCATAGCATCTTTTCTACTTTTTTGCACTATTACAAGCAGATCTACTTCCACAAAATAATAATAATAGATTTTATTGGTTTTGTTGGTGTTTGTTCATTTGTTTGTTGAACTGAATAGGTTAAATAGATGTAATTAGTATTCCAAATAGAAAATGAAAGGACTTAATCCTTAATTTGATAATTTTAAAAATGCTTATTCAAATATTAACAAAGTTCTTCATAATCAAAACTTTCTCTTTTTCACCTCACAATCTAACTGGTTAATCTAATTTCTTTTTAAGTGTGGTCAGAAGTAATGATAGGTAATCTTTGGGAAGACAGTCTGGGAACCTCTAGAAAAAGGGACAGAAACTCCAATTCAAGAAAAAAGTGGTTTATTTCTCAAACTATAGAGATTATTTTCGATAACAAGGAGGCTGGCCATGGAAATATTACTTGGTAGAGATTTTCTGCATTGAATGCTTTTTGGTATTCCAGGTCAGATTTTGGTTTTAACTAGTATTCTGGAGCCATTGTGTAGAGAACTAATTCAAGACAGTTTAGTAGATGCACGTAGTGCTAATTGGGGATTCAAATTGTATTACCCCTGAAAATGGGCATCTTGTTAACATGTTTTCTATTTTCAGAGTGAAAAACTAAAACCAGAAACCAGACCAGCTATTTTACGTAATCTTAAAGCTTCAGGCTCCTCCCGTTTCTTAAAACACAACTCTTTACCTTACGCTAGTATTTATTTATCATTTTATCCATCTGATAATAGTGTATTTCTCTTCCATGACTGATTTTACTCAAATCCTTCATCTGACTGCATCATAGATATCCAGGCTTCTTACTCCCAGATTAGAACGATACTAACATGTGTGAAATACGGCACATAAAACTCTCTGCTATTTGGCCACCATATAGATGAGAGAATCCAAAGGTACTTGGAATCCCTTCCATGTGCAAAAAAAGTAAAGTTACTAATCAAAATCAAGTTTATATCCAATCTTTCAAAGGATTGATCTAATCTAGGGTGTTTTAACCTCAAACAATTCCACATTAGCGCCACTAACTTCCCCGACTAGTTTAAGTGAGCACATCGTGTATAAAGTCTTAACAATGCTTGCTTTTGTTTTACAGAGATTGGCGTACTTATAATGCATTTGACAGGAGAACATAACGTCATCTAATGGTGGTGCTGGAGTGGATCTTAGAGGCCAACCCCAACAATCTCTCTCTTTTTTTTTTTTGCCAGTTTGTTCGTGTTTTATTGACGCCTGGATGCTCAGGCCTTGATCGCGCACTTCCATGGTGGGTGTGGCTCCTTCCGCAGCTGCCTCTTGACCTTCAGGTTCCCTTCGGGTTTGTTCAGCCGGCGTCACATGGCACAGTTCCAGGGGTCTATACTTCTCGCCCTTATATAATTTCCTGAGGTTCTCCTGGTTGATGACGGTGAGAACATGGGCGATGGATTTGCTAACACCTCGGACCTTGGAGAGTTTAGAAGCCGCGCCTCTTGTCACTTTAGCGACGCGCTGCTGAGACAGCGCCACCTTCAGGTCCTCCAGTTGTTTCAGCAGCTCCTCCTTGCCTCCAAGGTCTCAGGCCTTAATCTTGGCCATGGCTGTACAAGCGGCCTCGGCCGGCTTCTTAGAGGGAAAGAGAAACAGTCTCTTTACAAATAAGGAATAGATGCTCAAAGAAGTCTAACTTGGCTAAGGTGGGACAGCTAGTTAGTAACTGAGCCAGAACCAGAACCACTACTACCCGAACCCAACCTTTCCACCTCACTTTTCTGCTTACCAGAGAGTCCCAAACCTCCATCATGACTTTTGTCAGAAGCACCTACAGTGTGGTTACCTAATATTTTCTTTAAATGCACTCAATTTTTAAACTTAAATTTATATAAAAAGGAAGCTTGACCCGAGGAGGAATAATTATAAAGTAATGAATTTAATATACTTTAAGATAAATATGTATCTATTAAAATACAAAATGTTGTTAACATACCCCCTAAAATTATCTTGTATAATGCCAGCAGTACTCATGCCACACTCTGGAGACTACTCCACCAGACCTCAGTGTTTTTGATCTGGTGTTTGCATGTTCAGATTACAAATACTCATAAGGTGGATGGCAAAACTTTCCACTTTTACTAGTGGAAAGTCTAGTAAAAGCACAGGAGAATATTTTGGGCAACAGTCTTTGTTGTCATATTATACGTGCTTTTCCACAGTCTTGCAATTTCAGTTCTCTCTTCAGGAACCATGGGGCTACATTTTTTCTAAATTATGAACATATTTAAATTTGTAAAGAACGTCACCCATAAGCTTTTCAAAAGTGACATACAGACCATCCATTGCAAAACCTGGTTTCTCAGTTTGTTGTTACACTCTTCCTTTACAATGAGTAATTTGGTAAATAGGCACTCTGAGAATAGAATCATGATCTGCAGTCAGGCTGTATTATATTCCACACGTATGTCAGAGAGGTAATTCCGTGGATAAACATAGAGACAATATTTACATTTATTTCAACCTAGACCATCTGAAGCAGTCTAGGTTGTGTGCTTATATCTTTTGAAGAAAGACACTTAGAAAAGAGAATAGCATTAGAGTACGTAACCTGAGGGTTAAGAACACATTCAAACTTTCCTTGATTTTTGCACTGATTAACTCCTGGCATGAAAGAGTATCAGGAATGTTAAGAAACCAGTGACTATTATGGCAAAATAGGGCTCTCAAATGCATATAATGGATATTAAGTCTAATAGTTTTAATTTCCCTATAAGACATACATTTTCCATGACTTCAGTGGAAGAATTTATAGGTGTCAAAAGAAAAGAATAGCATAGAAAATATTCCTTAGGAAATTATAATACTGTTTGTTTCTTTTCTTAAACTTAGATTGGTAGACAAAGATGGGGGAATTTTTCTGTAGTTAACAGATTTCTCAAGCACTATTTTATAAAAGTTTATTGAATTAAATGACTATAGTTAGTCAGAACTACTTAAAAGTTATATTTTCTGGCAATAGAATTGACTGGAAGAGAAATTAATATTGAAAATTATGTTAGCTAAGATCTTTTAATGTTCTATTGGTCTAAAAGTTTTTGTAATATTACAGATTATAGCCAATTTCTTTTTGATTATGCAACAAGTTTTCTCAAGCTTTATCTTTTAAAGTTCTTATGATGATTATAATATTGCACTTATAGATCAACCTAGTACCCTAAAAGGGTTAATTCTCTGTAGCTGAAAATTCCGAACCATCATGTTGAGTCTTACTGAGCACGGGAAATCAATTTGGTGTGTGTCCAAAGTTCACAAATCCCACAGTAATTATGGATTTTTTTACTTTCATGTTTTAAGATAATAATTAGTGTATACTGTAACTTGCGCAGGGCACCTTTAATGATCCCAAACCATGATAGACAATAATGGAAGCATTCCTAAGGCAGTGTCTGTGGTATCTTAAGGAAGAAATTCTACTTTTTCTTTTGAAAATATTAACCCTGTGTAATAATAAATTGTAAGGCCAGTGTAATTGTGTTGCATCTTTAGAATCTGAAATATAAATTATATCATCTTTGTATATTCTGAATTAACAGATAAAAAATTTTAACAGTAGTTGAATCTGAAACACACTTATCCTATGGCAATATTTACCATGATCCAGAAAATTGAAAGTTTTCTCTCTGCTCTAGCATTTATATAGTATAAGGCTTTATATCCATTAAGTGAGTAAAATATGTACTAAAAACCCCTTACCCGCATAATATAGCCTTAATACTTAGGCTATATTATATATTCACTCATTTCTTCAACAGATATGGAGAATTGAAAAAGCACTGTGAAAGTTACAACAGTAATTAAGATGTACTACAGATGCCCAAGAATTGTGTAATAGAGGGCAGTGAGGAAGTGTATACAGAGATTATAATATAGGGCAGCAGGTGTTGGGAAGAGAATCAAAAACAAGGTGTTATATGAGTTCAACTTTTTGATGGAAGAATCAGGGAACACTTTAAGCAAGAATTGGAATTTACAATAGGTTTTGAAGAATGGAGGAGGGTTTTATAGAAGAAGGTATACCAGGTAGAGGACATGTATAAACAGAGTCATAGATATGTAGAAAATACTTGGTGAAGGGAAGTAGTGGGAACCTGAAAAAGGTAGGTTGACCCCAGAGCTTGGAGGTGTTGAATAAGAGCCCATAGCAGGATTTTGACTTAGAAGTGGCATGCACTTTGTTGAAATTTGGGAACATAGCTCTGGCAGGGCTGTATTAGAATAATTATAGAGTGAAAAGGCTGGAGGTGGAACACCAATCGGTATATTTGTAAAGTAGTCCAAACAAGAGTTAATGAAATTCTGAATAAAGATGCTGATAATGGGAATAAACAGGAAGCAGCTGACTCAAAGTCTATTCAGAGAAGGGAAAGAATTTGTTCCCTGTTAAACGCACTTTGAAACCATTACCAGCCATTGCCACTTAGCAGGGGTGCAGTGTATGAAATTCGTTCCAATTAAAGGATCACCCTTTATTTAAGAATATTACAGCTTCTCTGAAAATGTGGAATCATAGGAACTACTTTTTCATTTGGGCAACAGATAACTAACCCACAGATTCAGTATTCATAAGAATTCTCCTTAAAGCAAACTACAAATCTGAATAGTGTTCTAAGAATTATGAGAGAAGAATGTGGAAATGGACATTAAAAATAGCTATCATCTTGGCTCAAAGAACGCAAAGCACAACTCAGTGGTGAGCTTTGGGAGTGATACAATGCAATAAACTTCTTTCCGATTTTTGCTTACCGTTTATGAGGGAAAATACAGAAGATAGCAGCCAAAATAAAAATAAAGATTATCTTAAAGTCCTTAAATTTTATAGTTCTGAAGGGACCTGACACATCCTCTGGTCCAGACCTGTAATTTTACAGAAGGAGATAATAGGTCCCTTAAATGTTGAATAATTTTCCATTCTTATAGTTGCTTAACAGCTGACTTGACAAGAGAGCCTTGGCCTCCAACTCCTGGCCACACATCTCATCTCTACACTGGAAGAACAGTATCAGTGCTCTAAATTTTTGCTACTCAAAGTGCTTCAGCAGGATCAGTGTCTCCTGGGAGCTTGTTAGAAATGCAGAATATCAGGGCTCGCACCCAAACCTGCTGCATGAAATCAGATTTTAATGAGACCCTCAGGTGGTTCATATACATGTTAAAGTACGAGAATCACTGCTCACAGTGGTGCCGTTGCCCCTGGCATATTCCGCCTCTAAGAGCTGTGTGTTAGTGTTAGATGGAAATTGCCTCACCACACTCGGTTCCCTTATGCCTAATCTGAGACCACCGCCACCCACATCCTGTGGACCCATTCAACATCTCAGCTTCCAGTGCACTCAATTCTACTTCTTTGCCTATTGACTGTGAATCTGTAACTCTCCAGGAAAACTAGTGAATTAAAGGAAATCAGTATTCAGCCAATATTCATACATAGCTTATATCATCACCCAAATTTCTGAGCCTGAAAAGAACTAGAGATTTGTTATTTAAAAAAAAAAAAAATCCAGTAGAAATACTTTCATTTTGATCATTGGCAAGTCATTGAATAACCTTACATGTTAATCTCATAATGATATATATTTGGATATCTGATTACCAAAAGAAAATTCGACAATACTGGTTTTCTTTTGAGGCTTGTGAAACAATACTTAGATAAGTTCTTAGAATTATGAAGGAAATGTTAGAGTATCATTATTCCCCCTGAAAGTAGTTCTCAATCACTTAAATATAAAACAGTAACTTGCAGTATTACACCAAGATCAGTTTATTTTAAAGGTAGAACTGAATGGGTATTTGATTCAGATTCTCAATTTCAAAATCTGTATTTAACACAGTAAGGCACTATGCCCACTTGTCTGTGAGCATTAAGTCAGCTCATCTCATTATACCACAGGGTGGCCATATTCTCTAATCTTTTTGAATCCAGAAAATAGTGAAAGGGATTGAATTCATTTACCGTTAAAAAGTTTTGAATACTTTTTATTAACATACATACTGCTGTTATTTAACTTGTATGGTTATTTGTTATTACTATTAATTCTCATAAATAATAATAATTCAAACCCAAGAATTAGACAGACATATAATTTAGAACATTGAAGCACTTTTAAGTAGAGGCTTTCATATGACTTAACATTGGAAATATATTTGTTTTCTGAAAAATACGAACATCTGGCTTTGCATCGGGCACCATGGAAAGATACATCCACCTTTCTCTCAAGTGAGCTTGATGTGGTCTAACACATTAATCTAAAGAGGCACCTTCTGCCTTCTGCCTTCTTAAAGTGAATGAGTTCTACAGTTGTAATTTCCTATCTGGAACCTTAAATTTCTAGGGAATAAAGGTTACTGTCAAGATTCAAGTGACTACTTCTTTTGTTTAAAGCAGAATTTCTTAAAACCCAAGGCAGCCAGGTTTCCATTTTCTATTACTAGACTTTTTTTTTTTTTTTAAGATGTTGGGGGTAGGAGTTTATTAATTAATTTATTTATTTTTGCTGTGTTGGGTCTTCGTTTCTGTGCGAGGGCTTTCTCTAGTTGTGGCAAGCAGGGGCGACTCTGCATCGCGGTGCACAGGCCTCTCACTATCGCGGCCTCTCTTGTTGCGGAGCACAGGCTCCAGACGCGCAGGCTCAGTAGTTGTGGCTCACGGGCCTAGTTGCTCCGCGGCATGTGGGATCCTCCCAGACCAGGGCTCGAACCCGTGCCCCTGCATTAGCAGGCACATTCTCAACCACTGCGCCACCAGGGAAGCCCTATTACTAGACTTTTTAAATGGTTGACGTTTAAGCTGGGATCTCATGGGATCTCAAAGTTAGAATCTTTTTATTCTTCCAAGGGGCACATGGTACTCAGTATAGAACTGAGGTTAGTGAGAAGAGGTGAAGTTAGGGAGAAGAGAATCCACTACCTTATTTAATAGCAGTGATTAGGTAAGGACTTAATACACATGTTCCCTCCAGAATTGTTGGTCAATATTTTTGCCAACGTACCCTGAAAAAAAAATTTTTTAAATATGTACCTCTTGCACATTTTTAGGTTGACATCTAAAACATTTCATCATAAATATAAATAGTTGCAAAGGATATTGTAATGATAACCAGTATATTATAAATACGGACATTTAAAACTAAAACTGTTACTTTAATATATTTTTATAATTGTAAACCTTTTATTGCTCTCCTATCATATTAAATTACTACAAAAGCATGTACATAACTTTACAAAGTTCTTCTGGATTGAGTTGTTACTACAGTTATTAATATACTACTATTAAAAATAACATAAATATATTATAAATTTTGACAAATAAGTATAAAAGTTAAGTTTTGCTGACAATGCATTTCTTGATACCATGAATCAATATCTAATGTTTCTCTATACATTTAATGAAAAAGAAGGTAGATGTAGTCAAAAATAATTGATCTGTACATAGGATCTTACTTACATTTTATTAGTAGGATGTAGAAAATATTAAACACTTTATGATGAAATAAGATGAGGATTTTACTGTATTATAATAAACATTTGAAACAGTATCTGGTAAAAAATTGTTTTAACTACTTCATAGAATAATAAGTGCCAAGTGGAAAGATGTCATAGAAAGTTTATCTATTATATCTCCAAAATTTTGATAGTCTAAGAAAACATTCTAATTACATTTAAAATAATTAATGACACTAACCTATACTGCTTTGCTATTTAAAGTTTCTTTTCTTTTCAGATAAGGAAGTGTCCTGGGGACAAATATCAAGAAGACCTGAGACGCTTCCCTGGTGGTGCAGTGCTTAAGAATCTGCCTGCCAATGCAGGGAACATGGGTTCGAGCCCTGGCCCAGGAAGATCCCACATGCCGCGGAGCAACTAAGCCCGTGTGCCACAACTACTGAGCCTGCACTCTACAGCCCTCGAGCCACAACTGCTGAGCCCACATGCCTAAAGCCCGTGCTCCGCAGCAAGAGAAGCCACCACAATGAGAAGCACACGCACTTCAACGAAGAGTAGCCCCCGCTTGCCTCAACTAGAGAAAGCCCGCGCATAGCAACGAAGACCCAACACAGCCAAAAATAAATAAATTATTTATTTATCTTTTTTTTTTTTTAAAAAAAAGAAGACCTGAAAAGAGCTGCTTATATTTAAATGCATTGCAGGAAGGGGAATTTTTAACAGTCAGCCTTTCTTACTAGTGTTATTTTCGCCTTGCTTTCATGAGACTGTCGTCCAAATGCATACTTTGACAAAGCCAAGGCATAAAAAAAAGAGACCCATCAGTCCAAAATTGTCTAATTCCCATGACTACAATCTACTTGTATGTGAACTCAGAAAATCCTAGCGTGGACTAAAATATCATTTCTAGCATGACACTTTATTTCAACAGGAATATTTATAAGTTAGGGAAATCCAGGAAGCTCTATGAACTCAAGATCATCAACCCCTTCAAGTACCCCTGGGGTACACATACTCCATGTTAAAGGCCACTGTTCTAACTTAGCAAGTCAAGTCAACCAGAATCTTGTTTGCATTGAAGCATTAGACCTTCTGGGCATAACTTAGTAGGGTACCTCAGGTCAGAGGGTTGGACTCCCAGACCTCAGATCCAAGACAGAGGCTGGGCTCCCCTCCCTGGGCCTGCCTCCACCCAAGAGTTCCCAATGTCAAGGAGAGGACCTGAGAGCAACCTCCTGCCTCTTCTGGTCATGAGCCCAGATCACAGAAGAGGAAATTTCTGAGTGCAGCATCAGTGGGGTCCTTGTGGTTCTCTGCGACCATGTCCCCATGGAACTCTTAATATACTGTTAACTGGAGAGACCCCAGAACCGACCAAGCCCATCCACTTTATGCAGTGTAAGGCAGACCTGCAATCACCAAGAAGAAAAAGTTCTCCTTCAATATCCAGCTGGCAGCAGTAGGAGAAGCAGTGAAGGGAAATGTGAGACACAAAGATCAAGTTTGGGGTCAGGGAGGGCTTAAATTCTTTGTAACTACATGGTTGGAACTCTGAACCAATAATTGTTAATGTCGTCAAATTCTCGATATGTACATTACATTAACTTGGGGAAAAGAGATTATACTTGTGTTTACCATTTGTGCCCTGGACACAGTATATTGGTAGGGAAAGATGGCCCTATTTGATGGAAAGAGATATTTTTCCATGTTTTGATTTTATTATTTATGATCAAATATAGTCATACAACCAATATGAGAATTTATTTTGCTCATGTATTAAAGACCCTTGAAAATGTTTGTCAAAACATCTGTAATTTGATGTTTTAAACTGGTAATAATGCATTTCAATAGCATATATATATAGAATCTATATTGCTATTCCTACTTTAATTACCGATGTCCCAAATGTTTCTAATACTAACTTAATAGGTGCACTCTTTAATTATCAATGGCCCCCAGATGCCCAGAGTCTCTGCAACCATCCAACCCCTCCAGGATTGGGACAGATGTTGGAAAGACACCAGAAAGGGTGAGCATCTGGCTGGGTCTGAGGGCATGTGACCTGACTGAATAT
This sequence comes from Grampus griseus, assembly GCF_964374135.1. Classification (NCBI taxonomy): domain Eukaryota; kingdom Metazoa; phylum Chordata; class Mammalia; order Artiodactyla; family Delphinidae; genus Grampus; species Grampus griseus. The sequence goes on from NC_138998.1 coordinate 36,700,331, forward strand.
ATGATCCTGACTGTATTTCAACCACAACATCTTTAGGAACTGTCCATTTATTTATTTTTGTTGTTTACGCCTCTTCTGACCTTCCTTAGTGTAAAAGCAGCTAAACTTTTAACGAAGAAATTGTATATTCATACAGTATTGAAACTCAGTCATTAAACGTTTAATACAAACCTTACTCTAAATGTAATATCATGAGTTTCAGGACAGCTCTTCTTGTAAAGGTTCTGAACTTTCCTGAAAATATGATGAGAATGTTGTCTCAGCAGTTTTCCTTGGCTGCCTTTGGATTTAGTCCTAGTACTCCTGAGGGAATAATTTACCTCAGATCTTCTAACTTATCTAAATGTGTGTAAAAATGAGGCTATTATACTCCTTGAGTTAACGCAGGTTAGGATCAGGGTCTCGTTGCAGGTTAGATTGAGGGGTTTTCGTTCATTACCAAAAGGGCATGAATATAAAAGCATGGAGTCCTCCTTGCCTGGTGAAAGAGGAGGTCTTCACAGGTATCAGGCTTATGCCCACACTTTGTGTCCCTGGTTTAAAAGCAGAAAGTAGATTTCCAGTGTAAAATGGCATGGCATCTAACAGGCCTTGATGCAACCCCTTCCAATATCCCATTAAAAGCCCTGTGATGGAAAAGGAAATGTCACATACGCACAGCACACAGACAACCAAGTCACAGCAAGAGCCTGGCCCCCCATTGCTGTGCCACATGGGTGCTGCCCCTCAAGGCACCCAAGCTACTTTGCTGGGAACATTCTGAGATGGCCATTCCTAAAAGAAAAGAGGAATCGTGTCTGAGTGGTGGTGAGGAGGGAAAGATGGGCAGTGATGCACTGTACCCTAGGAAGTGGGATTCTCTCAAATAGCAGTGGATCAGCATAACAGAGGCTGAGCAGCCAGGTAGAGAAATACACCTGACGGTACTTGTAGGGGTAGTAGTAGCAGCAGTCACAACAGTTTAGTAGTAGTAGTAGCAGTAGCAGTAGCAATAATAAAGAAAATGATAATAGCAGATATTTATTGTTTATCATGGGCAATGTACAATACTAAGGGCTTTAAAAGTATTCATTTAATGCTCCGAGAAACCCTGTGAGGTTGACATATTTATTAGCTTCCTTTTACAGATGATAAAACTGAGGCATAGAGAGGTTAAGCAGCTCACCCAAGTTACACAGCTAGGAAGTGACAACGCCTGGACTGGCAAATAGGCACTGTAAGCTGAAAACTGGGCCAGGGACCAGGTACATCACCTTCCCCCCCACTCCCAAGTTTTGTCTCTGAGAAGGGATGTTACCCTCATTCCAGAGCAAACTTGAGAGATGTCTCTGTAACCTATCTGTTGAAATAAAGATCTAGCTTCATTTGAGAGTGGGCAATCAAGAAGGAAGGCAGAAAAGAAGGAAGGAAGGAAGAAACAGCTTAGAAGCTATGAAAAAAGCATTACAGAACAAAGGAAAGAAAGTAGCATATAGGAAATAACAAAACAGACCTAAGAAAAGGTCTACTGCACAATCTTATGAGGCCCCTCTAGGAGGTGATTTAGCATCCTGTAGAAGCAAAATATTATAGGCCTCACATTTCTTTTTTTAAAATATGTCATTTTCTATATTAAGTCTTTAGGTCCTGTGCTTCCTGATTTATTTCTAGAATATGGTGTCCTAGCTATAGCCTTAAAAAAGCAGTTTCTTTTAAACACAGACAAAGGAGAAAAAGAGTATTAAGACTGGTACAGAAGGAGAGAGAAATAACAAATTATACAGCTGTTCACAAGATAAAACTCTCCAGATAAAGACAAAGGTCAAAATTTATAAGAATAAAAACATGTTCTAAATTTAGTAATCATAAAAGTGCTCCTAAAAATTGTCTATAAAAGTCCATTTTTGAGACATAGATCTTCAAAAATTAAAGTTTCTTTTAACTTTAAATAAAGTTAATATAAAACAGAAGGCCTTGATGCAGCCCCTTCCGATAGCCCATTAAAAGCCCTGTTATGGGAAACATTGGTCTCTGATAAGCTGAATGGTCTCTGATATGCTGAACTACTACTGTACTTGAGATAGTTGAAATTAAAGCCTTTTGTTCTCAAAAGTCATTTATGCTCTTTTTTCATTGTTAACAGTATGAAATTACAGAGTGAATGAACATTTTAGAGTGTGTATGGACTCCCATTGTTTTGTTTTGGAGCAAAGTATCTTAAGACTCTGTCTTTGCTCTTCTTCCTTTGATGTATTTCTACCATCTTATTATGTGCTTTCCACTCTCTCTCTCTCTTTTTTTCTTACTTGCCATCTTCTGAATAGATTTTCTTTTTTCGTTTCTTTTTCTTATTCCCACCATTACGCCCTACTTCTGTCCCTTTGGAAGTAATGCTCTCTACAACTATTTTTAGGAGTTACCCAGACATTTTTTTTTAATATTTTTTTACTTTTTTGGCTGCATCAGGTCTTCATTGTGGCATACAGGCTTCTCTCTACTTGTGGCATGCGGGTTTTCTCTCTCTGGTTGTGGTGTGTGGGCTCCAGAGCTCTCAGGTTCTGCAGTTTGCAGCACGTGGGCTGTCTTGCTGAGGCATGCGAGCTCAGTAGCTGTGGTGCACAGGCTTAGTTCCCCCGTGGCATGTGGGATCTTAGTTCCTCGACCAGGGATCGAACCCGCGCCCCCTGCATTGGAAGGCAGATTCTTTACCACTGGACCACCAGGGAAGTCCCAGGAGTTACCCAGACATTTTAACATGCTTACTTAATCTCTTGATGCTTCACCCAAACAATACAAGTACCTTACAATATTATAACTACAACTTTCACAGTGTTCCAATTTATATTATATTTTGACCATATTTGAATTCTATCTTGTTTGTTTAACCTCACAAATTAGACATGACTATTATTGTTATATGTAGTCAATGTTCGTCAATTTCTTTGCTCACCATTTGTTCTTGCATCTCAGACTTTCCTCCATTTGGCCTCATAATCTTTCTGCATAAAGCAGTTTTCCATTCTAAAAGTTTTACTCAATTTTTCTCCAATCTGCTAGATTTTTTTTAAAAAATTCTCTTATTCCTTGTTCACAAACTTTTCATTTCTTTAAACATGCCAAACATGCTTATTTTATATTGTGTCTGATCGTCTTTACAGATCTGATTTTTCTGCCTGTTTCTGCTGGTTCTCGCTCATGGTGATTTATTTTCTTGTGTGGGGTGGGGGGAAGGGCAGAATATGCCTATGTGTGTTTTTATGTGAGCTTAAGTTCCTCGGAACTTTATCTATAGGAATTCTTTGAGACCTGGGTACAGACTGCATTCTTCCATAAAAGATTTGCATTTGCTCTTGATTATACAAACATTCTTGGAGCACTTATATTAAAATTCTCTTCTTTCAATTTTTCAGATGCAGATAAAATAAATTCATACAAAAAGCCACATGAGGGCCAGGCTGCAGGTACAGATTCTCAGGTGAGAATTCATCCCACTCTCCTCCAGCATAAAGATCAAATCAAGATGCATGGCTGTCTCCTGCATAGCAGGTTATTTTTTACTCATCCTTTGAACTGAAGGTAAAGCCCTTTGAGATTCCAGCTTTATCTGAGAGTCTCCTATAAAACTTCCAATTTTGCATGGGCCCAAGGCTTCATCTCCTCCCCTCCACTATCAAACATTTTCCAAAAAGTTCAAGGTTTCCACGTTTTGGCAGAAATATTGAGAGAGCTGGCTTTGGCTCTCCTCTCCCGAAGTCGCTACTTCTGTCTTGTTTTTGATTTCTGCAGATTCCTTACTTCTGTGCCATCTGTTGATGCCTTTAAAAAGTGTTTTCTTTGTTATTTTGTCTAGCATTCTGGTTGTTTTCACTGGGTAAATCTTTTAGCATATCTAGTTCAGCAAACTAAAGGCAGTAAATATTCTGTGGAGATGGGGGGACATCCCCTCCCTGCAGTATATGTGCTGAATTGAAGACCTCTATAAAGCACTGTGTCAGAAGAATACAGAGGTCTGGGAACCAAAGGATAGAAACAAAAGTGGCCTCATTTACCATTATTCCAATGACCACCTTTCTCTTTTTTTGTAATATAAGAAGTTAAAGCTAGAAATTTCCTCCAGTCATCTGCTTCTGGGAGAAGCAAATCCATATAGTGTTTAATGTAGAATATATTTTTCTGTTTGGAAAATACCCAGGATATATTTTATTTATTTTGATTTTTTTGGTTATTTTTAGTCCATAGCAAATTAGAACAAACATTGCTTTCTAAAATTAATCCTGAAAAGAAATGCTGATTTTTAAGTAAAATTATCCATACTTTTTAACTTTATATTATTTCTCTTCATTCATTCATTCAACAAAGATTTATTAAGCTCTTTGTGCTAATCACTATGCTGAGGTGATAAATTAAGAAACATCTGTACCAGATAGTTAATTTCTTGCATTAAATACTGTAAAAAGAGAGGAAGATGAAAACCTGCTTCTCTGCAGATAACAAGTCAGTGTTTGACCACAAAGCATTGGTTACCTGATTTCAAATCGCTTCTAAACAATTCTCCAACACATTTTGAATGAACCCCAGGAGCTCCAATGACTGTGTCATTAATAAACTGTTGAACTCATAATTATTTACAAAGAAATGGATCAAAAAAGAAATTTCTTTAAGAGGTGAAGAACATAAGTTACATATTGCCTGTTGAATGAATTCTCCACTAATTCATTCAGTATAGATTCATGGCTTCAGGAAAAGAAGAATATAAAAAATACGTTTAATCAAAAAAGCCTAGATTAAGACAAAAATTAGTAACAGCATCCCTCACTTTGGAGGCATTTCCAAACTCTGTTTCACTTACTATCACCATTGGCCAAGGGCATGCACCATCTCATTTGCTTTTACCCCACGGTGCACATGGCAAAGGCCTGGACATGCTACCTATTCGCTGGGCTGGGTGAGAGTATTAGCAGAGCTCTCCTGCTTACCCCAAACAATCTGTGACTGTGCAGCCTGTATTTCTCATTAAAAGTAAATTCCATGTTAGTCTGTACAGAAACACCTTTTGAAGTCATGAAAAGCATGGCAGAGTTGAAAGAAGTGATGATCTAAGTGGTCTTTGTTTGGCATTGGGATCAAACACTACATTTGTTATCCAAAAAACGAGAGTATTTTGACCTTTATCTCTTTATACAGCATTTAGGCAAGAAATGGACTGTGTAAAGATATTTTATTATACTCTGCTCCTTCCTGAGCTGGATAGTTTTTATGTCATGACATCAGTTTTCCTTACTTACAATTATCCCTTAATCTCTTACGTCAATAACATATTCACACATACTGAGTCTCCTTCTGTAATTAGCATTGACTGAATTCCATACCTAATGCCTAAGTAACTACCTGGGGTATGGTTTAAGAAGACAACTCTGAACTGCCTGCATCTGCTGCTACGTCATGCCTGGGAGAAACAGACTCTCCCTTATTGATCTACGAATAATTGAAAAAGAATGAAAATCAGAGTTTATCAAGATCATGTTACTATCTTTATGTATTGGCATTTGGAAAATCTCTAGTCATGGTTTTTCATTATCACTATGGCTTTTAAAGCCTCCAGTATAGTCATTTTGGCAAATGAATGAACATCAGCAACTGCATGAGAACAATGGCCTCACTTTGTGGTGTGATGTGGGGAAAATATTTTTTAATTTTCTAACGTGCTGGGCAACGAGTCTGACTCATAGAGATTGTAATTATACCTCTTTTCGAAAGTGAAGCAGCAGAGAGAGAACATACTAAAATTAATGAAGAAAGCAAGACTTAGGTTCATTTTTTTAGGTTCATTTTTTTCTATCTGGAGAATTCATGATCCTGAGAGGTTTTTAAAATGAATCATTGCTTTGTGAAGTATAGCTCAGGAGCAGATATTTGTCTTTGTGTCAAAAACAAGGACTCTTAACAAATTGAATCTCTTCCTACCTTTAGATAATTCAAGAAAGATAAAATCTTGAGGGCTTTATAGTACTGAGCAGGGATAAAGCCTTCTTACAGACTGGAACAAAATTCTTACCAATATCAACTGGCAGATAAAAATGTATTTCAGAACTGATTTTCACATAAAGAACTTTTTAATATTAGAACACTCCATGCAGTCAGGGTAGTTGGTAATTGTAAACATACTACATTATGTGAAAATGAAAGCTGATTGATTCTTGTGGAGCATGCATTAGTGATAGCGTGAATCAGAACAAGAAACATTTTCTCATTCCTTAAGAGGTGAGAGTAAGGTGGGAGGAGGGGTGGGGAGAGGGTTGGTTTGACAGTGAGGTAGTATGACAAAGACCAGCTGAAAACAAGGGCAAAAATTGCAAGGTAGGTGCGCTTTAATTTGAATTGCAAAGGGCAAGTGTATGACCTTGAATATTTGCTCCATGCCTGATTCAGCACCTGTGGCTCACAGATATGGATGTAAAATAGTTCCAAGTCCAATTCAACTCAGTAGAAGATTGTGTTCTCTCTCTCTCTCTCTCATTTTTGGAATGTGATATAAAACAATAAAACAGAGATTGACAAAAAAAGACATTGCTAGGAATTAATTTGCGAAGAAAAGTTCTAAAGACTACCTGCCAGTCACCCTAGCTCCTGGCATTCCTGCATGTCCTTAAATCATCCTCCGACTGCTGATGACAGCTTCCCTCCCAAGCCCCTTTCTAGATGCTGTTTATTCAGCTATTGTAAACTGACCAGGTTGCAACAGAAGAGCACCCACTTGTACACAGTGGCATGTCATGCGTCACTTTGCAGTCAGCACTGCCTTATACTGAAGATTTGTCTGTGGTTTCCTTGGGCACCAAACAGAAAACAAGCAAACAAACAAAAGCTACCTGAGATCAGATCTTGCCATTGGCTGTGGAGAAGGACAAGTTATCACAGACGTCTACCCCCTAAGCAGGTCATCATGTAAAGGGATATGGGAGCAAGAACAGCATAAGCCTGAACTTACAGCCAGGAAAGTACTTGTGGGTAGAATGTAGATCACTGAGCTCATTCATTCTTTTCACTGACATCTACAACTACAGGGAGTGTAAACTACAGGGAGTGTAAGAATCCACTGTGTTATGGACTGAATTGTGTTCTCCCCAACCCTAAATTCACATGTTGAAGCCCCAATTTCAATTATAACAGGATTTGGAGAGTGCAAAAAAGAAATGGGGACATAAGGGTGGGACCCTAATTCAATAGGACTGTATCCTTATAAGAAGAGGAGGAGGGCTTCCCTGGTGGCGCAGTGGTTGAGAGTCCGCCTGCCGATGCAGGGGACGCGGGTTCGTGCCCCGGTCCAGGAAGATCCCACATGCTGTGGAGTGGCTGGGCCCGTGAGCCATGGCCGCTGAGCCTGCGCGTCTGGAGCGTGTGCTCTGCAACGGGAGAGGCCGCAACAGTGAGAGGCCCGCGTACCGCAAGAAAAAAAAAAAAAAGAAGAGGAGGAGACACCAGGAATGTGCATGCATGGAGGAAAGACCATGTGAGGACACAGTGAGAAGACTTGCCATCTGCAAGCCAAGGAGAGGGGCCTCGGAAGAAGCCAAACCTGCCAACGCCTTGTTCTTGGACTTTCAGCCTCTAGAACTGTGAGAAAATAAGTTTCTGTGGTTTAAGTCACCCCGCTGTTATGGCAGCCTGAGTAAACTAAGAACCGGGGTGGTTTCCAGGCATAGTGCCGTCCCAGTGCGTCCCGTTGCTGCACTGAGTTGCAGCCCAGAAGCATGGAGATAGCCAGAACTCCAGGAAAGCCTGATGCATACACCAAATTTGGCTTCTCTGTCAATTCTTGTCTCTCTTGTGCATTATACTGATAGAAAAAGGAATAGAAGGACCATCAGTTAAATTCCATGTGCTGGACACTGCCCTGAGGATGCAAAAGTGACTCACACAGTTGCTTCCCTTAAGGAACTCATCATCTGGAGAAAGCCAAAGGCAAGATGAGTCAGTACTTCGATATAGGTATAGAGAAGGGCTTTGGAAAACAGGAATGACTAATTTTAATTTAGGACATGGAATTATGGGAAGGACAGGAAGGATCAGGAAAGGATTCACAAAGAGGGAGTTTAAGGAGAAATGTTTTTGTAACCACTGCTCTCTAACCACTTCAAACTCAGTGGCATAAAACAATCACCATTTTATCATGTTCAGGAAGTCTGTGGGTCAGGAGTTTGGATGAGACACAATTTGGACAGCCTGTCTCTGCTCCATAGTGTCTGGACCCCAGTTGGCTAGCAGTGACTCAAACAACAGGGGGCTGGAAGCATCCACTTCCAAGGTGGCTCTTCACTCATGTGCCTGGCGCCTGGAATGAAGGACAGGTTCAGCCGGAATGCCGACCAGAGCACCCTAGATGCCCTCTCCAGAATGGCAGCCACTGCACTTCAGGGCATCAGTATCAAGTACCCTCAGCACATGTGGCAGAAACTGCATGGCTTTTTATGACAGCCTCAGAAGTCACAGAACATCGTTGCCACTATGCCCGTTGGTTGAAGCAGTCCCACTTAAAGGGAGGAGACACAGGCCCCACCTCTCTTAAGAAGGAGCAATCAAATATTTGCTACCATGTTTTAAAACTGCCATATGGACCCTAAAGCATGAATAGGATTTCAATGAACCTCATGCACTGAAGCTCTATTGCCTAAAATGTTTTTTTTCTGATTTTACATGAATGCACATTCATTACTTAAAAGAAATGAAAATTATGGAAAAATAAAAAGAAACTTCCTCATTACTTCACCAGGCAAGCTATATGACTGGACCTGAGCTAGGAATTAGAGCTATAACTTTAAGTAAGACATAGTTCTTACCTCAGAGGGTTTCCTACTAAACCATGAAGAGATAACCACTGCTAATATGTTGATGCAGTCCTTCCCAATTTGAATAAAATGGGTTGAGATGATTCCGTACTTACAGGTTTGTGTCCTGGTTTTTTTACACCTGGTACACAAGATAGTGTGAGTTTCCTCATAGCATTAAATATTCCACAAAACTGATTTTGAATGGGTGTATCACAAATCATCATATGAACAGACCATTGTTTATTTCCCTGCTGCTAGACATTTAAGTTGTCTTCAAGTTTGAGCTACTACAAAATAATAATGTAAAAAATATGCTTAGTCATCTTTCTGCTTCTCTGAAAATTTTCTTAGGATAAAGTCCTCAATTAGTTGAATTACTATTTCAGAAAGAAAGAATGTTTTAAAAGCTCTTGATTATGGTTTTGCAAATTTGGTTTGCAAAAATATTGTCCCAGTTTGCATTTCCCTAGTGTGTGTTTGAGGAGCATCAAGGAGCAGAACACGTGGGAAGCAAGTCTGTTCCCCAGGTACAGGGTGGAAAGATTTGGCCCAGTCTGAACTGAGTAAAAGAATACTGCAAGAAACCAAAAGGCAGGTTAGAAACCATAGTCAGCTAATAACCAGCATGGGCTTGGCAACTAAAGAGGTGGATGCTGGGAGATGATTACTATGGAGTCTGGGTAAATGAAAAGACTTCCCTGGCTTCAACTTTGGGGCAACATTCTGAAACCAAGTGTGACTTAAGGGATGCTCAGAAACCCAGGTTCATTGTGCGTGTGAATTAGGGCTCCTTGGGAGGTAAGCAACAGAAACCAACCCTGGCTAATCTACACCAAAAGGGAATTTACTGGAAAAACAGCTAATTTCTCAATGGCTAGGAAACCAGGCTCAGAAACCAGGACAAAATGGACAGGAACTGAGGAACTTCATGGGCAGGAAGCAGCACAGAATCAAGGGTCTAAGACACAAGAATCCCTCACCAGTGTCACCTGGGCACACTGCTGTGAATAAGGAATGACCTCCAATTGGATTCTGCCTTTTGATGACTTTGCTCCAATTTCGGATTCCAGGGAAGGCAGATCTGACTAACCTCAAAAAATTTGAGTGTCTGACCTTGGGCCAGGGACAGGCACGCACCTCGACTAACAGCTTCCGGTATGTGGAAGAAGTAATTGCCAGAGGTGACTCAGGGCACAGCCAGCCCAAACCAAAAGTTATCTACCATACCACTTTACCTGGCAGGGGAAGTACACTAATACTTAACCAGCGTTAATCTCTGAGCCCAGAGTCACTTACCAGACTGAGCCCCTGCCTCCCCGCCCTGCCACGCTCCCACCAAAGTAGGGTTCTGTGGAAATGAAAAGAGACTCAGGGACTGTCAGGCTTTGATGAGACATGGATGAGAAATACTAAATTTGAGCCGCAGTGTATGAGGCACTGTGCTGGAAGTCAGCATGAACAACCAATTACAGTAAATCCCGCTTTAACTTGAACAGAGTTTTAGCCTCTTCCCCTCCCCGCTCCTTTCTCATCTGGAACACTGGGCTTTGACTGATTAAAAGCAACCAGGGAGGGCTTCCCTGGTGGCGCAGTGGTTGAGAGTCCGCCTGCCGATGCAGGGGACACGGGTTCGTGCCCCGGTCGAGGAAGATCCCACATGCCGCGGAGCGGCTGGGCCCGTGAGCCATGGCCACTGAGCCTGCGCGTCCGGAGCCTGTGCTCCGCAACGGGAGAGGCCACAGCAGTGAGAGGCCCGCGTACCGCAAAAAAAAAAAAAAAAAAGCAACCGGGGAGCAAGTGGACTGGAAGGAATCTTGACAGAGGGCCAAAGCCAGGAACCACACGCTGCCTTCTGCTTGGCTGGAGTCCCCTCCTCCGCCTGGTGAGCCGATGCGGAACAGAGGAGCCAGAAGATACTGTCGCCTGGCTCTGTTGGGGGGATACTGGACACGGGTCAGGACATGGGCTAACTTCAGGAGGCTGGCTCTCCCCAAGAGCTCTCCCCCTTAGGGCAGTATCTCCCAGCCTTGTCTTTCCCTGCGAGCTGATGGGAGTTACTCCTCATTCCGGGGTATGAACAGGGTCATCAGCCCTGAAGGTGCATCTTGTACTTGGGAACCGGAAGAAGAGACCAGATTGCCCTGTCAGATACCCCATCATTCAGCCAGGCAGTGACAGAACGAAAATAGGGCGGTTAAATCTCAGGCACAGAAGCAAGGTGACAAAGATTCATCGCACTTGGGGGACACAGAAAGTCACAGGGTCAGGGAGGTGCTCCTAGGATGAGAGAGTGTCCTAAAGGGGAAGGAGGGCCCATTGGGACAGGAGGGTGGTCAGCAAATGGCAGCTCTGCCCTTTCTGGGAAGAGGGCAGCAGCCCTGGTCTCAGCTTCCCATCGTTTCTCTTATTAGGAGAATCATCATGGGATGCTGCAGAGTAAGATATTCCCTCTGGTGATCAGGACTATAGTTAATTAATTGCTCCCTTGGGAAGTGGGTGTTGGGGCACAAGGTGGGGAGAAGGGTCCTGCATTGGCTGCCAGAGTCTACGTCTGCCTTCAAGGGCACGTTCTAGAAACAACTACAGGACCTTCACATCCGCAGGGCTGTGGCAAGATCCCAACACCTCCCTAGAAAGACCTTCCAGCACCATGGAGGGGACTGGGCATGTGGCCGTTGTTCCAGACCCCTTGCTGAGCAGGGGAGGGTGGCCTTATCATCAGGGGCCAGGGTCAGAGCAGGACGGAGAGGGCAGGAGGGGCTGCGGTGGCCCCAGCACACGCAGAAGTGAGAAACTGCCTGGCCATACAATGTGTAAAGACACTAACAACGTTCTGATTTTTCCCATGATGAACACTTCAATATTTTTTTCTGAAATATGAAATTATTTCCAATTCTTTCCTCCCATTTTCCAGGGCTTTGTCTGCTTAGTGTGCTTTGGGGTAACTAAGCGCTGGGTGTGGCCCCATGAGGCCCGAACAGAGGGACTTTGCTAACTGTGTGGAGGCAGCCTGCATGCATCACAGCAAGAACTGAGTCTAGACGTGCAGCGCTCCCTGCCTGGAATCTGTGAGTCACCCGGCTGCTTTCCCGAGGAAGAGAATGTCTGTCCCGGCCAGCTCTGCCCTCCCCTGGGCTGCTCCAGGGGAGCCCCTCAGCCCTATCTGGGGGCAAGGCTGAGGGACTGAGAGCAGGGAAGAGTCTGCAGGGCTATCCAGGGTGGACTGTCACCCCAGAACTGATCTGTGCCCATAGCCTCCTTCTCCTCTGGGCCCCTCAGTCCTGGTCAGAGGGTCCCCGCATCCCGGGTGCGGCCACCTTGCCCTCACCCAGATCCCACGTCCCCTTCAGAACCTATTTTGCAGACTCGTCCTTAGAAGTGCAAAATCTTCCTTCAGCACCTGTGCATCAGGGCAGAAACTGTATTTCATGTCATTCTTGCCCTTGTTCCCATGTTTGCTCCTGATGCAACAGGGCCTTGCTAAGTCCAACTGCATCTCAGCAGAGTTTCTCTTTCAGTGTCAGAGAGGAGCGTGTGGTATCGACAACCTGTTTGTTGCCTCCAATCTTTGATTTTCTCATCAGAGGCCCCCAGCTGGCTCCCCACATCTGAAGGCAGCCAACAGAAATCAAAGGTGAGAGCAGTCAGGTGGTTATCACTATTGCAGGCAGACGTCCTCTCAGCAGCTGTGCTAACATGCGCTGCCCCAAACCTCAGGCCTTTCCTCAGCTGTCCCGCCTCTGCAGCTCTGCAGGCCTCACTCCCCCTCTCCCCACCCCCCAACTCTCCCCATCCCCAGGCCCCGGGAGGTACATGATGTGATGAGGGGGGCTTGCGTGAAAGGACAGCGAGTCAACACCTTATATAACAGCTCCAGTTTCTACGTCAGCGTGAGATACATGGAATCAAAGTCCCTGTGCAACCATTAATGTGTAATGCCTCAGTCACTGCTTCACAAACCAATCTTTAACGCCTCAGCGAGGAAAAAAACAATCCCGCAGTTCCCCCCGGGCCCTGGACCTTGAGTCCATCACAGCCACGGGGGCCTCACTCAGACTCAGTTCCCTGACATGAAAGAGTGTCGTAGCGTAAAAGAAAAGCAAGGGTGGTGGTTTGTGCCAACACCGAACACTGTTTGCCATGTTTGAGCCAACGCACTTCATCACAGTTCCACCTGCCTGTGGGCTGCTGCCTGGCTGATAGATGGCCCCAGCATCTGGAAGCCAAAGGGATGACCCGCGGGGTTACCTCCCTGCACACCGAAGATATTCCAACCATCTCCACCCACAGCTCTGTGGCTTGTGCCAAAATAGGTGAACACATTCCTTCAGTGTGTATGTGTTGATTTATTAAGAGTGATGTCTCCCCACATCCTGCTAAGAAAAAAGGTCTTTCATTTCAGCTTTTGTTGTTGTTATTTTTTGCCTGTTCTGTCTTCCTGGCATGACCCCAGGCACCTCTTAGTAGCTGTTGTGCTGTCTCCAAGACGACAACCTCCCAAAAAAAGATATTCATATTTCACAGAGGATGGGCCTTACCCTGTTCTCTCTTTCCACACCCCACTTAAGAAAATTCCAGTGTTTGGCAACCTGTCAGTGACAGCCTGTCAGAGTAAAATATTTGGCCAGAAGCTATAAATAGCTGCCTTCTGCTGATGTATTAAACCAATAATGATTATAGGAGTAAGGAGCAGGTCTGGGCAGCTCCTCACTGGGCAAGGTGTCTCAGACTTCCGCTCAGGAAGGTTCCCTCTCCTTCGGGAATCACCTACCTCAGTGGTTCTAAACTGGGGCCATTCTGACCCCAAGGGACCTGGACAACGTCTGCAGGTGTTTGTGGTTGTCACAGCTTGAGGGGAGGGGGAATGCTACCGGCATCTGGAGGGTGGAGGCCAGGGATGCTGCTAAACACCCTGCAATGCCCAGGACAGTCCCCACACCAAAGAACGATCCGACCCAAACGTCTCTTGTGCCAAGGTGGAGAAACCCTGACCATATCTGCTAAGTCACCCCCACTCTTATACGACATTCCAAGTAGTCTGTGGTATATACAGAGAAATCTAGAGTGGAGGTATTGTCACCCTTCTTCAATTCACTTAAACTTCATAAAAATGTATCAAACGTGTCTACTTGTGTAAGCGTCCGCAGATAGGATTGCGTCTCTGCCTTCCGGAAGTCTAATCCCAGCCGTGGAGACAGACACATAGACAAACCACACAAGGGAAGATAAGCCAGCGGTGTTGAGAGTTGTCTCCTCATACGAAGGGCTGGGAACCTGAGACAGAGAGATGAACTCCCCCTGGCCTGGAGGGCAGGCGGGCTTCAGAAGTCCTCAGAAAGGAGAATTCACACTGTGAATTCACGCTGTGAATACAGACGAGGAAACCCCTGCTTTCAAAGTGGGACAGGAAGCACTGAAGGCTTGGGAAGAACTGAGCAAAGACAGGGGCCTGCCTGGTGGGAGAGGACCAGAGGGCTGTGCTGGTGGCTGGCATGGGCTGCGTGGTGCTTTGGGACGGAGGATGAGGCCAACTTTCTTCTTTTTGTTGCATTTACTTTTTGTTGAATAACAGGCCACGTATTTCTGTGTCAGATTTCCATAGTTTCCCCTTTGTTTGCTACAGTAACATTACTAGTCAGTCGAGAATCTTGCCATTTTTATGCAATATTTAAAGGGGAGAAGAGTTTTCACCCAAAATGTAAATTATCAGGTTCCTCCTGGGGCCAGAACCAAGTAAGATTCTGTACTTGGTTCAGTCGTTACTCACTTTGTGTGAGACCCAATTTGTTTTTAGAAAAACTCGCTTTGAGTGTGTATATTTGGAAGGATCTCAGAATCATGAGATTCTAGGAATGGAAGAAACCTCAAGAAATGCTCAGGTTCAGTTTTGTCCGGTCCAGCAGACAAGCACTGATCATCACCCTTTCACACGTGAGACCATTACATTTCTGTATACTTCAGACAGAGAATAAACCTATACTAAACGGCAGGATTATTTATTGGAAACATTGGCTAAGGGGTACAGTTCTTCAGATTTGGGGGAGTAACCATTGTCCAAGTGGTTCTGCCCAGAGTTGATGGCCCAGAGATCAAGGAGATAATCTTAACGCACTCACGTGTGTGTGTGTGTGTGTGTGTGTGTGTGTGTGTGTGTGTGTGTGTGTGTGTGAGAGAGAGTGAATGCAGGGCTAAAGGGCAATAAGAAGCCACCAATCTCAAGATTTATGGGGGTGAGGTGTCCTCATCTCTGCTGATTGAGGGAGCAGAGCCAGTGAGATCTCCTAGAAGCAGATGTGGGGAACAGTTGGGACTGTTAATAGTCAGCAGCTAAAGTCCATCTGGAAAGTGTCTGTCCAGGGATTCCTTGGATACTGGAGCCATTTTAGGAAATTCAGGCTTTTGGCAGAGCAGACAGCCTCCCTTGGGGGCGGCAGGGGTGGAGGGTGGATCTCCCCAGGGATCTTGAGTGCCTGTGGCTACCAAGAAGCACTCCAACCCAGATTTCCCTGAATCCAGGCTCCCTGGGGACCCTCCCACCCTGGTTCAGAAGCTCTGCCTTGATTACAGCTTGAACTGAGATGACCTTGTATTTTCCTGTGAAAACTGCACCCCTATTCACGTCAACATCCGCAATGTGGGGCTCATTGCTGCATCATTTGTCCCACTCCAGGGCAGGACCCACCCAGGAAAAGCCCTGATTTTCTTTCTAAGGGACATCCCTAGTTTACCATAGCAAATGGATTATTTCCTCAATAGTAGGCCACTCAGCGTGTGACTCAGAGAGCTGCTTTTGTCAGGTCATGAGATGAAGAAGGAAACAGTGTGGGGAAACACCAGATCCTTGGTTACCCCATTTCCTAAAGCGAGCCTTACCCCTGGCGTCATCAAATGACTTTGGCAGCCTTCTACCTGCCACAAATGAACTGAAAAGACAGATGTGTAAAAACCAGATCCTTTTTGTGTGACAACATAAATGCTTTACGAGATCCCTTTACGGCAGCCACTAATCACTTACTCATCTTTTGCTCAACCCAGGGATGGTCCCCTTCTGCTCAGAAGAAATAGAAGAAAGGCAGCTTCCTATAAAAACAGACTTGGGAGGAATCCACGGCAGGGAGAAGAAAGTGGGGAGATCATTCCTGGACATGGCTTCTAGGGGTTGGCGGTACCTTCCAAGATAACGCCAATCAGGGTCATAGTGGCTGCCTCCCTCCCACCCAGGAGACGCCCAGGCTGCCCTATGGATTTTCAGGCTCCTGGTCACTGGCTCTCTGCAGGAAGTCAGTTGTGCATTTGCACTGGAATGAGTGCTTAGGGCAAAGGCACCAAGCTGTCACTGGTTAATATTTCTTTGGAGTAGAAGCAGGTACACATCAAATCTGCTGTGTGTGGCCCTTCACATCTCCTGAGCTTTCTAACACTCCTGGTGACATAGGAGTGATTTACCAAAGGCAAAGGGCATTTGTGTTACACCGAGGGTCTGTTTCCACCTTGGATCCCCGGTCTTCCTGTGTGAGTCTGGAGGCCTGCATCCTTGTTCTCAGAAACTGTGGTTTCAGGGGCCACCTTATTCCCCAGGCTGATCCTCCCAGGTGCTCGGCTGCTGCCTGACTGGGGCCATCACTTCTGGAGTTTGAACTGCAGATTATTCGTCAGAATCTTTGTGATGCCCTGATGCCCTGCTCAGAGCTATCATTTACCAAGCATTGATTCTTGCAAGGTGTTTACATATGTCATCTAACTTAATCCTCACAGGGATCCTGTGCTCACTTTACGAGAAAGGAATTCTGTCCACGCCGGCCACGTTCACCCAAACTGACCCATGTAGACCCAACTAAAGGTAGGAGGCCAGACAGCCCCTGTTTGAGCATCCTTATGGCACTTGCTGTCGCTTTACAGGTTTGATTTTTCAAATCGAGTTGCTATTTGATACTCTAGTCCTACTACTGGGAAAATGATACCAGGGAGATGGGGGTGCCTTGGGTATGGCTGGCCTGAGGTAGCAAACAACCCAAGGTGGGGAGCAGTAGGTCTTGGGAAATCCCAGACAGCTGCGCCAGTAATTCAGCTTCTGTTTCCCCCAAAGCAGCTGAAATCTAGGTTTTGTTTTCATTTTATATAAGAAAACTTCTAGTTTTAAATGTTGCAACTGATTTAAAAAATGAACGAAACAAAACTTGTTTAACACCCTGCAGGCGAAATAACACATTTGGGAGCTGGTTTGCAACTTCCAGGTTACGTTTTCCATGAGATATAGAAATTCAAACATGGGATAGAACAAGACCCATTTTTTTTTCATGAAATATACTTTTTATTAGAGTTTATTAAAATCCTCAAACTTCAGAACAAAGTTCTAAAAAATATAAATGCTTAGGTATTTTTGTCACTAACTTTATTTTCCATATTAATATCACCTTCTATGCATACGACAGTTTACACGGTGCATTAAGATCGAGGATATTGTCCCATGTATTGCTCACAAGGCAGCTGTGAGGTGTGCACTGTTACTTCCCTGCGTGCAGGCAGGGAAACTGAGGCTGAAAGAGGCTCAGCCACTGACTCAAAGCCCCAGGACCACACACTGTCAGCCTGAAACCCAGCCACAGCTTCCCAACTCTTCTGTTCTTTTCATTCAGTAAACCTTGATTTTTAGTTTCTTTCATCAGCACTACTATACCAATAAGTATTCTTCACCCCAGACCACACAATTTTTTTCCCAAGTCAGCTCTAGCATGAAATAGAAAAGAAATCATAAACTCTCCTTTAACCTAGCACTGAGCTTTTTTTTAAGAGGCCAATAAGGGAGAGGGTGATGGCTCTTAACCCAAGGTTGGGGGACCTAAGAGTGAGTGGAAGGAGGAAACCTGTACCCCCTGCAATTGTCTGCAACACTGTGTGGAGAGGTGCCCTGGGCATGTTCTGGGGAAGGAGACTGTAGCTTCCTCCAGAGGGTGTCCAGCTTTCTTGCAGAGGGCGAGAGCTGTGCAGGTTTGACTCCAAACCCTTGATCTTTATCGATACTGAATCATAACTTAAGCAACCTTCCTAAATCTGCAAACTGATTTTTCCCCAATACGCTCCTCTATCAGGAAGATGTAACTCAAGCCACTTTGCATCTGAAATTGGTCACCACCAACTAATTTAATCCCTTGCTTATCAATGGCTTATTACGATGGATCCGGCTGTGTTCCTGCCGGACAGGCCTCCGCAGTTGTTAGGACCTTGATCAGCCCTCAGACTTTATAGTTGGTTTCTTCTTAAAAGGCCCAAGCCCTTTTTTCCTGTAATGAACATTGCAAAACATTTTTGAACAAAATATAGTCTTTTCATGAGGAATAATTACTTTGTGCTAACATGTTAAGAACCCTCAAACACTGTTGATGGGAATGTAAATTGGTGCACCGACTGTGGAAAACAGTATGGAAATTTCTCAAAAATTAAAAATAGAACTGCCATATGACCCAGAAATTCCACTCCCGGGTATATATCCAAAAAAACCCAACAAAACACTAACTCGAAAAGATACGTGCACCCCATTGTTCATCGCAGCATTATTTATAACTGCCAAGATACGGAAGCAAGCTAAGTGTCCATCAACAGATAAATGGATAAAGAAGGTGTGGTATATATATACAGTGGAATACTACTCAACCATTAAAACTATTAAAAGAATGAAATTTTGCCATTTGCAGCAACATGAATGAGCTTGGAGGGCATTATGCTCAAGTGAAATAAGTCAGAGAAAGACAAATACTGTATATCGCTTATACTTGGAATCTAGAATATACAACAAACTGGTGACTATAACAACAAAAAAAGAAGCACTCACAGGTATAGAGAACAAACTAGTGGTTACCAGTGGGGAGAAGGAAGGAGGGACAATATAGGGGTCGGGGATTAAGAGCTACAAACTATTAGGTATAAGCTAAGCTACAGGGATATACTGCACAACACCGGGAATAGAGCAAATATTTCATTATAACTGTAAATGAAGTATAACCTTTACAAATTGTGAATCACTGTAGTGTACACCTGTAACTTATCTAATACTGTACAACTATACTTCAACTAAAAAATTTTTTTTAAAGAATATGTAAAAAGAAGAACAAAGTAAGCAATGAAGTAACAGGCATTTCTTCTGTTAAGAAGTCTTTCTGGACAATGCAAGAACCCATAGCAGGAACTTCTCACTAGATGGTACAAAGAGCACCCAGGGCCTAGAGTGTCACCTATTTCATCACCTTTGCAACTGTCTGTGGGAGACAACGTGCAGAGAATTTTTATAGCAGGGGGTGAGGAGCCCCCCAAAGATGACATCATAGGGAACCACAGCACAGGTGTGGAGTCGGGTGGCCTGGATTTGATATCCAGCCTTGCACCAGCTCATGGTGTGACTGAGGATGTCATCTTACCTCTCCAGGGCTCCTGAGCTCCTGTCTCTCTGACAAAATGACCTCTAGGGACAAGAAGGTCAGAAGGGAAGAAGGAAACAAGAGTAATATCTACCGAGAACCCACCAGGTTACCAGGTCCCGTGCCTGGTATCATCACACTCATCCTCTCATTTAAATCCTCACAATGGAGGGGCTCCCCTGGTGGCACAGTGGTTAAGAATCTGCCTGCCAATGCAGGGGACACAGGATCGAGCCCTGGTCCAGGAAGATCCCACATGCCACGGAGCAACTAAGCCCGTGCGTCACAACTACTGAGCCTGCGGTCTAGAGCCACGAGCCACAACTACCGAGCCCGCATGCCACAAGTACCGAAGCCCGCACACCTAGAGCCTGTGCTCCGCAACAAGAGAAGCCACCGCGATGAGAAGCCCGTGCACCGCAACGAAGAGTAACCCCCACTCACTACAACTAGAGAATGCCTGCGTGCAGCAACGAAGACCCAACGCGGCCAAAAATAAATAAATAAAACAAATAAATTTATAAAAAATTAAAAATTTTAAAAAATAAGTAAATCCTCGCAATGGGACTTTTGGATCCGTGCCCAAGGCCACGTGACTTGTAGACGGCATGGCCAGAATCCAAAGCTGGGTCTGTCCAACCCTAAATGGCATGGTTCAGGGGATCTCAAACTCCGCCCATGAAGCACCTCCAGCAAGAGAAAAGACTGACCCCTTGGATTAGTTTGCTCAGAGCTCCTGTAACGAAGTACCACGGGCTTCAACAAAAGAAATATGTTGCCTCACGATTCCAGAGCCCGGAAGTTTGAAATCAACATGTCAGCAGGGTTAGTTCCTTCCAAGGCTGAGAGGAAGGATCTGTTCCAGGCCTTCCCCTAGCTTCTGGGGGTTTGCTGGCAACCTTTGGCATCCTTGCCTGGTAGACACATCACCCCCATCTCTGCCTCCACGTTCACACAGCCTTCTCCCCGTGTGCATGTCTGTGTCTCATTTCCGCTTTTTATAAGGACGCCCGTCACACTGGATTAGGGGCCCACCTAAGGAATTACATCTGCAATACCCTATTGCCAAATAAGTTCATATTCTGAGGTCCTAGGAGTTAGAACTTCAACATATTTGGAGAGACACAATTCAACCCATAATACTACCCACTTCAGGAGTCTCAGGGGTGTGGCCTATGGCATCTGCTACCAGCACAAAATGTTTCTGAAGCATCGTGCATTATCTTTAAAATGTATGCAAACTGAGCACACAACTCCATCGTTAGATCACTATTTCATATAAAACAACATTTCCCCAAAGTCTGTGAGTAAAATTCGCGATCCAGAAAGCTGCTGCATGTTGACCCTAGGGATCTGGGACCTCACATCTTTTCATGTCTGTAGAGGATGCTCACACCAAGTGTGAAAGCCTCTGAGAAGCAGAGACACCTGTAAGGAAGAAAAGGCACATTTAACCTAAATGAGCATGAAGAATATTGACTGAGACAGGGCTGAACGAGAAGTCATGTGAACTAGATACACAGAGAAAATACAGAACATCCCTGACCAAGATCCCTGACCAACAAACCAGACCCGTGTGGAAACAGCACTTGCAGAGAGCCCTGTTGCAACCACATGGCTTTTTTTCATTCTCTCCTCTTTCCTTTTGAACAGAAATCAGCGTCGCACAGCACTGTTCATCCCGTTTCCCCAACACAATGGCTTTTGAAGAACATGCTTTTGAAGTGCAGGTGCCGTGGGGACAAAGCTGACGGTTGTGGTAGTAACCAGCTTTGTAACACACTGGTCAGATTCACATTTTTCTATTATAGTAAATGTGCCTCAAGTAACAGGACTTACCAGCAACACTAACCATGGCCATACTGTTCTTTTACTTCCTAAGAAATAACATTTTCAGAAGTGACAAAGGACTCCGACAAAGGCCCAGCAATGGGAGTGAGAATGACTCAAGTGGCAGAAAGGGCTCTCGATGTGGTTCGCTTACTGCCCCACTTGGTTTGTGACAGAAAAGTGGGTCGAGCTGATGCATTTCCACACGCTGAGGACCTACCGCCAGTCCCTAGAGCTGCACTGCCTCCAGAGCCCAAGCTGGAGAGAGCCTCTGATGGACAAGGCTCCAAAGACAGCACCAGATACCTCGATGGCCTGGAAAAAGAGGTGGCTTTCTGCTTTCCTTGCTTAAAAACATGGGGACCACGGTGTTCTTTTAATTTTTTCCCTGCCCCTCTATTAGGAGACATACGAACTTCACAAAGGCATTCCTTGTCCACTTAGCAGAAATGTCTATCAAAATCAGACCACAGTCAAGAAGAACACATCCCACAGGATGTGGCCAAGTGACAAGCCTGGAGAACACACCTGACACAAGGTTATCGCTCAGGGCAGCCATGAGGCTGCAGCTCCACTCAGGAAAAACCCCTACTGATGCCTGGGTTCTGAAAGCTGTGCACAGAATGCCAAAGGTCGCTCCTGAGAGACCCGGCGTTAGCAAACACAGTGGCCAGACCCTTGAGTAAAGTATATAAGGACAGAGGAAGATGGTCCTCAAGGGAAGAAGGGAGATAGGGATCAGAAAAACCAGAGCCTGCGGGGGCCATCAGCCCCCTCCGGTGAGCGATCAGCTCCCCCAGGGCAGTGGGGACTGTTCCCTTCTCTAGGGAGATGAGCTTTCCTCAGAGGCAGGGCTATTTCATCAGGCTTTCCCACAGCCCGAAGAGAATATCTCATGAGATCATCCGAGTCCCTCTGTCCTGATCCCACATCCATCACAGCTGTTGCTGTTTCCCAGGCCTCCCGATAACGGAAGGCACGGTGTCTCCTGGAAAGGTGTCTGCGCAGGAGGGGTAACCGGCCCTCGGCCTGTAATGTAGCAGAAGCTGTAAATGATATCTAAGGATTGTGCACATCTCTCAGCTCTCACTGTGCTCTCAGATCCCAGCCTCCTCCCTCCCTCCCCCATCAGCCCACAAGGGTCATCCCTGGGCAAGCTGAGACAGACAGAAGGGGCCAGGTACCCAGCCAGGGCCTGGAGCCTGTGGCCTGGGGGCCCTGCATGCACTCTGGACCACATCCACGCTGCCCACATTCAGAGCTCAAACCCTGGGTAGAGCTCTGAGGAGATAAGCATTTTAAGGCAACACGGTCGCGGTCTGGTTTGCAGCCTGGTTTTGTGTGAGTTATTGCCCCCAGTGGCTTATTAACTCCCAAGGAAGAGATAAAAATCTAGTTTTTCCCAAAAGGGAGGAGCAGATCCCCAAGCACGATATCCTCACCAGGGCAGTGTCCAGGCTGGGGACAGCAGGCAGCCCTGCCCAGCACCTCTGGCCAGCTGCCTCTCCTAGAGGTTCGTCATGTGCCCCTCAGAATTTGTTGAAAGTCAGTGGGACTCCTGAAACAAGATGGGATTAAGCCACAGAAAGCAGGGCCCAACCCAGTGGTAATGATGGGGGGGGGGGGGGAAATGGCCCCTAAGGGGAAAAAAAAGGCAAAGAGGTGAAGTACTGTAATTTAAATGCATTTTGGGAGACTCTCCCTGAAACTGGCTAGGCCAGGGCACCAGACTGGTTATATTTTTCTAAAAAAAACCCAGAAAACCTCCAAAGAAAAGAAGAAACCTTGGTTATGATCATTCTTTCCCTCCAGCTTTTATCCCTTAGACAGTGGCTCCCCAGCAGCGTGTCTGCCCCCACCCCAACTAAAAGGGACACTTGACAATGTCTGGAGACGGTTTTAGTTGCCGCAACTGGGGAACACGACCAGCATCTAGTAAGGGAGAGATGAAGAATGTTGTTAAACACCCTGCAACACACACGCCAGCAGCGCCCCCACCTCCCCCCGACAAAGAATTATCCCAAAATGTCAAAGAGCCGCTGCTGAGAAACCTTGCCTTCAGAGAGTAATTTTCCTGGTCTCTCACCAACTCACGTGCTGCTAAACCAAACAAAATGTATATGGGGGATTCATAACAAGAGAGGGCTCGACGGTGACCGAGAACACACAGCAAGTCCTGGACCATCAAACACTTTGAAGAACACCAGCAGTCAGCTCTAGGGAGCCACTTCTCTGATTTTAAGCATCGTCTTCTGAAGTCCGTTAAGCATCTAGCCTCTCACTGTGTTACAGTCAAGTTAATTGGCAAAGGGAGTTCCATGGAACCTCTGTCCTCTAAGAGTTTACAATATGAGATGGAGAGTAATAACTGGGCAGCGCTTTCTATAAAGCTGAGATGAACAAATAAAGGGAGAAGTCAGGCCATGCCAATCGTACAAGCTGGGAACTGAGTATATTCTGAGAGATGGTGAGGGAGGATAAGAGTCAGCACAGGTGAGTAAGGTGGCACTGAAGGAACGTAAGAGACGGCCTTCAGATGGTGCCCACCTGTACCTTCATTTATCTGTACTTTCACTAAAGTATGCACTGCATGCTTCCAGGCAGTAAACGTACAGAAGGCACAGTCTCTGTGCCCCTAAGATTCACACAAATAAGCAAAATACAACAATGTCATTTTGAGAGGTACAGCAAGTAGATGTTATAGGGTTTGGTGAAGGGGGTGAGGCCTGCACGTGGTAGAACTTGCCTTTGACCTGGGCCCGGAGCCTGGGTGCCGCTGGGGGCAGCTGAGCTTGCCTGAGAGCCCTGGACCAGGGATGCAGGCTGGGGATTAGGTATCATGCTGACAAGAATCTCTGTAAAGGGCGTTCTGATGTACGGTATCTGTTCTGGCTTGTCTTTTGGCCACTCAGCAAAACTCTCTGCACTTCAGTCTCTCTCTCCTTCCCATTTCCAAGCCATTAAGACCATACCTACTCTTATTAGGAACCACGACCGTGTGAAGCCCTGTGGAGCGTGGTGGCAAGATGATCAACATCAGTGAGGTTCAAGAGAGATGTTAGCAGTTCTTACTCACGGGGCCTCTAGTGTTGTTTACGTGCCTCTGACCTCACTCAGTAACAGCAACTCAGAAACCTACCCAGGCAAAAAGTCACACGCTTTGAAGACATACTAATGTTTCAATGGCCTAAACATTTTCCAGGACCAAGTCTTTACCAGAGCTGCAAACAAGCAGTCAGATGGACTGCCCTGTGAGCTTTCTCCTCTACCATGAAGCCACAGAAAGGTCAGCAGCCGGACACAGAAAGAGGAGAAGGGTCCTGAATAAACACAGACAGTTTAATCAACCATGAAGAAAACCAGGAGTTGACTGAAAGTGCTTTGTCAGGAAGAGAAGCGAGGCCCCTGCCCTCAGAGAAAGGCGAGGAAGGTTGGAGGTCATCTAGCAGCAGAGATGGCCACTGACCACAGAGGCCACTGCGGAGGCACCAAGGGCCTGGTGGGGATGTCAGGGAGGGGAGGGGTGGCAACCAGCGTTTGGCTGTTTTCCAAAGAATAGGACAAATAAACGTTCCCTAGAAAGAAGATGGAATTTTAGCTCAATAAGAAGGGAAGATACTGTTTTAAAACCACCATAATTACTTAAGAGTTGGTTACTCCTTCAAGCTTATGTCCATCAAGCCTGTTATTTCTGATTCCAGACTCCTCAGGGAATTTTAAAAACTGGTTTATTCAAATTACATCAGTACCCTTTACTTGCATCTAAAAAAATCAAGGTCAAGCTATGTTGATGTGAGAAAGAGAATTTAGATGAATGAGGGCTGACACCGAGTCTCTGGCCCTGTAATTACTTTCTTTGTAAACCTGAATACCGGACCAGATGGATGCCTTCTCCACACTTTTTGTCGTATTTATGGAATACCTTTAGACAATGGAATCTGGAACCTCCAGCAACGTTGTGTCCAAATATATCCAAGCCTGTTTGTTTATGTTTTTAATTGAAAGTCAAACAATTTTAGACCAACTTGTCTATGGTATCACTGGAAATGCATATTTTTAGAAAATTCTTGAGAATTTTGCATACCATTAAAGTAACTTGACATCATACTTTATATTTCCCAGCTGTGATTGCTGTTGGAATGAAATCAGGGGAAGCATTCCAGAAGGTCTTCAGCCTGAAAGGTTTGCTTAAGAATTCTGATTCCACTAGAAAACCACTTCTTTTAAGATGGCTTTACCATTTTCCAATGGCTCATGTAATATGGTTAGTTTGTTCTCATTACAATTAAAGATGCAATTCATTCAAGAGTCTTTAACTTCATTAAAGCAAGGCTTTCTATTAATGTTATCAAGCACTAATGGGCTTCTAATCGGACATTCTCAGCAGGTAGGAAAACAACTTTCAAACCCTCTGATTTTGTATGAAGCAATGCTCATTTCTACACAAAGACTTTCATTTCTGTGATCTGGCCTGGTAAAATGTTGATTCCTTCATGCTCAGTCTAGTTTATTTGAGTCCCAGGTCTGTGGGCCTGATAAGATGTAGAGGAGGATAATTTATATGGGAAGACAGTTGTGCTGTTTATATTCAATACTTGAGGATTAGGAAAAATTTAAACCAATTAAGAATTCCCATCATCAGGAGTTTCTTAGAAGGAAATGACTTTTCAAGGCATGTGGGAATTATCAAGAATGTAATTTTCCCCTGAGATGATGTGTTGGTACACAAGAGGAGTGTTGGCAGGATATCCAGAGGAACTGATAAGTCGCACATGAGGAAATGAGTCGCTACTTTCAAGGCTACATGACAGGAGACCAGGGCATATTTTCCCCATTTATCTTTTCATTTTAAAGAGTAGTGGAATTCGGTTACATCTTGATTGTTCAGTATAATAAAGGATATGTGAGACAGGGATAGAAAAACCACAAATGGTGAGTAAAATAAGAAAACCAGGGATTACTTTTTTTTCCTGTTTATTAACATTCACACCGAGCTGTGTACTCTGGTTACCATGGCCTCGTGGTATCTCATGTCACAGGCCACACCGTATAAAATCACAGAGGCCACGACAGGCAGGAAGAGAGGCAGGGCCTTGTCTGAGTAATACAAACAGCCCAGTGTGTTGGATGTGAGCCTGGGTGCACTGCGGCCTGAGGCGCCCAGGCCACTAGCCGGCTGGCTGCCGCCCCACCTCTTCTCCTGCCTCCGCCTGCCCCCTAGTGGACGGCCGTGGGAAAGCGCAGGAGTCCGCCTGGGGGTCTTCGCGGGGGCTGAGATGCGACTCCCTGAGAGCGGGCCTCCCCCAGCCCTGTTCCCAGGCACTCTCGGTCCATTTCCTGGAGAATCAGGGTTCCGCCTGGCATGCTCTGAAGTCTCCCTAGGATGAACACCATCATTTCCTATGTCGTCTTCCCCATTTTCCTCTACCTCTGCCTGCCTGATCCCCCGCTGGCCGGCACCTTCCCTTGTGCAATCCCCACATGAGACATGCCTTTTCTAGAAAGGACCAATTATTCCTTCTTTGGGTCCCGCAAACTGTAGAGAACCAACACAGTACGGTGCTATTGAACCCATTCCCACTCTAGGGGCCTCTTATGCCTCCTAAATGTCCCTATAGCCATTCATTTATTCATCAGATACCTACTAGATGCCGCACCCTGCGCCCGGCCCTGGAGACACGGAGGAAAGCGGGCCAAGGTTCCCGCCTGCCTGGAGGCGCACACGGCGCAGAGGGACAACTCATCCAGCAGCTGCCGTGTGACGAGGCTCACACCTCTAAACAGACAGGAGTGCGGCGCTGCGGGAGCCAAGGCGGTGAGGGCAGGGGCCTTCTGGAGTTGTTGTGGGTTCTCGTCACGGCAGGCTTAGCCCCACAGCTGCTTTGTTCCAACGACTCGGAAAAGTAAATGCGGCTGGCACGGGCTGTCCGGACCCCACACACCCCCAGGATACCCTGGCTGTGCTGCACATTTTCATCCCTGCCCAAGTCACAGAGATCCGACGGCGCTGACAGGAGGCAGACATCACCCGGAGCCCCTCAGATGGGGCTCGAGCTTCCCACCGTGGCAGCCCTCAGCTCCTGCCAACACTCTCCTCTGGCATGCTCACCTCAAGCCTCCCTGAATTTTTCTGAGGCCCGGGTTTCCCACATCGCTGATTCACAGAGATGGAAGACCTAGAAAAGAAAAAAAAAGGTCACTCTCTCAAATGACTCAGGAGCCCTCTTGGACCCTGTGATCTGTGTATCGACCTGCACTGTAAAAGCTGAGAGTAATAATATTGTCAGCTGTGTAAGGAAAGCTGGAAGAAAAACAGATTAACATTCTTCTGAACTCCTGGCTCCTGGCAGAAATTAGTGTCGCGAGGACGGATTCTCAGCCACGGTCTGACAGCGGAATACCTCATCCAGAGGTGAAGGTGCCTGTAAAGACCCCCGGAAGGTGACAAGTTCCTGGGGCCTGGGCCGCATTTGCTCCTCTCTCTCTGTCTCTCTGTCTCTCTGTCTCTCTCTCTCTCTCTCTCTGTCTCTCTCTCTGATGAAGTAAATGTTTGTGGGATGAATGGTTGCCACCTCCAGCCCTGTCAAGCCCTGGCAGAAACACGGACTGGGAAATGAAACCAACTGGCAGGCCCTAGACGCTTGCATTTAAGATTCATGAACAAAGAAGAGGAAATGACTTGTGTGCTACGAAACTACTGAGAGATGTGACGACCGAGGAAGGATGGGAATCGCCTACGGGAGAGGAGCGGGTGGGGGGACAATTCTCCGCCGGGGTCGGGGGTGGTGTGGGGCGCTGGTGAGAGGGCGCAGAAGCACCAGCGGGGGCAGCCAGAGCAAGGCGGTCATTTCGCCCCCAGCGGAGAAGGGTGGAGCTGCGGGTCAGCAGCGGATGGCGCCTGCGAGGTGTTCAGAAGGCAGAGCCAGAGACCTCTGGGAATTGACCCGAAATCCTTGGTTTTCCCTGAGGCGGCTGTGGCCTGGGAGAAGGGAAGTTACATATAGCTATAAATGTTGTGCACTCTGCAACTTTTGCAACTAGTCTAAAGAAACTCCAACATCCTATTTTAGGATGGCGTGCATTCAAATTATCATCCTGTGCCCCAGCTCTGGGTTCCATGAAGTCCTCATTCTTCCCGCATTTCTGCTTTTCCTCCATGTACCCTTAATAGCACCCATAATTCACTCATTTCAAGTCAACAAATATGGATTGAATGCCCACTCTTTGCCGGGTCATACTAGGTACCAAGAATACAACGTCAGTGAAAAAAGACATGATCCCTGCCCTCATGGAACTTACACAATGGAAAAGGAGACGACCTTGATCCAATAACCACACAAACTAACATGACACTGCAATGTGTGGTGCCCCAAGTACATAATAAGGGGCTTGATTTAATAAGGGATATCAGGGAAATCTCTGAGGAATTGATGAGTGAAATGAAATCTGAAGGAATAGGATTAACTAGGGCAGGTGGGTCTGTGCATCTCCGCGTGGCATGGCGCTTGTGTCTTCAAGGTCGTGAAAGACTCGAGTGTGACCACAGCACAAACAAGGAGGTGGGCAGCATGCATGATAGGGCTGGATTCGAGCCAGGCCGTTAACAGGGAGCCACTGAAGTGTTTAAGTGGACAGGCGATGTGATCAAATGTGCATTTTAGAAAGATTGCTCTGGCCACAAGAGTTTGGAAAGAAGAGCTTGGAAAGGGTCATAAGTGGATGTCATGAGACCAGTTAGGAAGCTGTTATAGGTGAGTTCAAGACTAGGAGAAGAGCCACAGAGGAGAGAAAGGGGGAAGATTCTATATAGGAGGCACAACTGTCAGGACGTGGTGACAGAGTAGATAGGCTTACAATGTATTCCACACCTATACCATCTTCCAACAACCTCCCCTGCAATGAGCCCTCTCTTCATGGGCTAGATTGCTATACAAATACAACTGAGATACAAATACAACTTCCCCCTCTTCTAGGTTTACCCCTAAGGATGCCTTCCTTCATGGTTTCTTTCTAGCTTCCTCTAGAAATGAAGGGAAGGAAGGTCTGTGATGCCTGGAACATATCAAAGGTCATGGGTTGAAATGACAACTCAGATTACAGGACTGTCAACTCCTGTGACCTTAACTGAAGGGCTGAGGAGTTGATAGCAGACCAAGAGAGCCTTACAACACTGCAGGCTGCTACAGTGTTGGCTCTGCTGATTGAGCTGAGTGCTTAAGATTCATGTATTGTCCAATTAATCAAAGTATTCTTCTACCACACATTTAGAGGATGCTATGTAAAATTTCTGCATCAGCCGGGGGTGGAACTAGCTACCTAGGATCCTTGCTTCTGCAAAACAGCCATTGATCTGTTCCAGAAGTGGTGTTTTATCACTGTGCTGTGCTAACAGGGACTGGAAGGGACTGGAAGATGAATAAAAGTGTCCTGCCTTCCGGGAGTTGCAATCTAGCCCGTCTGCCAATCAGGACAGCACAGCGTGAGTGATAAAGTACAGGCAGAGGCAAAGCCCAGGGCAGGGGACAGGAGCTCTGTCTGGCGGAGTTAGGAAGGTTAGGAAGGTTTTCCAGAAGACACGTCTGAGCAAGGTGTCAAGGGGTGAGCAGGAATTTATATGGAGAAGAGGAGACTGCTTATTTCAGGCAGAAGAAACAGCTCATATAAAGACACAAAAATACCTAGGAGTAAGATGTACCCAAAAAGTGGGCCCAGAGGTGATGGCGGGGGCTATAGCAGGAGGTGAGGCTGGAGACAGACCTCTGGTGAGGTCACTGGAAGCTCCTAACTACCTGCTTAAGGGAATATTAGTATTAATATTAGTATTTCTATTGTATAACAAGTTACTCCAAAACTTAGGTGCTTAAAACAACAGTCATGTATTATCTCACAGTTTCTGTGGGTCAGCAGTCCGGACATAGTTTAGTGGTCCTCTGGCTCCGGGTCTCACAGGCTGCAGTCAAGGTGTCAGCCAGGGCTACGGTCATCTCAAGGGTCCACTGAGGGAGGCTCCCCCTCCAGGTTCGCTCACATGGCTGTTGGCCGGCCTCAGGTCCTCACTGGCTCCTGGCTGGAGACATCCGTTCCTTACCACATGGGCCTATCCATAGGGAAGCTCGCAACATGGCAGTTATGGCAGAGAGACAGACGGAGATAGAGAGATAGAGAGGGAGAGAGAGAGAGAGATGTACAAAAAGACGTCTTCTGTTATCTAATCTCAGGAGTGACATCCCATCACTTTTGTCGTCTTCTAAAGGGTCACTAGGTCCAGCCCATATGGGTCACTAGGTCCAGCCCATATGAGAGAACTAGTAGGTGATGGATCCTTGGGCCGTTTTAGAGGCTGCCTGCCGTAGGTACCATAGCTATTTCAGGCGCGATCCCAGCATTATCGCATTCTGCATAAATAATATGGAAAGACGTATAATTTCACTGCATATTAGTTTGTTTTTGTGAGTGGGTACACTCTGGTCCCCAGGAGCCCTGAAGAACAATGTGCTTCATTTCACATCTCTCCCTAAGGATTTTATACAACCCACTTGGCACTCATGCTGTTATTATTAGATGGATTCAGCCAAAGCTGCCTGTGAGGATAGAGATAGATGGGAAGGTAGGGAGGCAGACAGAAGAAGTGATCAGGACCCCAAAGTGAATAAAGAAACAGGTTACACGCCAAGTGAAAATCAGAAATGAATCTGAGTGGAACTAAGTATCGAGGTTGACAGCTCATAACACGATGCCAACTTACCACAGCTTGGCAGTGCCCTTGGTTTTCCCACATGCAACTGAAAATAGCTAGCATTCATCCTGAGGGAGTGCTTCTAAAATAAGTAAATACTGGGAGCTATACCTCACTGCTTATTCAGGCTGGAAGCAGTCTGCAATTATTTTGCTGAAATTAGATACAAACTAAGTTGCCACTCCCGGAACCCTTTCTCCTGTACCATATTACAGGAAAAAGACACTGAATTTTGAACTCAAATAGTTTAGATTTCTTAAAAATAAATGTGATAGCTGATAGGATATATGCAAAGGCGGATTATTAATACTAATCTCTTGTGAGACCTAATCTCTTCAGGAGCCTGGTTTTCTGATCTTTAGACCTGGGTTAACTTGCTAGGGACACAGAGTGACACAGAGTAAAGGTGACTGGAGGGACGGATCAACTTGCCCACACTTGAATATACTGTGTGGGACCACCTTAAATTAAACCTGCTGGGGACAGAAGAGAGGGGACTAGCATAGGATCGTCCGCTGGGATGGATATGGCTGGCTGTGCTCCCACTTTTCTTAGTGATCTGAAAGCTCTCAGGGTCTTTATCCATTTGGATACAGAAGTTCTGCTATGTTTTTAAAAGCCAAACAGAATAAACAAACATACATGCAAACAATAATAATGATCATTTGGGGGCATTTCCCCTCAACCTCGGCTAAAAAGGAACTGGAATACAGATAATGGGGGTGTTTGGCGGCCGGGGCAGGGGGTGGTTTCTGCTATGAAAGAGCCCCTGAATCATACTGTCTCCTTAATAAAACACCATCTTCTTTGACCTGCCTTTGGAAGAAGTGGATGAATATCTAAGAGCCCAGCTGTGCTGGAACCTGGGAGGCTGTGGTACTGCTGGGTTAGATGCTTGTCCACAGCTTTGACTTCCAACTTCCCTTTGCAGAGGGAAAGATTACTTTCTTCTCTTTGTGGGAGACATCAGTCACAGATGAAGCACGTTCATCCCCCCCCCACACATCCCCAACCCTATACCCTTATTGTGATCTGGTGAATCTTCGAAGTGCCAAATGAAATAAAGAGCTCCAAGTAACCTTTCCTCCTCAGTAAGGGGTTTGTTTTGTTCTGTTTTTGGTCACCATAATTCTCAGACAAAAACTTCTAAAAGGTTCCCCTAAGCAAACTCTTAAGATGGTAACCTCTACAACCTCCCTTTGATGTCAGGGGTCATTTCATGCCTCGTTTAACTTTTGAAATTATTTTCTGTGCCTCCTTTTTCCAGATTTGTCAGGGCTTGGGGAGGAAACGAAATGAAGTTCAATGGAATCAAAGTAGCCTGAGTGGTGTGAAGTGAGCTGATGTCAGCGGTGGTTCCCCATGCAGCTTGCGACCGTCTCCCATAGCACATCTCCTTGGACTGGTGAGTTCAGCACCATATTTATTCTGACAGACGAAAGCACAGGCACAGGCTCTGGCTGCCTCGTATCAGCTGAACATTGAAAGCAACCACCCTTTCTGGACATCCTTCTGCCTTCCCAGAACTTACCATGGTCTAAAAATCCCCGTTTGAAGAAGCAGGGCTTTCAGGACAAAGTCATACAGTAAACTGACAACCTGAATAGCATCCTGGTAGAAGGGGTCCTCTTCCTTGTCTCCTTCAGCCCACTGACCCAAACCTCCTAGAGGCCATTCCATGATCCCTGAGTAGGGAAAAGAAAATTCAGATCCATAACCTCGGACCTGGACATTCAAAAGATGGCAAACAAGGGGAGAAAGGACTGAGGGGACCGACGACAGGGGCAATTTCAGAATGTTGAGATCTCATTTATTTTCACCGTTCAGAGAACTTTTTGATTAGCGTCCTTCTTCCTTTTCTGATTTCAAAGTAATAAATAATTCTTAACTTCCGGGGAGGGAATCCGCATTGGGAAGAGGAATAAGAAAGCTCACGGGATGAGTAGGGAAGAGGCTGCACTTGCTGTCTCCCTAGGTCCTCCCCCCTGTTGCTCCCACCTCCTCCCGCAACTCTCTCTCTCTCTCTCTCTCAACCAGTGTAAAAATAGCTGTCTAGGTTCTGTTATTCATCCCTAAGCAGCAATGAAGGGTGGGCCTCCCTGCAGTGCCAGCTGCCCTTTAGGAGCTTCTACTATCAGGTGATGTCTCACACCTCCCATTCCCCGCTCCTAGTTGGATAAATGTCCTCGGTGACCTTAGACGTTTTCATTTTAATCAGCAGTATGGTTTTCGAGAGGAAAGTCCTCCCCGGCTTCCCGAGTCGGCGGAGCTGCGGGGCCGTCCCCTCCTCCACACCCCAGGCAGCAGTGCCAGGGGAGCGTTTCCATCTGTGTTGGGAAAGAACGGCCTCTCTGTGCCGCCCAGCACGTCCAGAGCGAGGGCGCGGAGGCTGTAACACACTCTCCCCCACAGGAACAGCTTTCCAGGGGCCTTGGGGGAGGCTGTGGCCTTTCCCAACGAGGGCCAGGCGCATCCCCCGTGGGCCCGGCTCGTTTCTGGCAGGATCACCCCATCCCTACCGAGGGCACTGATTCCGCCGCGCCGGGGGAGGGAGCCGTCTCTGCACCCGCGGCCCGCAGTCGGGCCACCAGGGCTAGCACATGCTCGGAGAGGGGCCGCGTTGCTCTGGGCTCGGCGCGAGGGCGGCGGGCGAGGGCGCACGCGTCAGCGGTAGGGCAGGGGAGCGCCCGCAGAGAGCACTGCCCGTTTGATCACCCTCTCCGTCCAGATTCCTGGCAGCGTGTTGGGGACACTGCACTGTTGGAATAGAGCCACAGAATGCTACAGGCTCCTTGGAGGGCGCTTGCTTCGTGCCTCCATTTTACAGATGAGGAAATTGAGATACAAGGAACCATTGGGAACCGCCTAAAGCTGCATTTCTGAATTCTGCCGGCTGGGACCAGATCCAGCACTTATTGGCGTGGTTTAGGCACTACTTCCCCGAGCGTTTATCTGGCGCCTGGATGTACCATGTCCTAAATGTATGTATGGTATGGAAGATAACCACGAATACATCAGAAGCAGTGTAACCGTGGCCACCCCAGACTTACACGTAGAATGATACAGACCTGGGTTTGATTTGATGATTTGCAGGACTACACTGCTAGCTGGATAGCCTTGTGAAGCAATTAACCTCTCTAAGCCCTAGTTTCCTCGTCTGCAAAGCGGAGATAAAAAACAGGACCTACCTGCTAAGGTCGCAGTGCTTAAATGAGATAAGGTGCACATTGCTTAGCACAAAGCCTGCACCTGGAAGTCACTCAAACATATTCATGCAATGTTTTGAGAAGTCGAAAGTGCTAGGCGCACAGGCTTTCATGAGACAGTCAGGGTACTCATTTCCAGGCAGAAGTCGGCTGCAAGAGAGGGAAGGTACTTTCCCGCGCGCAGCGCAGCACTTGGGAAGACTCACACAGGGTTACGTGACCTGGCAAGACAGGGAAAGGAGGAAATGACCTCTGTTTATCTTTCCTCCTACTGCCCCGTCCTTCCCCCTCCCTCTTTCCTTCCTCCCCTCCCAGCCCTCACTGTGACTCCTGGTGGCGGCAGGGATACATCGGGACCTCTTATCAGGGTGAAATGTGTTCTGCGAGGTGGTGCAATTTACGTTTGAAGTTCTACTTTATCACGGGGGCCTCTCTCCTCTTTTCCTAGGCGGGACAGGCACAAGAAGGAGCAATGGGGTTAAGTGGACAAGAAGGAATGGTGGTTAAGCGCCTAAGGTAACAGATTGGAGCCATCTTGAATCACAGATGACCAGCGGTGAAGACCACCTGGTACAGTGATGGTCCCTCTTGTTAAGGAAGAAGCAGTGAAAAACTGTGAAAGGTAAACCGGCATCAAATTTTAGACTCGGAGGCTTCCCTGGTGGCGCAATGGTTGAGAGTCCGCCTGCCGATGCAGGGGACGCGGGTTCGTGCCCCGGTCTGGGAAGATCCCACATGCCGCGGAGCGGCTGGGCCCGTGAGCCATGGCCGCTGAGCCTGCACGTCCGGAGCCTGTGCTCCGCAATGGGAGAGGCCGCAACAGTGAGAGGCCCGCGTACCGCAAAAAAAAAAAAATTTTAGACTCAAGTTAGAGCCCTGGTTTTCTGTGTCCCCCATAGTTCATTCACCCGTTTACACACACTGCTTTGGGGGACCCATTATATACTGCCAGGTACAAGGGGTCTGCCTCAGTAAGCAGGGAAAGGGGAAAGGAAAATAGGAATTCAGGACTCCCAGGTAGTTTGTGCAGCTTCACGGATGGTGATACCATTTACTGTGATAGCAAGTAAAGGAGTAGAAACTGGTCTGAGAGGAAGATGGCGCATTTTGAATATATATTTTAATGTGCCTGTGGAACTTCCAGGGAAGACAGCCAGGAGGCAGTCAGGAGCGTAGGTGCCAAGCGTGGGAGAGAAGCCCGGAGAAGCCCACTGGGAAAGGGTCGACACAGGTAGTCACTGAAGCTGGGGCGGGGCTGAGATGACCCGGAGAGAGCAGGCAGACGGAGAAGATCATGGGATGGATGAGAACTGAACCGTGACACACACCAGCTTCTACGGATCAAATAGGGATCCTGAGGAGGGGGCAGAGAAGTGAGAAGAAAACTGGAAAAAAAAGTGGCATCAAACAGTCCAAATGAAGAGATTATCCAGGCTCAGGAGGTGGTTGGGAGTGGGAAATGACACAGAGGGGTTCAGCGCACTAGTCCTGGAATGTGCCTGTTGATCTCAACTATGAGGAAGTTATTGACGCGTGTGACTCCAGTTTCGCTGGGGACATGAGAGCAGAAACCAAGCCACGGTGGGTTAGAAGTCAATGGAGTCCGGGCAGAGGAGCAGCAGTGGTAGTAGATATGGCCCACTGCTGCAGGAGAGTTGGTTGGCAGGCAAGGGGAAGTTACAACTGGGCGTGAGTTGTTTTTTTGATTGTTCGTTTGTGTGTTTGTTTGGGCCGAGCTGCAGGGTATGTGGGATCTTAGTTCCCCAACCAGGGATGAACCCCGCGCCCCCAGCCCCTGCAGTGGAAGCTCATTGTCGTAACCACTGGACTGCCAGGGAAGTCCCTGGGTGTGAGTTTTTTGTCGTTGTCTTTTTTGCTATGGGAAACTGAAACATGTTTAAAGGCTAAGGAGAAGCAGGAAGGGTTAATAGGATGGGATCTCAGTAGAGCCTCCACAGGGGTGAATGGGAGGAGAGGTGATTCTGAACCTAGATAACCCAAAGGAAAGATTCCTCTCTCTTCGTTCTTTTCCTTCTACCGTATGAGAGGAAGCAATGCACTTGCAAGGTTTAGGAATGGACTTGGGGAGTTCTTCAAAACCAGGTTCGTCCTTGTCAGGTTCTAGCCATGGCAGCAATCTGACCATCAAATGCATTTAACCAGCCCCACTTGCATGTGAAGCTGTGCGGAATGCTACACAACCATGTGAAATAGCTGCTGTTATTCCTGCGTCAGTCAGGACTCCAAGTAGCAAGTAACTGAAACCCAGCTCTAACCAGCTAAACCCAAGATGGAATCCACTGGTTTGCTAAACTGGGCTACTGGCTTCAGGCATGGTTAGGTTAGGGTGCTTGAAAGATGTTGTCAGAAGGCATAGGGATTATGTTTTGAAGTTATTAGCGTGCTTTTCTCTTTTGCCTTTCAGAGCATATGAATCTAGTCTACTCAAGTTTGGAGGAGGGGATGAAGATTCTTTCCAGAAGGTATGCAAAGAGAAAGAAAAAGTAACACTCAGCTTCTGACATTCAAAAATAGAGTTTGTAGCAAAATGAGAGCCCTGTAATCCAAGCTCTTACCTTGAGAAAATAGCCTCTACATTCCATTACCTTCCTCTTTAGAAGAGCAAGGACTGGGTTTGGTAGACTAAACCTTGGGTTTTATGTATGAGACGTCCAGACAGAGGGAGAAAGGGGGATTGTGGAAGGACAGAAGCAGCAGAACAAGACCAGAGGCCTGGGAGGAGCAACTGTGGTGGGAAAGTAATGATTAGCCCCACAGGCATGGGAAGACCCTGTCCGCTGCCACGATTCCAGAAGTATGAGAGGGAGAGCCTGGGTAGCCTGATTTTGGTCTGACAGAGGGAGGCCCACAATGGACTTTTTAAGCTATGCTAGGTCCCCGTGTAGCTTGGACCTACCCAGATGTAGCAGCAAATCTGTGGCCAGCTTACCAGGGTGATCACTGTCGTGGGGTGACACAGTGGTACAGGCTGCAGGGTGGACCCCTGGGACCAGGACTGATAGGAATTCATGGCCAGAAGTCAGAAGCACCTGGAAGATCAAAGAAGAGGCTACGTCAGCCAGGGAGCACTGCCTCAGACTTGGGGATCGACTACAAACTCACCATCCACAGACATCACATCAGAGGCTGGCAGCACACCCAGTCCAGGCAAAAAGTGGACCTTGTTCTGACATGCACAGACACTGGGCAGCTATACGCAAGGGTGCGTGCAAGGCCAGGAGTTCCCTTTCGCTCAACACCATGAGGATGCAGAAGCACAGTCCCTCCTTCTACCCCCACTGTATATACCCTACAGGGATGTTGGCCAAAACATTTAAAAATCTTACAGGTCAGACCTTGACCAGTCAGAACGGAGTGCCCTGCTGTGTCCAGGATTAACGTTTTCACTGATGGATTGTGGGGAGCTTAGGGAAACGTCCCAGGGAGGGGGCAGTGGGAGATGCTTAGGGAATTCAAGGCAGCACCTGTTTACCAGCTGCTCCAGGCATATCCCAGTATTTTATCAGCAAGGTCAGCCATAATGAAGGATACAGGTGAATATTGGCCAGACACCATCGTCTTTATTGGTGGAGCAGGAGATGGGGGAGGCCCTCTGAGAAACTGAGTATGTTCTCAAAGAGGATATTGGAATTATTGGATTGCACCAAGATTTAAACCGGTTTCAACCCCTACTAACCAGTGGAGGGCCAGATTGATTATGGGTAAGCTAGAGAAACTACGTTTGTTGATACATCCAAGTTGCAGTGTGAGTTGAATTTACCATCTGTCTGCTTTCCTTTGTGTTGCCTTCAGTCTCAGGCAGCAGCTCCAAGTGTTAGCAATCCCAAAAGGGAAAGCACACCTTTTTCAATAGCACCAGCAACAATCCCAAATCAGATTCCTATTGGCCCGGCTTTACTCGTGTCCCTGCTTCTGAGTCAATTCCTGATTGGCCAAGCCTAGGTCACATGACTATTCCTAACCTCTGGAACTGAGAGTGGGGTGGGGCATGGCTCCCCCCAGAAACAATCTGGATGCTGTTAGCAGAAATGCCGTACTGGTTGTTATGTAAGCAGGCACAACAGAGGAACACCACTCTGCCTTCTGGGGTTTAACTTTCTAAAACTCTCAGGGACGAATGGAGTGTTTCCACAACATGAAGTGAACTGGCACCTGTACACTTATCCATAAACTGTGATCAGCATAGATAACTAATGTTGAAAATCATAGGACTTCCCTGGAGGTGCAATGGTTAAGAATCCGCCTGCCAATGCAGGGGACATGGGTTCGATCCCTGGTCCAGGAAGATCCCACGTGCCGCGGAGCAACTGAGCCCATGTGCCACAACTACTGAGCCTGTGCTCTAGAGCCCGCGAGCCACAACTACTGAAGCCCGTGTGCTCTAGGGCCCACGTGCCGCAACTGTTGAGCCCGCATGCTGCAACTCCTCAAGCCCACAAGCCTAGAGCCCGTGCTCCACAACACGAGAAGCCACCATAGTGAGAAGCCCACACACTGCAACAAAGAGTAGCCCCCGCTTGCTGCAGCTAGAGAAAGCCTGCGTGCAGCAATGAAGACCCAACGCGGCCAAAAATAAATTAAAAAAAAAAAAAGAAAATCATAAAGCAGAATTTTTCTCTTCTTAAATTTTCTTACCACACTGACTAAATTAATTTCTGATCATTGAATTTGAGGAATATAATCAATTAAATGTCCAGTCTGGTTTAAAACTTAGTACTATTTAGTATCCATGAATAGTTCCATTTAGAAATTGTTTGGTCTCTCCTCTTTTGGATGTGACAACAACTGTCTTACTTTTTCTCTGTGTCTTATTTCCTCTTTTGAAAGTAAATCACCCTCTCCTAAATCCAAGAGAAACTGGATAATTAGTTGTTGCCTGTTTTTTGTTTTTTAGAAAAAAGCTTTTTGTAATAAATATGAAGTTTAATTATTCCAAGAGAGATAGTAAAGGCAACATCAGCTTTTCCTCACAGACTTTTATTTTCAGTATCATAAAACACTCCACATTATTTTTTTAAAAAACATTGGCCCTCAATAAAAGGAGATATTTAAGGTCTAGGGAGAGAAAACATAACGATCAGTTTTACTCTAAAATTTATGCTGTGTCTTTTTTGAAAGGAGGGATATCTTAAAATTTACAGTATATAAAACTTAAATCTGGGCTTCCCTGGTGGCGCAATGGTTGAGAGTCCGCCTGCTGATGCAGGGGACACGGGTTCGTGCCCCGGTCCGGGAAGATCCCACATGCCACGGAGCGGCTGGGCCCGTGAGCCATGGCTGCTGAGCCTGCACGTACGGAGCCTGTGCTCTGCAACGGGAGAGGCCACGTCAGTGAGAGGCCCACGTACCGCCAAAAAAAAAAAAAAAAAAACTTAAATCTCAGAATTGAAAAACTCTTTGGAAAAATAAAATCATTAATCACAATAAAGGAGAAATAAACTCATCCTGCCCTGGCATTTTGCGTCACATAATTAATTCAGAAGGGGCTGCCTTTCTCACGTGGCATCCAGGCATTCATCAAATATCTATCACAGGCTTCATAGCTTCTCTGCACTGTGCCGGGCACTGGGGTGTAAAGGTGGGTAAGACAGCTCGTGTCTGGGAAGGAGAGATGGTGCCGCTGGGTTGGGTTATGACAGGCTTAGGGGGCGCAGGAACAGAGGGGACAGTCCCTTTTTTAGCAGGGTGGATGGCTGAGTCCAGCCAGGTTAAGAAGCTGCCGGAAGGCTTTGCCTTTCCCACACCCAGTGCAGTGCTGGGAAGCCCTGGTAGACGTTTTATTGCCCCGGCTAAGATGGAGCAGGCGTAGAAATCCTCTTTGGCAGCCCTGAGGCAGCTGGCCTCTGTGACAGCTGAGAAACGAGAGCTCCTGGCCTTCCCAGCGCCTCGGTGTATGCGCTCGGGTGCTGCCTGCCAAGGCCGCGGGCGTTCCACTCCTCCGTTCCACAGAGAGTTATTGAGCACCCACCATGGGCCAGGTGCTCAAGCAAAGCAGCCTCAGGTCTCAGGGAGCTCACTTCTCTACTTGGAGAGGGGGACCTATAGCATATCAGAATGGTGATAAGGGCTATGGAGAAAAAGAAAGAATGGGAGGACCAGGAATGTGAGGTGGGGGGTATGTGGTATAAAATAAGGTCTTTAAGAAGTCCAACTGAAGACTCAGTCCCCCCTACCCTCACCCCTGCATTAACTGAGCACCCAAGAGCCATGGCTGCTGGTACATTAGGAGCCCACCAAAGAAAGTGACAAGTCGCCTGACCCCAGGAAGTGGCCAGCTCAGGAGGCCAGGCTGGTGTGCGTCCCCTCCCTCCCAAAAAAGAGTTTCCTCATCTGATGAGTGGAGCTGGTACAGCCCAAGTCTAGGGCAGTCGAGAGAGTTCAAGCTTGGGGAGGAAATGGGGGTCAGGAGAAGGTTTGTTTAGATGGAGGCAGGTCCCCTGGCAGCATCTTGGGAAAAAGAGACATCCAGCTCCCCAAGAAGAGCTTTGGCAAGGCCACAATAGAAAGTCGAGGTCCTGGGCCAAGAGGGCTGGGGCCAGGCCTGGGTGTGGATCCCTGCTGGGAACTGGAGTGTCAATGAGGAAGGGGGGCAGACGCCAGGTCATTGGAATGGGCTGGGAGGGACAGCTGTGTTAGTGTGAGCACATGGGGGCACAGGCCCCACCCCTCTGGGCACCAGGCTACACTGCGGACAGAATGAGGAGAACTCAGGGTCAGGACCTTTCTGCTGGAGCAGAGGGTTGGTGTAGGGTGGCCAAGTGGTAGGGGCTTCGGGAACCGAGCCGAGGGGGTTGTGTTTTTCTCAGACCTGCTAACCCTGGCTAAGGCTGACCTGCTTGTTCTCTCATCTGTATAAGCACCACGGTACTTTTAACCACGAGCCAAATAACATGGAGATAAATTATGAGTCTGATGGGAGGGAGCTAAGAGGGTGAAATGGCAAGGAATCCCCAGCTTTTTATGTTGAAAGCATAAATCCAAATAGAAACCAAGCAGAAAGAGACTGAAGTCTCCAGGGAGGAGAAAAGTACGTACAGTAAACACTGACCGGCACAGTGTGCCCTGCTGTAGGGACGCCAGGGTCAGAACAGCGTGTCACGTTGCCACTTTGATCATGGGATTTGGATCAGAGAGAACATGGGATTTGGACTTTGCTCTGGGTTTGGCTGTCTGCCGCCTATTGGCTGCACGACCTTGGGTAAGTTCCTTTCCCCTCTGAGCCTTCCTTTCTTCATTGGTGTAGCTGGAGCCTGCACTGGGATTCAGTCCCATCTGCTGAGCTAGTGGGGAAACCCCAGGGGTCGGAGTGGCTGCCAGGAGCCCAGCATGGTGAGCTCGCCAAGGGGCAAAGCATGCAGGTCCAAGAAGGGAGTAGATTTGAGTACACTGTGCTAACAGCGGCTAATCTATCCTGGGCCCTACCCCAAGTCTGATCCCCGGGCAAAGCCGTCTCTAAAAGCTAACAGATTGTTTGCAGAGGTACAAGCTCACCGTAATGGGGACCCCAGAAACGAGCATAACAGGGAGAAAGGCATCTTCTCCACGGTGCAGTCTTGCCTGGACGAAGAGGCAGAGCAGGGAAAGGGGTGGGACCTGGCACCCAGCCATGGATTTGTTGGTGAGAACGGGTAAGACATCTTCCCCCAGGGGCTCCCCGAATGTACAGGAGGGAAGGCGCTTTGCTGGGATTAAGTTCCGTGTAAGAGATGGTGGTAACAAACTAATATCTGGATTATTAGTCTTGGGGTGGCTTCCTTTGCCGCACACGTGGTGAAGGAATCTTGGTTAATACCTATCCCTTGGAGATTGCACAAGCTGTCCCCGGGCCTGAGCCTGGACACGGTGAATGCACAGCAAATGTCAGATTCTCTGCAGAAACCACCTAGAGACCCTTGGGCCCCTTGGAGGACTGTTTGGGACGACCCCTGGGGCGTTGGAGTGTTGCACGGCATTCCTATGGCAAAGGTTTGTCATCAAAACGTAACCTAACGTATATTTTTGAGCACCTGCTGTGTGCCAGTGAGGTATACGTGCTAAGAGGGGTTTGAATTCTTTTTTTTCTCAGCACTTTACAAAATACTCTGACATGCATTTTATTCACATTGGTCTTTATAACAAGCTAACGAGGTAGGATCCCCATTTACAGACGGGAAGACTGAGTTTCAAAGAGGCTAAGTAATTTACCCATAATAACCCAACTAATAAGGGGTGTAGCGGGGCTCAAACCCGTCCTTTCTTTGGCGGGAAGCTGAGACCAAAGAGATGAAAGAATGAGGGGGAAACGCAGCAAA
Organism: Grampus griseus; assembly: GCF_964374135.1. Classification (NCBI taxonomy): domain Eukaryota; kingdom Metazoa; phylum Chordata; class Mammalia; order Artiodactyla; family Delphinidae; genus Grampus; species Grampus griseus. The sequence continues at coordinate 36,742,634 of NC_138998.1, forward strand.
TAGTAAAAGCTGAGGTTCTGATGGGAAGAGCTGGAGAAGTCAGAGGGGACTGGAGCTGGACCTGACCAGGGGTGGATGGCGGGGGATGGTGTGTAGGATGGAGGCCGCGTGTGGGGACGGCTGGGCTCCCGGGGACCTTGCCTGTGCCCCTGGAGCTGCCCCCGACTTATCACACTTCACAGAGAATTCTTAAGGAAGATTTCAAGAGGAAACTGCAGCTGCTCACTCCTGCCAAGTGTCTTTGCTCCCGTCTTTCTGTCTGAGCGTACAAACCACCTCTCCTCACTTCAACGACTGCTGGCCTTGGGCTCTGTATACTGATCGTTTCTAATTTTTCCTGGAGGATTATTTATGACCTTCTAAAAGCAAAACCACATACTAAAATGTGCCAATATTAGAACATTAGTAAGCCAGAAATGATGCTCATTTCAAATAGCAGGGGGAAAGGGAGAGACGTGAAAAGGAATGCGCCTCTATGGGTCAGACTCTGTGCTGGCAACTGTGACATTCGTGATCTCTTTCAATATTCACTACTATGCAATGTGGAAGGTCGTATCAATTCCACTTTGGCAGCCGAGGAAACATTCAGAGAAGTGCTGTAACTTGGCCAAAGTCACGCAGCTAATAAGTGGCGAGCCTATGATTTGAATCCAGGTCTGACTTCCAATAAACCACAATTTACAGCCTGTGGAATTCAGGTGGAATCAAGAGAGGACGAATAAATACAGTTTACTGGACAGTAAAACTCTTGACCCTTTTTATTAATTCAAGTTTACAAACAATGCAGTTTCAAAATTACCAGCTTCCAGAGAGTTCTTAAATCAGTGAAGTACTCAGAATTCATGAAATCCCAACAATTAGAGCTTGACACTGCCTGAGATGCCACTAGAGGACCCGACACGGAGGTGACCGATTCTACCTATGAACTTTCAGTTTTGAGAGTGTCCTATCAAAAATGAGGCCCCTGTTGCACTGGGTAGAGGATGCGGTAGAGATTCTCCGATAAACCTGATTTCTTTAAACGCTGTTTAGGACATGTGCCAAAGCTTGACACATCCTAATCACTTTACTTTCTTTGGCAGCTCCAACCTTGACGAGAGAGTAGGAAATACGTCTCCGCTTTGACAGGAACAATGTGTGACATGAAAGACCTCAGATGCTGTGCAGGTTTGTGACGGTTCTTCAGAAAAAGCATCCCCTGGCTGTTCTGCTCAATGCCAGTCCAGGTGAGTCACTGCCAGCCAAGCAGGTATTTTAAGACATGAGGAATCTAAGCCAGAACCAGCAAAGAAAGGTGAAGGATGGGTTATCGCCATTCGCTTTGATGGTTGTCATGGTGCTGGGAAAACCTTTTCTGGTTAGGGCCCGGCTCACCGCTGTTTTGCTAGTGACCACCCAGACACGGGTGTAGGACAGGGCGTGTGCACACACACCTGCAGCAGACACCCACTCTAGAGGCTCACGTTGGTTGGGTCGTGGTTAATCGGCTGTGCTCGTGCGAATGGTAAATCCGCGCCCGACATCAGCTTGCAGGGAGCCAGCGTGACCCCGCCTACCGCGACATCACTGGGTGTTTTGGAGCAGAGTCCGCGGATGCAGGAACTACCTCACTCTCTGCTCCCTGCTTCAGCATGTGGCTCTGGAAAATGCCCCATCGCTGTCTCTTAAATAGGATCCAAGGCTCAGGTCTTCTGCTAATCTGAGGGACAAGGGAAAGCTTCCAGGTCTCCAGGAGCTGGGGAGAGGGGCAGGGGTGCTGCGCACGGGAAATGACTGGAGCCCGAGGTCAGGCTGCACCCTGGCGCTGCCTGGGAGGACAGCCTCCCCTGCTGGCACCTACGCTGCAAAGCTCTGCCTGTCTGCGCTGAAGGGGACCCCGAGGCTCCGAGTGGGAAAGTAGGCTCTATGTTGCCCTGTAGGACGACCCACACTATAGGAGCCATCAGGATGCACTGTGCTCTCCCCTCCAACTTCCCATAGGGCTGCCCCTCTCTCTCCAGCTCCTCTTTCACCCATTTTTGGGGTGGGGTGTCAGAGGTGGGGTCGGGTGGGGATGGGGTGGGAGCTACCATGCTACCTGGCTCTTCCTGAATCTCTTTAATTAAACCAAGCCTTTATATAAATGTAAAACACAAGCAAGCTCCGTACCTGGGGCCTGCAATCCCCTCCCCCAGATTCTGACTCACAGGCTAGGGGGGCAGCCTTATTTTATTAAGGGCCCAAGTGATTGGGCTCTAGGTGATCCCGGACCACACTTCGAAAAACACTGGGGCAGGCATGAGCCAGCCTGTGTGTGGGGTACAGCTAGTGTGAGAGATAGATTCATCTAGTGTCTTAAAAGAGTGGCAGGGGCTGAATTGTGATCCACACCCCCACATTCATTTATTGAAGTCCTAACCCCTGGGACCTCAGAATGTGACTGTATTTGGAGACAGAGACTTTAAAGAGATAATTAAGTTAAAATAAGGTCTTTAAATGAGCCCTAATCCAATATGACTGGTGTCCTTATAAGAAAACGAGATTAGGACACAGGCACGCACAGAGGGAAGGCCATGTGAGGACACAGGGAGAAGGCAGCCATCTGTAAGCTAGAGAGGGGCCTCAGAAAAAAAACCTGCAGACACCTCGATCTCAGACTTCCAGCCTCCAGAACTGTGGGAAAATAAATCTCTGTTGTTTAAGCCACCCTGTCTGTGGTACTTTATTATGGCAACCCTACCCAACTAATACAGATAGGAGACCTGGTTTCACTGAATAATCCTCTCAGATGGTAGAGAGTGCTTCAGCTTACTGTATAAACAAGGCTAGTTTTAAGGACCAAAGGACATGAGTCCCAGCCCTGGTGTGTCAGAGGTGGCTCAGGCTACACAGAAAGCACAGCTTCCAGTGTCAGACATGCCTGCACTCAGTGGCCAGAACCTTCTCTCCTGGTTACCACCTGAGTGGTTTAAACAAGACAGTCATTATTTTTTTATTATTTTATTTAAAATAGATGCACATAGTGCTTACTATGTGCCAGGTAATGTTCTAAGCACTGTGCAAATATTAACTCATTTAATCCTCATTACACTCCTGTGATAGATAGACACACAGACAGCAGGTTCACAATCACTTAATTCAAAATATTCAGGACTTCTTTCTCTAGTTGCTTTAGGTGTAGGGTTAGGTTGTTTATTTGAGATTTTCTTGAGGTGAGACTGAATTGCTATAAACTTTCCTCTTAGAACTGATTTTGCTGCGTCCCATAGGTTTTGGGTCATCGTGTTTTCATTGTCATTTGTTTCTATGTATTTTTTTATTTCCTCTTTGATTTCTTCAGTGAACAGGACCAGTAGGAAGAAGAACAAAGAAAACCCAAAGTCAGTAGAAGCAAAGAAATCATTAAGAACAGAGCAGAAATAAATGAAATAGAAATGAAGAAAACAATAGCAAAGATCAATAAAACTAAAAGTTGGTTCTTTGAGAAGATAAATAAAACTGATAAAACCTTAGCCAGACTCATCAAGAAGAAAAGGGAGAGGATGCAAATCAATAAAATGAGAAATGAAAAAGGAGAAATGACAACTGACATCACAGAAATACAAAGGATTATAAGAGACTACTACAGACAACTATATGCCAATAAAATGGACAACCATGAAGAAATAGACAAATTATTGGAAAGGTACAGTTTTCCAAGACTGAACCAGGAAGAATTAGAAAATATAAACAGACCTATCACAAGTAATGAAATTGAAATTGTAATTAAAAATCTTCCAACAAAGATCCAGGACCATATGGCTTCACAGGTGAATTCTATCAAACATTTAGACAAGCGCTAACACCCATCCTTCTCAAACTCTTCCAAAAAATTGCAGAGGGAGGAACACTCCCAAATTCATTCTACGAAGCCACCATCACCCTGATACCAAAACCAGACAAAGATATCACCAAAAAAAGAAAATCATAGACCAATATCACTGATGAACATAGGTGCAAAAATCCTGAAAAAATACTAGCAAACAGAATCCAACAGCACATTAAAAGGATCATACACCATGATCAAGTGGGATTTATCCCAGGGATGCAAGGATTCTTCAATATATGCAAATCAGTCAATGTGATACACCATATTAACAAATTTAGGAATAAAAAACATATGATCATCTCAATAGATGCAGAAAAAGCTTTTCACAAAATTCAACACCCGTTATGATAAAAACTCTCCAGAAAGTGGGCATAGTGGGAAGCTACCTCAACATAATAAAGGCCTTATATGACAAACCCACAGCAAACATCATACTCAATGGTGAAAAACTGAAAACATTTCTACTAAGATCAGGAACAAGACATGGATGTCCACTCTCGCCACTTTTATTCAACAAAGTTTTGGAAGTCCTAGCCACGGCAAGCAGAGAAGAAAAAGAAATAAAAGGAATCCAAATTGGAGAAGAAGAAGTAAAACTGTCACTGTTTGCAGATGACATGATACTATACATAGAAAATCCTAAGATGCCACCAGAAAACTACTAGAACTAATCAATGAATTCGGTAAGGTCGCAGGATGCAAAATTAACGCACAGAAATTTCTTGCGTTCCTATACACTAACAAGGAAAAATCAGAAAGAGAAATTAAGGAAACAGTCCCATTTACGATTGCAACCAAAAGAATAAAATACCTAGGAATAAACCTACTTAAGGAGGCGAAAGACCTGTACTCAGAAAACTATAAAACACTGATGACAGAAATCAAAGATGACATAAACAGATGGAGAGATATACCATGTTCTTGGACTGGAAGAATCAACATTGTGCAAATGACTCTACTACCCAAAGCAATCTACAGATTCAGTGCAATCCCTATCAAACTACCAATGACATTCTTCATAGAATTAGAACAAAAAATTTTTACAATTTGTATGGAAACACAAAAGACCCTGAATAGCCAAAGCAATCTTTTTTCTTTAATAAATTTATTTATTTATTTATTTATTTATTTATTTTTGGCTGCGTTGGGTCTTTGTTGCTGCGTGCAGTCTTTCTCTAGTTGTGGCGAGTGGGGGCTACTCTTCATTGTGGTGTGTGGGCTTCTCATTGTGGTGGCTTCTCGTTGTGGAGCACGGGCTCTAGGCATGCAGGCTTCAGTAGTTGTGGCACTAGGGCTCAGTAGTTGTGACTCATGGGCTCTAGAGCACAGGCTCAGTAGTTGTGGCACACAGGCTTAGTTGCTCCATGGCATGTGGGATCTTCCCAGACCAGGGCTCGAACCCATGTCCCCTGTATTGGTAGGCAGATTCTTATCCACTGCATCACCAGGGAAGCCCAAGCCAAAGCAATCTTGAGAAAGAAAAACAGTGCTGGAGGAATCAGCGCCCCAGCTTCAAACTATACTACAAAGCTACAGTAATCAAGAGAGTGTGGTACTGGCACAAAAACAGAAATATAGATCAATGGTACAGGATAGAAAACCCATAGATAAACCCATGCACATATGGTCACCTAATTTACAACAAAGGAAGAAAGAACAAACAGTGGAGAAAGGACAGCCTCTTCAATAGGTGGTGCTGGAAAAACTGGACAGCTACATGTAAAAGAATGAAATTAGAACACTACCTAACACCATACACAAAAATAAACTCCAGATGGGTTAAAGACCTAAATGTAAGACAAGATATTATAAAACTCTTAGAGGAAAATATAGGCAGAACACTCCATGACATAAACCACTGCCAGATCTTTTTTGACTCACCTCCTAGAGTAACAAAAATAAAAACAAAAATAAACAAATGGGACCTAATTAAAGTTAAAAGCTTTTGCACAGCAAAGGAAACCATAAACAAGATGAAAAGACAAACTTCAGAATGGAAAAAAATATTTGCAAATGAAACAACAGCCAAAGGATTAATCTCCAAAATATACAAACAGCTCATGGAGCTCAATATCAAAAAAACAAACAACCCAATCCAAAAGTGGTCAGTCGACCTAAATAAACATTTCACCAAAGAAGACATACAGATGGCCAAGAGGCACATGAAAAGATGCTCAACATCACTAGTTATTAGAGAAATGCAAATCAAAACTACCATGAGGTATCATCTCACACCAGTCAGAATGTCCATTATCAAAAAATCTAGAAACAATGCTGGAAAGGGTGTGGTGAAAAAGGAACCCTCCTGCACTGTTGGTAGGAATATAAATTGATACAACCACTATGGAGAACAGTATGGAGGTTCCTTAAAAAACTAGGGCTTCCCTGGTGGTGCAGTGGTTGACAGTCCGCCTGCCGATGTAGGGGACACAGGTTCATGCCCCGGTCCGGGAAGATCCCACATGCCGCAGAGCGGCTGGGCCCGTGAGCCATGGCCGCTGAGCCTGCGCGTCCGGAGCCTGTGCTCCACAACGGGAGAGGCCATAACAGTGAGAGGCCCGCATACTGCAAAAAAAAAGAAAAAAAAAACTAAACTAAAAATAGAACTACCATATGACCCAGAAATCCCACTACTGGGAAAACCATAATTCAAAAAGAGACATGTACCACAGTGTTCATTGTAGCACTATTTACAATAGCCAGGACATGGAAGCAACCTAAATGTCCATTGACAGAAGAATGGATAAAGAAGATGTGGCACATATATACAGTGGAATATTACTCAGCCATAAAAAGAAACGAAACTGAGTTATTTGTAGTGAGGTGGATGGACCTAGAGTCTGTCATACAGAGTGAAGTGAGTCAGAAAGAGAAAAACAAATATGTATGTTATTTTTGTATACTATGTATGTATATAGTAAAGTCTTATGTATTTTAACACATATATATGGAATCTAAAAAAAAAAAGTGGTACTGATGAACCTAGTGACAGGGCAGGAATAAAGACATAGACATAGAGAGAGAATGGAGTTGAGGGCACGGTGGGGAGGAGGAAGCTTGTTGAAGTGAGAGTAACATCGACATATATACACCACCAAATGCAAACTAGATAGCCAGTGGGAAGCAGCCGCATAGCACAGGGAGATCAGCTTGGTGTTTTGTGACGACCTAGAGGGGTGGGAGGGAGGCGCAAGAGGGAGGGGATATGGGGATATATGGATGCATATGGCTGATTCACTTTGTTGTACAACAGAAACTAACACGGCATTGTGAAGCAATTATACTCCAGTAAAGATGTATCCAAAAAAAATATTCAGGGCCAGCAGTGTTTGGTGTGTCAGAACTTGGGGACTTGAGAAAGCAAATGCATTGCATGTACTGTAGGCTGCATAATGTCCTGTAGCATCTGTGACAGCATCCTGTAATCAAACGTACTCATATTTCTGTAGTGAGATGTATAGAGTGCATAAATAAAGTAGCCTCATGTAACTCAAGACAGGTTTCTCTAGCAAATGAGTTTATTTCAGATCAGGTTTTGCTGCCAAATGAATTATACATTTTGGCATTTGGAACTTTTAAGGTTTTGAAATGATATTCTCCCTGTTTCTTCAGATGAAGACACTGAGGCACAGGGAGGTGAAACAGTGTCCCACATTCGTTAACTCACGGGAGGTGAGGCTGGGCCACCAACCCGGGCAACCTGGCTCCAGACTCCAAGCTCTTCAAAGCCACGTGGCTGTGCCCCTCGGTGCTGCCCACTTCTCGAGCGGGGCCTGACCCATCCGTAGAATACGGATCATGCCAACCTTGCAGCCTTGCTCTGAGGACCAGATACAATGTAAGTAGAGTTCTGTTATGGGTTGAATTGTGTCCCTCCCCCCCGCCAAATTCATTTGTTGAAACTTTAACCCCAGTACCTCTGAATATAACCTTATATGGAAATAGGGTCATTGCAGATACAGTTAGTTAAATGAAGATGAGGTCATTAGGGTGGGCCCTAATTCAATCTGACCTGTGTCCTTATTTAAAAAAAGAAATTTGGACACAGACAGGCATGTGCTCAGGGAGAACGCCAGGTGAATATGAAAGCAGAGGTCAGGGTGATGCTTCCACAAGCCAAGGAATGCCCGAGATTGCCGGCAAAGCACTGGAAGCTAGGAGAGAGAGGCATGAAACGGCTTCTCTCAGTCAGCGCTCAGAAGGAACCAATTCTGCCAACACCTTGATCTCAAACTTGTAGCCCCCAGAACCGTGAGACAAATTGCTGTTGTTCAAGCCTCACCCCCCCCCCCCCCCCCAGTTTGTGGTACCTTGTTACAGCCACCCTAGCAAGCTCGTACAGGTTCTTTACACAAGCACTGGGTTCCGAGTGGGAGGCCAATAAATGGTAGGTAACCAGGCTTACTATATTTTTAATATTTATTTATTTATTTTATTTTGGCTGCATTGGGTCTTAGTTGTGGCACGCGGGCTCTTTTGTTGAGGTACACAGGCTTCTCTCTAGTTGTGGAGGTTTTCTCTCTCTTGTCGTGCGGGTTTTCTCTCTCTAGTTGTGGCACGCGGGCTCCAGGGCACATGGGCTCTCTACTTGTGGCATGCGGCCTTAGTTGCCCCGTGGCATGTGGGATCTTAGTTCCCTGACCAGGGACTGAACTGGCATCCCCTGCATTGCAAGACGGATTCTTAACCACTGGACCACCAGGGAAGTCCCCGCTCTTATTATTTTTATGATGGAGGCTTCAGATTCTTCACAGAAAAATAATCAGTCAGTTAGATGATCTCTAAGGCCTCTTCCACTTTCCAGGTCTAATTTTGCATGATTATCCCACGAGGATAATTCAACTCCGCTTGTCACTTGCACCAATGGTCCAGGTCTTATAGCATTTCTTTGCTGTTTTAAAGATGGGAGGGGTGGTCTTAATAAGCAAAACAAAACAAAACGACGTGTTATGGGTTACATCCCTATACATTACAACTGAAACCCCTGAGCCCTAACTTGCCTTCTGATGTCCCTGCTTGTATCATCAACTCACTCAGCCGTGGGGTTTTTCTGCATCCCTTTCCCTTGTGTCTTTGGGGCTGCCGAGGTTAACCCACAGTGTGTGCTGGGCTACAAATTCTGCAGAGGAAAGCAGAAATCTAAGGTAGAGGTTGTTTCCTGTCAGTTAAGAGTGTATCATTGGAACCTATTTAGACCTGGAAAGTTTGGGTTCTTCAGGTGGAAATGTGTCCTCACACTGCCATGTCACTGAGCAGATAAAAGCTGCTTTAAGAGAGTTTAAAAGCTGTCGAACACTTTTTCTCTTCCTAGGACAAGGCACCGTTGGCCCCAGTGTAGGGAAAGAGGTAAAATGCTAAACAGTTTTCCTTAGGCTGCAGTGACAGGCCCCCCATTGTCAGAGCAGCCACATGGTATGTGGGATCCTTAGTCTCCCCGACCAGGGATCGAACCTGTGCCTCCTGCAGTGAAAGCACGGAGATTTAACCACTGGACCGCCAGGGAAGTCCCCCTCTGCCTTTTAGATTCTACACATCAAGTCAGAAAGTGATTTGCTGTAGGTGGGGTGTGGCCTCCAAGTCCCCATCTGTGGAAATAGGACTTTAATGGCTGTGCATGTTCAGAGAAAGGACTTCAGGTTCCTTTGGCATCCCTTTGCACCTGTTCTCAAGGCTGCCTCTCCCACGCCGTGTCAGCCCCTGAGCCTTGGGCCAGGGGGCTGCTTCCCACTGGTTTCCTGGAAGCACTTCCTGACCAGGCCAGGGGGCCTCTCTCACCTCCCTGCAGCCCAGGTGCCATCCCAGAGCCAGGAGTGGCTTTAACATCTGCTTAAGTCTTTTCATCTTTTTTTTTTTTTTTTTTTGGCGGTACGCGGGCCTCTCACTGCTGTGGCCTCTCCCGTTGCGGAGCACAGGCTCCAGACGCGCAGGCTCACCGGCCATGGCTCACGGGCCCAGCCGCTCCGTGGCATGTGGGATCTTCCCAGACAGGGGCACGAACCCGTGTCCCCTGCATCGGCAGGTGGACTCTCAACCACTGCGCCACCAGGGAAGCCCCCAAGTATTTTCATCTTTGCTGCCTGTTACTGGTTACCCTCCCAGGAAGTTTAGGAGAAGCGTACCTTTTCTTATCATAGCTGCAGCCTGCTGGAGTTCTGTTGGGATACGAAAATGCTTGCAGAGTGGGAGGTTTTACTCTGAGGATCTCATGGTTGGTGATTCCATCCAACACCAAAATGGGAGATTTAATTTAATTAAGAGTAAGTGCCTAATAGATGGAACTTCTCCGAAGTGGAGACCACACCTTGTTCATTTTTGAATCCTTGCTGCCTAGCCCAGAGCTTGGCACATAGGAGATGCGCAGTAAAATTGTTCGTTGGGTGAATGCACCTTTATTTTCTTTCTTCTTCAGAAAGATGTCTGATGTGTGTTAAGTCCGAGAATCATGACCACAAACAAGGCTGGAGAATGCTCTGCTTTGTAATAGCTCTCATGGGTCATGTCTAAGGAAAAGGTCCTGAGGCCAGAAGGCAGAGGTCCAGGTCTGGCTCAGCCATTATCCAAGAAACCCTGGGACCTTCGGCCTCCCTGGAACTCAGCGTCCTCCGCTGCAGCATGGAGGTCATCCTGTCTCCTCTGCCTGCCTCTCTGCATGGTTATGAGAACGTGACACGAGAATGGATGAAACAATTTTCTGAGAATTTCAAAGACCGTGCCGGAGGTATTACTTTTATATATATATTTTTGTTACAGATACTTGTAGACTTGAGCTGCTCGTGATTATCTTTTTTCTCAATCTCTTTTCTTCCACAAGTTCATGCTTAGGAACCAAAGCCAGGTTTACCTCCTTCCCCAGCTAAAGAAATATCCATCCTGGTAGGCCAGGCACTGCCAAGTGCTGGCCTCCTTGGAGTTCAGTCGCCTGTCTGGTCAGCAAACATTCCTGCATCACAGGTGGCAAGGGACAAGTTAAGTCGCAGAAGACTGGCCGACAGATAGTTGTCAAAGCCACCGAGAGCAGAAGCAGCACGGTCTTCTCCCCAGAGAACTGTGCTCCTCTACGCCTCCTTGAGCTGCGTCCAGAGAGCACTTGGCGCCCTTTCTGTCTAGAACAGGCCCAGCGGGGAGGTAAGTCGTGCAGCCAGCCAGGGACCAGGAGAGCCTGGGCAGGACCCTCGCCTCCTGACTTCCGAGAGCTGCCTCCGCCCCCTGCGCCTCTCCAGGGACTGATGGATGAGGCCGTGATGGGCGTGCTTGGCCTCCTGCTGTCTCTTGTTGCTCAAGTAACTGAGTGAGATGAAACAGAAACAAGCCACGTGACCTTGCTGCCTCCACCCATGCGTCCAGACAGCCCCTGTCTCAGCCAGAGTCACAGTCAGGCCAGTCGATCCGGGCTGGGCGTGGTTTTGGGGTCAGGGACCCCCTCCCCGAGGAGAAACGCCTGAGCTGGGTGGCCGCCGGTATTCTCTGAACACTGTTCTTGAGCAGACAAGATGTTGAAGCGGGGGTGGGCTGGGGGGCAGAGGTTGAGGGATCAGAATGATTTGAGTGTGCGGCTGCCAGCATGTCACATAGCTGGAATGGTGCGAGGCCTAGGATCTAGCTGCCTGTCCTTGGTTTACTCAGGGAATCTATAGAACGAGAGGGCAGAGGGCATGGCCTCTAACCCTCACCTTTGAAATCTGTGTCTCTAGCTTTCCCGCTTGCCCCCGGGATGGGCCCTCCCAAGCTTTCAGATAAGGGCGTTTCATTTTTTTTAAATAAATAAATTTATTTAAATAAATTTTAAATAAACTGTGTTGGGTCAGTGAGCAGGCTTTTCATCGCACTGGCTTCCCTTGTTGCGGAGCGCGAGCTGTAGGCGCGCGGACTTCAGTAGTTGTGGCTCGCGGGCTCCAGAGCGCAGGCTCAGAAGTTGTGGTGCATGGGCTTAGTTGCTCCACCACATGTGGGATCTTCCCGGACCAGGGCTCGAACCCGTGTCCCCTGCATTGGCAGGTGGATTCTTAACCACTGCGCCACCAGGGAAGTCCCAAGGGCCTTTCTTAAGAGCCACATGATACCATGGGGATGAGGGCAAGGTCAGCTGGGAAAGAGGTACCTCCTTGCAGGCCACAGAGAGGGGAGCTAGTCAGAGGAGAGGAGAGGAGAGGTGCTGGGCAAGGCACCACATAGACAACCACTGCAAGGTCTCCCTCCAGCCTCAAGGCCCAGCTCAACGATGACCTTCTTCTAAAGCCCTTTCAAATCCACCTGGGCTGGAAATACCACTTTCCTCCTCTCTACTTACCCAGTGTTTTCATTTAGCACCTGTACACTTAGCACCTGTTTACCATGTCCTCACGTTTTGAATAACTTTTGTTACACAAATATTAATATGTGCTTATTGAAGGAAAAATTAGAAACACAGACACTCACAAAGAAGAGATTAAAAACCGCTCAAATGTGCTACCTGGAGGTAACCACTGTTGGCATTTGGGGGTGTTGGCCCTGTTTAGGTTCATGTCTCTTTTCTCTGCCTGCATTCAGCTCTTCTAAAGCCAAGTCCAAATCTCCCCTCCTCTCTGTGTACCCTCACAGCCACCACAATGCTTCCATTCAACAGGGTCTCAGTTCGTGTGTTTTAAATAAATGGATGGATAAACAAAGGAAAGCACAGATGGATGAGTGGACAGAAGGTGGGGGAAAAAATGTTCTGCTACCCAAAAGTAGCCCCAGCGGAGGAACCAAGAAGAGAAGAGGAGGTGTCAGCCCTCAGAGTCACCTATAGCCGCCTTCCTCTCCCCTCCCCAGCCTCTCTGCTCCCATCAGAGCAGAATCAATGCCAGGAAGTGAGTGTGCACAGAGAGTGGGCCAGATCTGGACAATAATTATTAGTGCAAAGATAAAGATGAAGCCCGATCCCTGCCATCTGACCTGGAAACGTCAACCATGGCTTAAGGGAAAAGAGGATTCATGGGAACAGCCAAGTCAAGGTCGCCACGTGTGTGCAATATTTTAGGCTCAGCAAGCAATCTGGCCGATTCAAAGCTGCTGGTAAATGGGTTCCAAGAAATCTGATTTCATCAGCGCCGTGGACACGGGAGTACGTCCCCATGACTTGCCCCTCACTGGGTTGAAGATTATCAATGATTTATCTGGAGCAGAAACAGCAGGATTCCACATTACATCTTGGAAGGCAGCCGGAGCAAAGGCAGAGAATTAACAAACCTTTATTATTAATTCCAATACCACAACGCCCCATGGGTTCTGCAGCAAATCACGGGCTCTCTTAACAGGAGTTTCTCTGTGTTTAAGTGGAGCTGATTTTTTGTTTGTTTGTTTGTTTTTGGGGGGGTTGTTTTTTTAATGGGGCTTGTCCTCATTCTTAACTATAAAGACAACCTCAAAGTCACAAATGTTCATTAATCATGCACAAGTCCAGAGCATGCTCTGTGCTACAGGAAAAGCAAACTAAGTCAGACAGTCCCTGTATTGCATTCACACAAACATCAAACCTTAATTGAGGCTGTTCTATGTGCCAAACACTGTGCAAGGCGTTGGGTTTTACAGCACATTACAGTTATGATCCTGTTTTAAAGGCGGAGAGGGACTTCCCTGGTGGTCCAGTGGTTAAGAATCCGCCTTCTGGGACTTCCCTGGTGGCGTAGTGGTTAAGAATCCACCTGCCAATGCAGGGGACACCACGGGTTTGATCCCTGGTCCAGGAATATCCCACATGCTGCAGAGCAACTAAGCCCGTGCGCCACAACTACTGAGCCTGCGCTCTAGAGCCCGCGAGCCACAACTACTGAGCCCATGTGCCACAACTACTGAAGCCCGTGTGCCTAGAGCCTGTGCTCCACAACAAGGAGTAGCCCCCACTCGCCGCAACTAGAGAAAGCCTGCGTACAGCACCGAAGACCCAATGCAGCCAAAAAAAAAAAGAATCCACCTTCCCACGTGCTGTGGGGCAGCTAAGCCCGCACATCACAACTACTGAGCCCGTGCGCTCTAGAGCCTGCACGCCACAACAAAGATCCCACATGCCACAACGAAGATCCCAAGTGCCACAACTAAGACCCGACACAGCCGAATAAGTAAATTTTTAAAATAAATAAAATAAATAAATAAAAAATTAACAAAAAATAAAAGTGGAGAGATGAGCCTCGGGGAGGTTACACAACTTCCCCAAATTGCCCACAGGCACAGAGTTTGTAAGAGACTTGGGATTAGAATAAAGGGAAAGAATCTGACAGTTTTTTATTTTTATGATCATTTTAGCTCCATTTCAGTAACCTTAGAAATACTCAGCCAACATTCGTGTGAGTTTCCCTCTCACTAGCCCAAAACAAGCCCCAGTTCATGCCAGGGGAGTGGGAAAGAGGTCTACTACCCTCATTTACTCTCCTACTGCTATGTGCAAAGCCAAATGTCAACTGGGCCCTGCTCTCTGCTTATTCACAGTGATCTGCTGATGCCTGCCCTCCACGTGGTGCCCAGAGATGGCCATGGTGCAAGGGCTGATCATGGGCCCCAAACCAACAGCGACGAGCAGGAGAGGAAGGTAGTTTTGCTCCCAGCTTGAGTGTTTTTTCTCCTCAACCTCAGAGCAGCATTCAGGTGCTGAGGGAAAGGATCCTGAATTTTGGAGCCCTGCAGACTGGGATTCAAACCCCAGCCCAACCTTCTGCAAGTTGTGTGAGCTTGGGCAAGCCTTTCAGCCTCTCTGTGGCTTCACTTTCTCCCCCACTAAATGGAGGCCATACCTACCCTGCAGAGGGTTTCAATGCGGTAACGTCAGCCCGCTGTTGCTCAATCAATAGTAGCCATTTAGTATTGTCCAAACTAAATTCCACCCAAGAAGCAGAGTCATGATTTTTTTTGGGGGGGGGGGTGTACGTGGGTCTCTCACTGCTGTGGCCTCCCCCACCGCGGAGCACAGTCTCCGGACACGCAGGCCCAGCAGCCACGGCCCACGGGCCCAGCCGCTCCGCGGCACGTGGGACCCTCCTGGACTGGGGCAGGAACCCGTGTCCCCTGCATCGGCAGGCAGACTCTCAAGCACTGCGCCACCAGGGAAGCCCCAGAGTCACGATTTTTTAAGCCGTGAACTAACAAGTATTTATTAAAGATCCATGTTTTAAGCAGGAAGATAAAGAGAAACCTTGCCCACCCTCTCCAGGCATGAGGGACCCAGGCAGGGAGTAAATAAAACCCGTGGCCATGTGCAACTCTCCTGCAGCTCAAGCATCCGAGATACAGGAAGTGAGATAAAATTCTCCGGAGTGTCTCCAGCTTTGGAGATAAAGACCATGAGTGTGGGCCGATGGAGGCCCCTAGGAGACCCCTAAGGCTGCACCCCAGGTCCCCCTCACCGGCTTTCTTTCCACTCCCTGTTCCCTTCTCCCTGTTCCCCGGAGTTTGCTTTCTCGCTCGAGCAGGTATTTTCCTTCCCGAGAGCCACCGAGGGCCCCGGGTACCCTCAGGTTATCTGCCCCGGGCCAGCCGGCTCCTCGCCGGGCTCTGACCTCACCTCGGCGTCAGTCTTATCAGGTGTGGACAGAACCGTCTCCCCACTCTGGGAGCTCCAAGCCCAGGATTCTCCCCACACCCAGGCAGAGGAGGGCCAGCCACCTCTGGCCCTGAACATGGTGGCCACCTGCCAAACCGGGAGCGACCACAGGGGTCTGCGAGCAAGGCCGTGAGGCCCAGAGTCGGGAGGAAGGGGGAGGTTTACGTAAGTGTTGACAAGGAACAGAGCAGATGCTGAGCTCCACCAAGCAGGAGAGAGGGAGGGGGGCGCGGCGACTCCCGCCTCGGCTCCCCCGGGGGCAACACGCAGAGGGCAGCGGGTCAGGGTGGGAATTCAGGCTCCTCTGGGAACTTGTTTCCTCCCAGGCAGCAGGGAGATCCAGCTGAGCCCAGTCTTCTGAGAAGTGGGTCTTGGAGGACTGGGACAGGAAGTGAGGAGCCCACTGGGGAGCAGGGAGGTGGGGGGGGCCTCTGCTCACAGGTCCATGTCATGGACGCCACTGCTCTGTGTCAGCCCCTACGCCATACAGCAAGGACACTTCATATCCAGGCCGCTCTGGTTTGTTTAGGTTTGTGGCTCAAATACTCCCTGGGGTTCATGGCCCGGGGCTGCCGTCGGGGCAGGGTGTTTGATTAGAATTCATTCTATACAGGCTACTGTGTCCTGCTGCCCCAGACACTGGTTTGTTTGTACCAGGACTCTTGCCTTTGTTGGCCTTGTTAGGGTCTGTCAGTAAATGATAACTCATTTGAACTGTCCCCAGAATCACAGCTGTGTACTCGCCGGAAGCTTCTCTTGTCAGTGTTTTCACATTCTAGTGCTTGGAAGAGAGGCGGGGGCAGCGCGCCCCTCACCGTGGTGTCCTGGGCGGTTGAAGGCCAGGTGAGCTGCACAGACTCAAGAGGGCTCATTCCTGGCAGGTTTGCCCTTGTCAGCAGAAGAGACAGGTAGGGACACTGTGGGGATATGCAGCTGCACAGCTGTGGCCCACAGAAAAGAGGCAGCCCGAGGAACAGAAAGCTTGTCCTTCCCTACAGCTTGCGTTCCGTGTGGTGCCCCACTGTGCTTGTACCCTGGGAACAAAGCTAGGAATTTGTCCTCCAGAAATACCCCCATGTGTACCGACGATGGAGTTCATAGCAGAAGACTGGAAACAATCGAAATGCCATCAACAAAGGCCTGATTAAGAAATGTATGGTGTGTGTATACAATGGCACGCTGTAAAGAAAGCTCCTTGTGCACTGGTAGGAAATGATCTCCAAAATACAGTTACGTCCAACAAATATGACTAGGTTAGGAACTGTATGTTATTGTTTGTTTAAAAAAAGAGGGGAGGGGCTTCCCTGGTGGCACAGTGGTTGAGAGTCCGCCTGCCGATGCAGGGGACACGGGTTCGTGCCCCGGTCCGGGAAGATCCCACATGCCGTGGAGCGGCTGGGCCCGTGAGCCATGGCCGCTGAGCCTGCACGTCCGGAGCCTGTGCTCCGCAACGGGAGAGGCCACAACAGTGAGAGGCCCGCGTACCGCAAAAAAAAAGAAAAAAAGAGGCGAGTGGGGAAGGGAGAACATGTATTTATATGCTTGTTTATGCACGGACTGTCTTGGAAGGCTGCACGAGCTGCTAGTATTATATCCCCTGGGAAGGAATGTTCCCCGGGCGGGTGGGAGAGCTGGAAGGTAGCCGTTGACTTGTGCTGTACAGCAACCCAGGCCAAACTTAGTAGCTGAAAACCGTCACCATTTTACCCAGTTCACATATATGTGGGTTGGCTCTAGTGGGGCTTCTGCACATGACAACAGAGTCCCTAGAAGCAGGAGAGGGAGCCTAGTGCACAAACACTTTCAAGCCTTTACCTGCGTGACGTTGGCTAAAGTCCCCTTGGCCAAAGCAATTCACACAACCAAGCCCAAATTCAAGGTAGAGAAATGGACTCCGTGTTTTTGTTTTTTTGTTTCTGGGGGTTTTTCTGGCCACGCTTCTTGGGATCTCCCTGACCAGGGATTGAACCCAGGCTCTTGGCAGTGAAAGCACAGAATCCTAACCACTGGACCGCCAGGGAATTCCCCACTCCGTGTGTTACTGGGAGGAGCTACAAAATGCAGTGGACATCAATCCACCACACAGTGAGGCAGAGGCAAGGACGGAGGGAGCGCCTTTCTCTTTGTAGCTTTTCGTACTTTTTAAATTTGAGTCGTGCCAATACACCCTCCTCAAAAAGAAGTAAAAAAATTTGAAATTTAAATAGATTCCCTGAGACTGGCTTTGAAATAATCCAGTTGTTGAAGGAAACATGGGAGGGAGAGAAGAGGTGGAGATACAAGTGAGACAGGACCAGCTGTGAGTCGATAGCTGCGGAAGCTCGATGATGAATGAATGAGACTCGTAGTGCTCTGCTACGCTGTGAATGTGGAAACTTCCTGCAACAGAACGTTTTTTAAATAAAAGTAAAGCAGGACTAATACCCAAAACTCAAGCTGATTAAAGCTCACTTCCATGGTGAGAACATTGGCTGCGTCATCCTCTCTCGCCTTCCCAACCGCCCCGGAGGCGGGGACTGTTTGCGCCCTGACTGCGGCCTTCCTGAGGGTGCTGACTGCAGAGGTCAGCTGCAGAGTGGGCCCACAGGGCAGCCCCGAGCAGAGACACTGGGTCTTGAGGAATTGTCTGACAGCAGGGAAGAAAGGAGCCTCAGGGAGCTGCCTCCACAGCGTGGGCAGGACTAGAGGCTGAAAAATCCAAGAGATGGGGTGGTATTGGTGGTGGCAGGGGAGGGGCTCTTTCTGAACCACGTACGGAGCTTCTGAGGGTGGGGAGCGAGAAGGGAGCCTTTCCGGGGATTCCAGACAAAACGTATAGAGCGTGTGGGCACATCCGAAGGAAAATAGCTCAGTGAGAAATGTACGTTTTCCTGCCTCTTCTTCTTCACTCAGGATGGCCACATGTGTGCGCTGGCGGTGTGCCCAGGGTGAACCTTGAGCCGCCCACGTGGCCTGGGCCCGGCTCTGAGGGCCCCCAGCTTGGAGCAGCTCTGAGAATGCTAAGCGCCCCAGGCTTCCTTTCTGTGGGCAGACAGGGAGGTCTTTCACCATCTCTACACAGTCCTGTGGAGGCCCTAGCTAACCCTGAGAACTTTCTCCTCTGTTCCAAATGTCTACTAAGAGGCAGTTACCAGAGGTTCTACCCTCTGAGGCCACGCTCACTCGCTTTTGTGCACATGCCTGTGAATGCCTGTGTGTGCATCTCCTGTGGCCACTACAGGACAGGGACGTGAGGGACATGACCGTGGCACTTTCTAGGCATCCAACTGTGTCCCCTACCCCACCTCCAGGCCAGGTTAGTTGACCCTCCCGCTCATCGTGCCCTACACCTATCTCTATTGCTGGATTCCCACATAGCTTAAACTTGTTCCTCACTAGTTAGAGACCTAGTAGTAAAGAATTGCTGTTCCATTTTGAACTACGGTAATGGTGTTGTGGTTATGTTTTGTTTTGTCTTTTTATTGAAGTACGATGTATACACTGAAACAAACCATATGTGTTCAGCTGATGAATTTTTTTAAAGGGGAAACACCCAAATTGCCAGCCTGCGGATCAAGAAACAGACCACTGCAAGCATTATAGGATGTTCTTTAAAGAAGAAACATTGTTTTTTTAGTAATACATTCTTAAACATCTACAGATGAAATGATATGATGTCTTTGGTTTGCTTCAAAATAATCTGCAGTTGAGGAAAGGTACAGATTAAACAAGGTTGATAATTATTGAAGCTGAGTAATGTTTACATACAGGTTTTCTGTCTCTCTCTCTCTCATACACACACACACACACACACACACACACACACACACACTTAAAATTTCCATGATAAAATGTTTAAAACAATCACTGTGGAGCCCTGGCTTCGCCTCAACCCAGTGACTGTGAGAAGGCATGAGGTAATAGCTGAGCAGGTGGGGTGAGGAATGTCTCTTTGGTATATTAGTTGCTCATCAAGAATCTAAGCGTCTAATGGGTTTAATATGCAAATTATTATTTTTTAAATGGGTTTTCAGGTGCCTGTCTCCTCTGTGTAACTGAGAGCTCCCTCCACGTGCTGGGCTTTATTCGTGTCTGTATCCCTGACCCTTAGCACAGTGCCTGGCACATAATAGGTGCTCATAAGCATTTGCTGAGCAAGTGAAAGCTTGAATTCATATCTTCCACAAGGCCTGACGCAGCCCCAAGATGGCACAGGTGCACAAAGTGCTTCATAACTTGAACTGAAATCAATACTACCAACCTCTCTTTCTTCTTTGCAGCTGCTTTCAAACAATAAATTATTCAAATCCTAAACTGTCAGAATTGAGAGGGACTCAAGAGACCACTGTCTACAAACTTCTCATATGATAGATGAGGAAACCAAAGTGCAAAGAAGAAAGTGACCTTTTCAAGGTCACACAGCTGGTAGGGACAGAGCCTGAATCGGAACTCAGGCTCCTAGAGCCCAGGCTGGCCTCTTTTTGTTCTACCATCCAGCTCCACAGCTGTGAATTTGACACGTACCCACAATTCTATTTTCACAGGTAAAGAAAGAGAACTTCAAAGAAGTAACTAGAATTTTTCACGGTCTTGGGTTATTGTGACTCCATAGCTTTCTCCAGAACGGTGTTCTCCACATTGTATTTTGTCTCTTACTTCAAGAAAACTTAAAATTCGAAAACCTTAATTTTCAAAACAAACAGAGGGGTGATTATTCTCATTAGAAACGGCTTTGGCGCACATTTCTTTTAAAGAGGTGAACTCTCTCAAGTGTCTCTGAAACATGAGTCAGTTTCTAACAATTCCATCTGCATCCAGCTTGTTAGGAATGAAGCAACTGAATAAAATCAGGCACAGCCCGAGCCACAGCCTCACAGCCCTGTCATGTCAAGTGTCACGAGGGCACTTTCAACATACCCAAGCCAAAAAATAAACAAATCAATCAGAGATAACACACCAAGAGTGGAAATAAATGGAAAACACACACACACACACACACACACACACACACGAGGAAAAAAAATCAAGCACTTCATAACATATCTTTTTAAAAACATATGTTGATTTAAAGAAGTTTTTAAATTAAAATATTAGGATAATTTTGCCTTATAGTTTAATTTTGTTGGCACTAAAAGCAGCATAACTAAAAAAAAAAAAAAAACAGCATAACTCTAGTGATCTTTTGTGTCACTCATGTATTCATGTTCTGGGCTTTTCCATGCAAAAGTATTTTGCAGCTTTGCCCAGTACTTCTTTCAAGAATCTTGTGACACTTCCATCCCCTGACCCAACAGGGGCGGCCAGATGTCTTTGCTGTTAAGAGGATTACTGAGATGTTCTCCTTTATATAATCCAGAAGACTGGGAATAACAGGAAAGAGCAAATAAGAGATGTCAAGGAGAGAGGTTACAAGCAAGGGCTGCTCTTCAAAGATGCTCTCTAAGCAAGGAGAGGTCAAAAAATGTTTTAACGGACACTGATAAAGCAGGGGCTCGGGAAGCTGGGTACCCGGCGCCAGTTTCCTAGGCAAGCAGAGGGGTTAGCTTACATCCTCCATTAAGGGTTAAGCTTTAAGCCCAAGAGCTTTGGGTGAGTCAGGGCCAGAGCCTGGTGAAGAAAGGAGACACCTTATCTCTAATCAGCCTGGCCTCAAAATAGCTCTCTCTTCCCTCGGGCAGAGACCCGTCATCCCTGCACAGCACAGCACAGCACAGCAGTGTGGAGGTGCCCCAGCCCACTGAGTCAGAAAGTCAATGAGTGTGCTTTATTCATCTCTTGCACAAGTTAGAGCTCTCTGGGTGAAGCATTGCAAAATTTAGCAGCCTTCAAGATGGCTTGACTAGAATCAGGATGTTCCAGTCAGGAAGGACCTTACAATTTACCTGGATCAACCGGTCATTTTACAGATGGATAAACTGAGACCCAGCGAGAAGAAATGATTTGCACAAGAAAACACAGGGAGTCCATGGCTGGGCCAAAGGCGAAAACCTGGAACTAGAGCAGACATTCTCTTTCCCTGGCAGTGCTGCTGTACTTGTCTGAAAAAATGAATGAAACACTCATGCCCCCCGGTCAATTTTCCTTCCATTGTTAAGGAAATCATTTCCAGTGCTCCGAGAGCTTCCAAGTCAACACTCTCACAGGCAGCTGTTGTTAAACTCTTCCATCCTGAGTTTCTCAAACTTCGTCTTCTATCTTCATTATCCAGGCAGCTTTACTTTTGAGGTTCTGTATATGGGATGCCACGGTGGTTTTTCCCCCACCCAGGCTGCTGGAAGAGAATGTTACAAATGGGTAATTGAAGGACTCGGGGAGTTGCTTAGAATGGGGTCAGACAAAAATGCCCACCCGCCTCATCAGCGGCTCACCCCTGCCGAGGGTTATGACTCACAGCTAGGGACGTGCCCTCCCAGGGGCCATCTGTGAGATGGCACAGCTGAAACATTCCTGCTGCCACGCTTCCTACACGGCCATTTGCATACTGTGCCCTTTTGTGCAGCCGCTACACAGTATGGGCTCTGTCGAGAGCTGTAGGAGGCACACAAGTTCTAAGCAGGGAAGGGGCCAAGCCTGGGGCTTGCAGATGCTGCTGGAAACTGCGCAAAGTAATGGGATGTAGAATGGGGACGAAGGGCTGGAGTGTGCAGTTAGGAAACGCCTGGCTCCATCGAGCTTTACGCAGTTTTGTTTCAGGTTGTCACCATCCAGGACTTTGTGTCTGAGACCAAAGAGAAATAAAGCGCTGAGGCAGAAATTGAATTTCTCCATGGTTGTCATCTCTTACATGTTCCCAGTTATTTCTTGCATGAGTCACTTGGCTGGACTTATCACAGCTCTTAGGTGGAAAGTGGACCCTAGTTGTTCCTCATATGTGGCATTTATTTTCTTCTAGATAGGCTCCAAGCTACTTCCCATAAGGCCCAAGGCTTTGGAATTCCCCTAGGGCCTCCCACTATAGCGCTGGGCACACAGCAGGTGCTTAATAAATATTTAATAACTATGTCCTATGGGTCAGCATCACAGTTCTACACTCACTTTGTCCTAAAGCCAGATCATGCCATGAAGGCCTTCATTTTACTCATGAGAAGGCAAAGGGCAAAGACAAATGATCATCCAGGGTTTACACACATTCAATGGCAGAGCCAGGCCTCAATCCCAGGTCTTTTGAAACTAAATCCAGTCCATCTATCTGTCTATCATTTATCATAGTATGGAGACAAAAAATATTATGCTAAAGAACTTTAAGCTAAAGTTAGTGAAAAGGGAAATAGTATTAGCTCATTGCTTGAGGGGTCTTAAAATTGTCATGTCAAATTTTTAAAAAGGATATTTTAACTAATATATCCTTAGCTTATTACATGAGTTACATGAACATTCTCAAACATTCATGTAATTATAAAAGTATTTCTTTCCTAGCAGGAGTTCAATCATAATCAATTGTTTTATCAGAATAAAAATGTTTCCTTTTTAGCTGAAGATCTAAAAGTTGGATGCAAATTAATGCCTAGTGAGATTAATCTCTCTCTATGAGGTAAGGTTTTATTGTTCTAATATCAACCCAACATGGATTTTGAACTTCTCAGTAACATTCATATTCATGTTCAAAGGCTATCCTATCAAAGGAATATCAACAAGTATTCAGTGGGTGCCTACTGGTTGCACTGCATGGTTCTGACTGGCCTTTAAGTTTGGCCATTAACTAACTAGCTTTGAGACCTTAGGTACATTCTAAAGGACCCAACATTTTTGAATGTCAACTGTGTGCCAGGAACCTTGAAACACACTTTACATATGTTATTTCATTTAATCTTCATGACAATCTTATGATTTACAAATGAGGACTCTGAGGAGGAGAAAGGTCATTAACCTAATGAAAATCACACTGCTAATAAATGGCAAAGCTGGGATTTGACCCAGATGTGAGTGACTCTAAAGCCCATATTTTTCCTGCTATACCAGAGCTTCTCAATCCTAGGTCATATTAGTATCACCTAAGGAACTGTTAAATAATACAGATGGCTTGGGTCCCACCACAGACCAATGGCATCAGAATATCTGGGGGTGGAACCTGGATTTCTAAAACTCCCTAAATGATTATAATATGCAACTAGGGTTAAGAACCACTGTATGAGGTACACTGAGCTTCAGTTTCTTCAAGAAGAAGTTTAGATGGACAGCTCTAAGCTCATATCTACTTCTGTAGTCTAATTCTGTAGTCACCACGTCTACTTCTGTAGTCACCAAAACTGTGGTGATAGTTGTGGGGGACGCATTGCTCCTTGAGAAGTCCCAATGTACTGGGAGTAAGCAGCTGTTACCCACCCTGCCAGGTACTCCCCCAACTTTATACTTCAGTGTAGGCTCTGAGTAAAGCTAGTTAAACATCCAGGGATAAGACTTTAAAGTATACAATTATTTCATGTATTTTTGAAATTTCATCTATTTATTTATTTATTTATATTATTCAGAACAAGGCCCTAACTCTAAATAGATTCCCCATGCCATCTTTCCCTTTCTGTCTCCTTTTCAGGTATTTTCATAGTTATTCGTTGAAATCCCTATTGCTCCAAACTATCTTAATGCTACTTCTGTACATCATTATATCAAAAAGTCTTTTGAAACTGTTCACAAACTTTGACCCAGAGTTCCTCTTCTGGAAATCTATTCTAAGGAGGTAAACAGCAAAAAAAGCTTTAGGAAGATGTTCATTTCAGTATTATTTATTATAGTAGAACATTAGAAACCACTCATACGTCTAATAGCAGGGGAATGAGTTAGTAAAATATGGTATAGCCTACTAAATGGTGAAATGGCCATCCCAAATGATCTTTACATACAGACTTTTAAATGATGTGGAAAAATACTAACACTTATGATACTGAATAAAAAATGTAGGGCCTACCAAATTACACAGAGTTAATCTATGAGTGAAAAATGACATGGAGTTGAGTAATCTCAACTATGTATGTTATTGAACCAAACTTGGGTCTGCTTGCCCCCGTGCAGTAAAGCCAATTTACTGACACCAGGTGGTGGTGAAGGAAAGTGCAGCATTTATTGCAGGGTGCTGTACAGAGTCCAGGACAGCTAGTGCTCAAAAAGCCCAAACTCCCTAATGGGTTTCAGCAAAGCATTTTTAAAGGCAAGGTGAGGGAGGGGAGTCCCAGGGTACTTCATCAGCTCGTGCACAATCCTCTGATTGGTTGCCGGTGAGGTAACAGGGCTGAGTCACAGGGGTTAATATAATCAACCCTTAGAGGCCAGTAGGCCTGGGGGCTATGTGCTCATTATCATCAACTAGTTAATTTCTTCCATTTGGTGGGGGTTTGAGTCTCTGTAAAGCAGCTCAGGAAATGTGCATCAGATACTATTATCTAGGTACTTCAGAGAGGAGCCAAAGCAGAGGATACGGGGGAGGGGAAGGCCCCATAGGGTCCTGCTCTATTACATGTACTTATTTTTATACATAGAAAAATGAAGAAAAATACTCAGGCAAAGGTTAAAATACCTGAAATTGTTTTCACCATCAACCCAATTCTAAATGTCTGGAGAAGAGAATATAAGTGGTTCTGGGGAATTCCCTGGGGGGTCCAGTGGTTAAGACTCCGTGCTCCCAATGCACGGGGCACGGGTTCCATCCCTGGTGGGGGAACTAACATCCTGTATGCCCCGTGGTGCAGAAAAAGAAAAAAAGAAAGAAAGAAAGAGAGAAATTTAAAAAGTAGTTCTAAAACAGGCCCCGTCCAGAAAATCTTACATTTGGCCCTTGGCCTATAGGCCTATGTGGACATAGGACTTATAAGCATTAGAGTAGAAACATGAAACCACAGGTCAAATAATTCTTTTAGGTGTGGGAAGCAAAGATCCCTTTAAAATTAGAATCAATATAAGGGAAGAGAAACTGAGAAAACCTACTGGCCCAAATCAACTCTAATCTAGGAAGGCTGTTAAGAAGGAAATGGGATTCACAGGTGAGTTAACTTAGGACAACCAAGGCTCCCATTTTCTAAGTATTTTCACATCCCTCTAATGCGGGTAGGACGCTTAGTGTTGGGCTTGGCCCCATTTCACTGATGAGGAAGCCAGAGCCTCAGGAAGATGCAGGGACTCGTTGGGTGTCACGGCGGCGGCAGCGCGCGGTCCAGACCCAAAGCTCCGTCCTCTGCCGCCACCGCGGGCCGAGACGGGCGTCGGGAGGAAGGCAGAGGCCCCGCCGCGGCTTTGGACCGAGGATCCCGCTGCCGGCTGGGACTTTAGACGTTATCAGCTCGTCAGAAGCAAGGTAGGCCCCGCGGGCGGGAATCCGAAACCGGCTGGGGCGTGTGGTTGACAGACTGGGGCCCGAGGGTCACCCACCGCGGGAGGGACGACCTAGCGTTCAGGCCTCCTGTCGCGTCTCCGCCCTGACGGCCGCAGGCGGGCCTTGACCTTGCCTGGGCTCGTCGTGGGCCCCGCGTGCCTGTGTTCCTGTGCTTCGGTGTCTGGTTTTCCCTCTCTGACAAATTGAACCTTGTACTTTTTGCAAAGGACCTGTGTTTGTTCAGCAATCGACCAGCAGCGGGAAAATTGCAGGCGGCGGCCGGGTTTGTGGAGGGCTTTCCAGATGCCAGGAGGTCCGGGGGGCCCTCCAGGCCTTCAAGTCAGCTGGTGACTTGAGCTGAACCCCAGGTGGCTGCCCTAAACTGAGGGTTCCTAAAGCTTCCTTAGGCCAAGATTTGTAATGAAGGATGTCCTAGGCCACAATGCAGTGACCATCTAGTATATTTTGACCATCTGAAAGCCCTCTTTAGCCTTAAGAAGCAAATATATTTAATGATGATAATGATAGTAATACATTTAGGAAGACTATGGTGATTCTTTTGTCCTTGACTTCTGTCTCCCCCTGCTTCTTTTAAATGCAAAACAGGTCCCCTTTTTGCTGTTGTTAGCTTCAGAAACTAAAGCAAACTATTCCAGCTTTTGTTCAAAATAGGGCTTAATCCACAATGGAGGTTTTGTTTTTCTAGATTTGAAAATCTATTTGGAATTTACACAAATGGCTTTCACCTCAACACCTTTTGTCCAAATAGAAACACAAAACTGTACTCCTCTTTCCTTCCACACACTGCATTTCCCGATATCTTGCGTACACATCAAATTGTTCGTCCTTAAACACTCTTATTAAAGAGCTATTAAATGCTGCTCTCAAATAATGTTTATCTTTGCATTTAAAAAGGGAGTTAGATGTTGCCAAGACAATCGGCAAGGGTAATATGTAAGGTACTCGGCAATTCTCTAAACTTTTCCTTCTCTGGAATCACAAGATTCTCTTCCTGGATTAGATTACTCTGGTACTCAATAGAGATGTGTTCTCAGATCGTTTAACATCATGCCCCTAAGCTTTTATCCGATGTCATTTTAAGAAATGGTCAGGTGAAGAACAACTTTAAATTCTCTGTAAAACTGCCATAGACATTCATTATGTTGCTGAATATAAAAAAAAAAAAACCCTTGCAAATAGTTTCCACTTGTACTTCAGTGCTAAGATAAAGTTTGGCTGTGTTTTCTTTTATCAATTAATGAAAGCCTCGGAAGGCATCCTACAGTTCTTTTTGCCTTCAGTGCCAGGAATCTCAGAGCTTCGTTTTCTGCTCCATCTCAAGAATCCCTCCTAACCTAGCTTTTCTGGATTAATTCCCATTCTATGACCCCTTTTCCCCAACCACCACCAGATTTTGCTTTTTCTGACTTATTTATACCGCGTTTGTTCATATTTTTTTTTATGATCCCCTCGAAACTTCCCAGAAGTGAGAGGATATAAAAATTAGTTATCCTAGATTGCCTCAAAATGTTCTTTCAATCTGCCTTCAACACTATCTTCTATCTTTTTTAGTTTTGTTGTCTGTTCAGGTGACATTCACTTTCAAGACTACCAAAGGCCTACCCAGAGTTGTGTACAGTCCCAGCGATCCTTAGCTCTGCTCCTCTCTCTTCATTCAAGAAAGATAGCTAGTCGCATGTATTACTGTTTCGAGTGAGTCACTCCCAAGCCTCAGTACTTTTTAAAAAATTAGTAACAACTGACACACAGCACACCTTGCAGCTCTGGGGGCCTCACCCAGCGCCCGGACCCTGGGTGCAGTGCAGCTGGGACACCGCAGCTCATGAGTCATTCCTTATTTTCCCTCAAGTGGTAGCACAGATTTCCTTAATTCAAGTGTGCTCAACTCATTGTTCAAGAAAGCCTGACATCTGTGCTTCCTTCCACACCGCAGGAAAACTTTCTCATTTCCCTAGAATTTATTTGCCAGCTGTGAGGGAAGGAGTATTAGCAAAGTTACTCAGGAAGCAACTGGGAAAAACTCTTGGGGTTCTGAGGACATTTAGAGGAATGGCTGATGGAGAAGGGAAGGAGAATAAACATTTCTTGAGCCTCAGCTGTGGGCCAGACACCATATATGTCGAGTACTAGGCGAACGTTTTTAACCTTCCCTGCAGGACTCTGAGGGAGGCGCATTTATACTCATCTTCCAGATGCGAAAAAAAGCTCGGAAGGGCTAAGGGACTTGCTCAAGTTACATCACTATTAAGTGCTGAGTCCCGGATTCTAACCCAGTTTGATAGATGATGGGGCTCATTCCATGTTCACTGTAAATTCTGCTCTCAGAGAGCAAGACTGTTAATAAACTACCACGAACTGAGGACACAGGGTCCTATAGTGCAGGCCTCAGGCAGGGGCTCTGAGACCAGGGTGCCTGGGTTCAAAGCCCAGCCCTGTCACCAGGTGCATGACCTTGGACAGATTACTTAACCTCACGGGCCGCCTGTTTCATACATCTACAAAATGGGTACAGTTGTTGTGAGAAGCAAAGTAGTTAATCCTGGCACAGTGTCCGCCTTCAATAGGTGTTATTTGTCATTCCCCAGTTCTACCCCCAGTGTTATTTTATTGCTGCTTTCTTGCCCAAATGATGGTGTTTTTATGTCTGCCTATGTTAAGAAATCATTTACTTGGAATGGTAGATCTTGATAGTGGGGTCATCTTTGGAACCGCCTAGGTAGGTTTTAAAATATTGATGCCTGTTTCCCACCCCTAGAAATCCAGATTCAGTTGATCTGGGGAGTAGCCTAGGCAGGGGGAAGAAGGTTCTTAGTGGTTCTTAAAGTGTGATCCCTGGACCCGCAGCTCAGTATAACCTCAGAGCTTGCTTGTTGAAAACATAAATTCCCAGGCTCCACCCTGGACCTATTGAATCAGATTCTTGGGGAGCAGAACTCAGCAAAACAGGTCTTCTGGGTGATCTGGCATCCATGAAAGTCTGAGAGCCAGTGCTCTAAGGGGAGGCAGAGCCCTGAGATAACCTCATCCTAAATACAAGGCCTGGAGACTGAGACTGACCTAGAGGACCTATGTATTCATTTACACTGAACAGTGAACCACTAGTACACTAGTCTCCCTAGAACCCTAATATGCTGTGACTCGATCAGCCCATCCTCTCCCAGCCCCAAGGAAAGCCAGGTCCCCACCAGAAGTCTCTTTATTAAATGTCGAAGGCCATCAAGCTAAACTAGCCCAATTTGCACATTTCATGATGGGGATCATGAAACCATGAACCAAAAATGTTGAATTCCTCTGAATCCACATTACCAAGAGTCCATTGGCTACAGCCCCTCCCCTCATATCAGAGTAGCCTGCCATAGGCCTGTGGGCCCTAAAACTCCCTCCCCTCTTCTGGGCACTGAGGGACGGGTACTGCTGTCCTTTGCCTTGGTTACTCTCCTTTTTCTTTGCTCCCGCCACCCTGCCCCCTCTCCCATAATCGGTGCGATCTGTCTTGTATTAATACACTTCAGAAGGTTTTAGTTGGATATTGCAGTCCATAGAGCTACTCCGTCCCTTCTAGTGACTCTGTATAACTCTGTTTTGACACCTGACATGATGCCCCGACACTCTCAGAGGCATGGATGTCTATTTCCCTCTTTTCCTTACAGGCAACTCCCAGAGCACTCAGAATTCTTCGGACCCTGTGTCTTGTTCCTGCTCCTTTAGCCATCATTAGTCTCTTTTGAAAATAAGAAGTGTTTGCATTAAGCTTTTGCCTTCAGTGTCTGTCCAGATTCTGTGGAACTTGTGATCAGAAGATGTCTCTCCAATGTCATACAATGTATCTTTCGTCATCTGATTAAAAGAGAAAGGCCATTGTAGCTTGGAGTGAAACAAACGCCTTCTGTGCATCTTTGGTGGTGTAACTTCTCACAGGAAAAACACTCATGTTTTTCTCATGCCTCATGGAACTATCCACGGAGAAACTTGTAGTAAAACTATACTTTTTTCTAAATGATTCATTTACTTCTAGATTGCTTTGCCTCAGCTTCGCAAGTGAATGAGCAACAGAATCGTGAAAGCAAGGACGAAGGAACAACAGCAGAGCGTGGGTGGGGGGAGCAGAAGAGAGAAGGTGTGAATGAATTAGCAGGGAGGCGGGGAAAGGAGGCAGAGGGAGAGACGGATCCAGGAGTATCCAAACTCTAGGCCAAGGAGAGGTTACTGCAGACGGGTGTTAAACTTAGTCTCAGCAATAGAGGCGAAAAGGAAAACAAGACATTCTGTTGCTTGCTCTGTAGCAGGATGTTAAGGGGGGGCTTTTCCTCCTGCTGCAGAATCTCAGCCGATCCCTTAAAGCTAAAAACAAGGGGTATTATGCGGCCATTCCACATTCTATGGAGGGCAGAAGCCCATCCACACAGAACTTACTAAGCAGTGACCCGTAAAATGGAGCTCAGTGACCCTGAGCCCATCCCCGTGGGATGTGGGGAGGAGGGGAGGGATTTGATGAGGAAGACAAGAGTGGTGAGTTGTCAGTGCGCTGAGAACATGACTCTTGACCTCAAGCCAAGTGGAGGGAGCTCCCAGAGAACCACTGGGAGAAGGTGGGGTGCCCCCAGGAGGGGAGGAGGGGAGATGGACATCTTGTCTCCTGGCTGGTCCAAGCAGAGCCGTGGAAATGCTGTGCCCCACGCTGTCACAGGACTGGGACAGAATGTGGGAGAGACATCTCAGGAGAGCTTGACCTGCGTCCCCAGGTGTTTAGGAGGGCCGGACCCCGACTGTCATAATGTCTGTAGTATACACTGAAATGCTTCTGACTAGGCAGGGTGACGCGGTGTGTGTTAAACTGTGCCCTTCCGCACACTCTAGAGGCAGCTACCACAGGAGGATATACAGTTATCTCTACCTTTGAACAATAGCAGAGGCTTTGCTAATTAGCATAATGAGCATAACAAAATGGATTTTATTTTGTGAAATTTAACAGGACTGGAGTTATGTGGATTGGTCAAGTGTTTGCGACTCTCCTCACACTTGTGTGAACTGAGTGTGGATCTAGGGGCCTGTAGCCTGTACCCTAAAAGGCACCAGGGGTTTGATCCCTAAAGGGTCCTTTGGCTAGCAGTTGGTTCGAAGGAATCTGGTTGTCTGATGTGCTAAACCTGTAGTTTATTTGAACCTTACCTCTACAACACTGTGACGTTTCCCTTGAGTGAGTCTCTTGTGCAAAGACAAAGAACTTTCATGATAACCTAATAGCAGAGTTGTGAAGAAATAATCCACCTCACCTACTTCTATGGATCAGCAGCTGCTATTACCTCCCACAAATAACCCAATGGTCGTGCCAGGCCAGATTGGCCAGGATGGTTCATAACACTGAAACTGACCTGGAAAAATCTAAAGGTGAGACCCTGGCTAGAGCTGCCTGGGACAGGAGAGTGGAGAGGAAGGGCCGAGTGAGGGTGGCCTGCAGGTGCAGTGCTGGGTGAAGCAAAGAAGTATGTTCACTGTGGTCAAGTGGAGACTTGGCAGGCGTCCCCACCCAAGAAAATGGAGTGCAACACTTCTTATAGAAAGTCAGGTTCTTTCCAGGCACACGGTTGGTGGAGGGTCTGACGGAAGAGTTTGGTAGGAGAGGGCCAAGGGTTGGGACACTTTGCTGGAGACCCATGTGGTTGGAGATCTCCAAAACGCTCCTTGAGCAAGGAGCAGTCATTTGGACATCAGCCACTTCCGAGTCTGTGAAATCGACCTGCCTCTTGCCTCCCCACCTTGGGAGCGGGAGCCGGCAAAGTGAGTGGCAGACAGTAGGAAAGTCAGGTGGGAGACCAGTCAGAAAGCCAACCACCTTTGTGCCCAGTGCCCGGCTCTGCACGTCTGCAGGCTTCAGATGGGGAAAGCTTCCAATTAGATGAGAGCTTAAAGCTCTGATGGGAGACTGGACTGGACTTCCATACCTAAAAATGAGATGTTTCTTAATACCGGAAAGTGACTGAAAAAGCTGTAGGATACGCCCCACATTTCACCCCCGAAAGTTGAAGAAATAATTCAACAGAGGGGGCTTAAAAGGGTGCTGATGAGAGGAAAATTGTTTATTTTTTATATCCAACTGAGTCCAACTTGATCAAGTATGTACAGCTCTCACTGAAGAAAAGGGACTTCATATTTTTATTGTAACCTTCCAAACTATGTTTATATTGCATTAAGTAGACATCCAGGGGTGGCAAGTAGTTTTCAAACATAATCTTTAAAGCCACCGACTGAATAGCAGTGGGAAGGAGGGGTAAGGAGACATGTGTCAGTTACCCATTGCTGCTATAACAAATTACCACAAACTTACTGGCGTATAGCGACACAAATTTATTATTTTACAGTTCTGGAGGTCAGAAGTCCGAAATGGGTTTCTCTGCACTAAAATCAAGGTGCAGGCAGGGCCGATTCCTTCTGGAGGGGCCAGGAAGGAATCTCCTTATTTTTCCAGCTTCTAGACCCTGCACGCTTTGGATTAGAGCCCCTTCCCCCATCTTCAAAGCCAGCAGCAGAGCATCTTCCAATCTCTCTGACTCTGCCTCTCCTGCCTCCTTTCACTTATAAGGATCCTTGTGTCTGTGGGATTATCACCCAGATAATCCAGAATGATCTTTCACCTCAAGATCCTTAACTTAATCATACCCGCAGAGTCCTTTTTGCCATGTAAGGTGATATATTCACAGGTTCCCGGGACTAGAGGGTGGACGTCTGTGGAGCGAGGGCAGGCGGCATTATTCCGCCTGCCACCGCACAGGCCCAGGCACAGGAGCTGGCCCGTGGTTCATCTCTCAGAGGACCCCTCACCCTGGCCTACTGGTGAGCCAGGCAAAACGGTGGCCTCGAGGAAATAACCTCTGTGTAATCTTGGGAAAAGCACGTAATCAGTCCATACTTCAGTTTCTTCATCGGTGAAATAGTGCAATGGGCTCTAAAGCGTCTTCCAAATCTAAACCCTATGCTCCTCTTTTCTTTGGCAAAATAAGCATTTGAAGAAATCTGGTTGCTTAACTCAAGAAGCCAAACTGATGTTTTTCCAGCGCACGCTGCCCAGCCCACAGCCCCGCCCTGGGCCGCGGAGGCTCCGACAGCCCACTGGACGGGAGACTGGGAGAAAGCAGGCAGCCCTTTGCTCTCCCAAAGGCAGAGGAGGGGCCTGGAAGGCACAGGTGGGAGGTTCCGGCTGAGAGACCTCTCCGGGGGGGAAGGCAATGCGCTGAGCCACCATCAAAGGCCTTGGGTGATGGTGCCAATCTCAGAAATGGCTGCTGACTCAGAGCTGCTCCAGTGGTCCAGGGAAGCCCCAGCAGGATGAGTCACGGCCCTCTTAGGCCTGCTCCTCTCAAGTCGGCACACGGGCTGCCTCTGATCTCCCTGGAGCCTCAGGCTCCTAGAACAGCACGTCTCTAAACACTGGAGATGGATGGAACTTCAGACACCATGTCACAGATATCCTCCCCTGTCACGTGATCTCGAGCTGGTTGTGTTTTGGCTCTCCAGCTACTCGGATAAATTGTAGTGTTTTGGTGGCCCACCTCCCTCGCTGGTTTGGCCTTAAGATTAAGGTTCACTTTGCATCCTCAGCCCCATGGGCCTCAGAGAGGCACCCCAGGTCCTCAGGACTCCTGTAGGCCACCTACACTTTCCATTTTCGAGGTAGTGTCATCTATCAGCAAGAGCTCTGGGCCATAGATCAGGGAACCAGGGCTTCCCATTCCTGTCCTCTGAGCAGCTCTGGGGCCTTCAGCAAGTCACACCATCCCTTTGGGCCACGTAGGGGTTTGATGGTATTTCTTCCAAAGCCCCTTCCAGCAGCCATCTGAGGGGATCAGAATAGATCATCCTGAAAGTCCTCTTTGGTTCTGGAAGTCAGTCATCCTCTGTCACAGAATTCCTGAGTATGAGTCTGGCTTGGCTTGGGGAAAGCCACAGCTGCCCCCAAATGCAAGCCTTCCTTGGATTAGCTTTTCCTGTGGCTCTTGACCGCCACATCTGTCCCCCTGCCACGAAGCTCCTGAGCCCCAGCCTCTGCACCCAGGCATTCTGCCGAGGGCCCCTTTCCTTTCCTGAGCAGGCTTCTCAGTCCTGCCAGCCTATCTAGGTGATAGGCTAGACTGTCACCTCTACGTGCCAGTCCCCTGGGGGAGGCGGTCAGAGGTGCGACTGTGGAGACCAGAAACTGGACCGGGACTTATTATTCATCCACGTGACAAGCCTATCGTTCCTGTTTCGTCGTCAGGCCTGCCTAACCAGACCAGCGCTGGGGTCACCGTGTGTGAGAGATGGGAGAGACTCCTGCCTGTGTGGTAACTCCGAGGGCAGGCACTGCTCAGCGGGTGGATGTCACCTCTGCCCCTGGAGCACCCAGGGCCCCCATCCACCCACTCCACCCTTCTAGGGCCTCTGTGTAAGGCCTCGTCCCCCTGCCTCAGGCCCTGCCGCACTTTGCCAAGGTTCCAGAACCTTCTTGCCCCCTTTGAACCAAACAGGTGCTCTCTGAAAGAGAACAGGGTTGCCTTTTGCCACATCCATTTCAGAGTCAGCGAGCATCTCATGTTTACCCTTAAAAGAAAAAAAAAGCAATCTTTTTCTGCTCATCCAACAGGGAGAAGCATGTATTTATGTCATGGGTTTAGGCACCACCCTCACCTCTGCAGAAGGACACAATGCAAATTATGTGTGTGGTAAACTAGCTTCCCCTGGGGTCCAGGCTCCGTGCAGACGGGGCCTCCAGGAGAGGGTCCGCCCTCCTCCTGGACGTGTGCTCAGCTGCGGGAAGGGAGAAAGGCCTATTGTTCCCGCCGGCCACGTGCTGGGTGTTCCCCCCACCGAGAGGCAGAAAAGCCTCCGGGAGATCGGATCATCTCCTGTCTGGTTCTGTTTGGTTTTGTTTCTGGTCTTTCCTTTTTTGCTGTACCTCCTGGCCCAGGCCACACAGCCCCCCCCCCCACCCGGCCCCGCGCTGAGTCCGTCCTGTACCCTGTGCACAGCGAACGCCTTGTGTGCACCTTTGATGTCCGCACTCAGTTCTGGGGGGAGTGGAGGGAACATCTCTCACCTGCGAGGCTCCCCGGAGGGCCGGGCAGAGCAAGTGAACAAAGGCACGCGGGGTGGGGGTGGGGGGCAGGGCCTGGGTCGCAATGCAGGGTCACCCCCCCCCCCGCCCCGACGCCGGGATGGGAACGGGGGCTGCTGCTCCCCGGTGAGTGTTGGGATGCGGGACGTGGCAGGGCTGCGCCGCCGGCATCACCAAAGTCTCAGGTCTTCGGAGCACCCAGCCCGCCGAGGCTCCGAGGGAGAGTCTCGCAGGAGCAGCCAGGAAATTCTGGTCGCCCGTCTCTGTCAGCGTGTGACCTCGCGCTACCCCGCGCCTCCCAGGGTGAGCCTCTCTGCCCCGAGAGGGGCAGTAAGTCCCGCCCCGCCCGCCTGCTTCCTGGGGCTGAGAGGCGCTAACACAGCCCTCTCCGAGGAAGCGCTGGGAGAAGCAAAAGGCCTTTGTGAGTCAGCGGTGGGAGTCCAGTTGCTCGGTCCTCACCCACGATTTACCCGCCACCCCGGGTCCCATAAGCATCTGGTGAGCTCGTGCTGCCCCCTAGTGGCTAAACCGCTCCTCATAATTCATTTCTCTTTTTCTTTAATTTATTTTTTAATAAATTTATTTATTTTTGGCTGCTTTGGGTCTTCGTTGCTGTGCGCGGCTTTCTCTAGTTGCGACGAGCGGGGGGCTTCTCATCATGGTGGCTTCTCTTGTTGCAGAGCACGGGCTCTAGGCGCGCAGGCTTCAGTAGTTGTGGCATGCGGGTTCAGTAGTTGTGGCTCGTGGGCTCTAGAGCGCAGGTTCAGTAGTTGTGGTGCACGGGCTTAGTTGCTCCTCGGCAGGTGGGATCTGCCCAGACCCGTGTCCTCTGCATTGGCAGGCGGATTCTTAACCACTGCGCCACCAGGGAAGCCCATAATAAGTTTCTTTCCAATTAAATTTCAATCCTCTCAAAATCATCAGAAAAATTAAGGATGACTATGTAATAATGAACCCAGCGTGGATTCAATCTATTTTTATATCAATGCAGTCATAAAAATGTATGTTAAAATATTTTTTAATGGAGGAAGTGGCCCATGAGGGCAAAAGTGCATAAAGCAGCCCTGGTCCCAAGGTGGGAAGCATGTTGGAGCTCGCCCTTCCCCAGGCTGCTACCCGGCTGCTGCCTGCTCCTCCAGCCCCGCGGGGAGCCTGCCCTGGGGACTGATGGTGGCCACTTGCCAAGGCCATCCCCAAAAGGGCCTGTGTTTCCCCCAAGATGATGGAGATAAGATGGAGGAACCGATGGAGATAGCAAAGCAACTTGTCTGCTTTTGTTCAGCCTTTAAAAAGCCTTTTAAAAACCCCAAAGATTACAAAATGCCTTGATAAATAGCTACCTTTCTCTTTGCTGATATTGAGACAGCACTAGTTGGCCTGGAGAGAAATTAGGGCTCTTGCATATTAGCAATAACAAGTGACCAATAACAGTTGGGTTCCCTCTTTATGAGAAGTGTTCTCACAGACTGCTCACAGCAGCCCCAGGTAGCAACTGCCCCTGTTTTCAGATGAGGAATTTGGGGTCTGAAGGGTCACAATCTGGTGAGAGTGGAACCATAGCTTGAACCCAGGGATTCTGGCTTCACACCCTTTGCCCTCGAGTGCTGGGAGTTGAATCACCCCCGCTCTGCATGGTGGAGAGGAGAACGCTGCACAAAAAGTCAACAAGCCTTTTTCCCCCATACCTTTGGAATTAGTAATCTAGTCAACACCTGTGGAATTAGTAATCTAGTCAACGGTCACTCTCTAGTCATGATGAATTATCAGCTGAAATCTCGTGCCCTTTCACCTGATTAAGCCCTTTCCTTTTCCCTTCTCATCTGACAGAGATTCCTTGAGAGCCTCGGACATTCCAGACAGCTCTTCACACCCCTCCCAGGCCTCTTCCCAGGCTTCAGAGGAGCTTCCTTTTAGACTTAGCCTCCTGGCATTGGGACAGGGATGAAAGATTGCTGGACTTCTGGAGGCTTCCCTCCATGGCTTCCTCCAGCCCCTCCTCCTAAACAGGCAGGATGATGGGCAGAACTGAAAAGAATGTTGTCAGTTTGGTGCCAAAGTATCGTCTTGCTTTGAGGAAGCTAAGCACAACACTGAAAAACGTGGACTAACAGTGGAGCGGCAGGTGGGCAGCCATGTCACAGAGGCCTCAGGAACCCAGGAAGGCAGTTGACAACCCATCATAGCTGCTGGGTTTGCTGAGAAGGGCTTCTGACACCCACAGTGCAGTGAAGTGACACAAAGACTTGCTTCTTTACCCATATGAGGCGTGAAAATTCGAGCAAGCGTGCAGAAAGCCTTCTTCCAGATCTTTCATCTCTGGTGGAACTAAGTGAGATTATATGTGGGTTCTTACACAGGCTAGGAATACTCACATTTCATAAACCTCTCTTGCATACCAGCCCCTGGCCTTTTTGCATATGTCAAATCACTTAACCATTGGAAACCCCTGTGAGGGATCATCTGCCTGGCTTTACCTACTAGTGAATTGAGGTTCAGAGAGGCTGAGAGATTTGGCCAGGATCACAAAGCTAATTAGGAGAGTATCAATTCAGAGCATGAGATAAGCTCCAGAAAATGTTTTGGTTTTTTTAAATAAATTTATTTTATATATTTATTTTTGGCTGCTTTGGGTCTTCGTTGCTGCACGCGGGCTTTCTCTAGTTGCAGCAAATGGGGGCTACTCTTCGTTGCAGTGCGCGGGCTTCTCATTGTAGTGGCTTCTCGTTGCAGAGCACGGGCTCTAGGCCCCTGGGCTTCAGTAGTTGTGGCACGTGGGCTCAGTAGTTGTGACTCGCTGGCTCTAGAGCGCAGGCTCAGTAGTTGTGGCTCATGGGCTTAGTTGCTCTGTGGCATGTGGGATCTTCCCGGACCAGGGCTCGAACCTGTGTGTTGGCAGGTGGATTCCTTAACCACTGTGCCACCAGGGAAGCCCTAGCTCCAGAAAATGTTGCACCCTTGAGACCATAGTTTGCCTGACCCAAGACACCTCTGTATACTTTTCTGCTTTGGGGCCGAAGTGAGCCCCTCGTAGCATGTTAGGTTAGTGTGTACGGTCTCCCCACTGATTGGATTTATAAGTTGAGTGATTGGATAACTTAGTTATGCATTTGTGCCCGTCCCCGCTCCGCTCCCTGCAGCCTCGGCCTTTGGCCCAGTTTCCTGTTCCCTGCCTCCACCACACATGAAGGCCGAGTCCCGACTGTGTCAATCCCAGTGGCCTCATTTGTCTGTCTGCCACAGATGTCTGGGCAGCTATGGGCAGCTGACCAAGATAAGAATGGAAAGTCCATGGGCTTTGGAGCCAGGAGGGCTTGAGTTTAAATTCCACCTCTGCCACATTTTCAGGAAAAACAACTCAGATTTTAGGATAGCGATGGGGATGAGGATGTTAGAGTCGGAACCCTGTGGTCTCAGTTGGCTGCCAAGTAGAGGAGGGGAGGAACCAGGGCCAGCCCTCTCCAGAGCAGGCTGGACCTTCCTGCCCCGAGTTGGGTAATGAGCCCACCGCTGGCAGCTGGCAGCCTTCAGCTCAAGGGGTACAATTTCAGGGCCCAAATAAGACTCCAGTGCCTCTGGTTCTCCAAATTCTCTCCCACACAGTGGTTTAAAACTCACTTTTTTTTTTTTCTGGGGGGTGGGGTACTCGGGCCTCTCACTGTTGTGGCCTCTCCCGTTGCGGAGCACAGGCTCCGGACGCGCAGGCTCAGCGGCCATGGCTCACGGGCCCAGCCGCTCCGCGGCATGTGGGATCCTCCCGGACCGGGGCACGAACACGTGTCCCCTGCATCGGCAGGCGGACTCTCAACCACTGCGCCACCAGGGAAGCCGTAAAACTCACTTTTAAGGCTCAGTGTAACCATCCCTGGGATGGGACCACACTTTACAAAGTTAAAGAGAAACAGCATGGGGTTCAGGGGAGCATTTGCATGGAGCCCATCAGAATCTGTGCTTTACACCTGATCCGTGGCCTGTTTTCTCATCTTTAACGTATAAAGCTAATACTGTATGACGATAAAGCTAATACTATATGATGATAACTAACACTGCTTCTCTCGAC
Source organism: Grampus griseus (assembly GCF_964374135.1). Lineage (NCBI taxonomy): Eukaryota > Metazoa > Chordata > Mammalia > Artiodactyla > Delphinidae > Grampus > Grampus griseus. The sequence goes on from NC_138998.1 coordinate 36,781,477, forward strand.
GCTTTTTTTTTTTTAATTTTATTTTTTTGGCTACATTGGGTCTTCGTCGCTACACGCAGGCTCTCTCTAGTTGCGGCGAGCGGGGGCTACTCTTGGTTGCGCTGCGCGGGCTTCTCATTGCGGTGGCTTCTCTTGTTGCGGAACACGGGCTCTAGGCGTGCGGGCTTCAGTACTTGTGGCACGTGGGCTCAGTAGTTGTGACTCGCGGGCTTAGTTGCTCCGCGGCACGTGGGATCCTCCCGGACCAGGGCTTGAACCCGTGTCCCCTGCATTGGCAGGTGGATTCTTAACCACTGCGCCACCACGGAAGCCCCCCGGTGCTTTTTACATAAGTTAACTCCTTCTGTGCTTTCAACAGCCTGATTCCCATTTCCTGGCAAGGCGGGCATGTAGGTCAGATCAGCCGCCCAGGGTCACACAGAGTGAGGAGCAAAGCTGGACTTTGAGCTCAGGCGGCAGAGGGCCTGCTCTTGGCCTCAGGTTCTTATGGGAGTAATGAGACCTTCTGCTCAGGTGACAGGGCAGGATTAAGAGAGACCCTGCATCTGAAGCTTTGGGCACAAAGCACGAACTCAGTTAATGCTCTTTTCCTTCCTGGCCTTTCGGATCTGTGAGGAGGGAGCCATAGCCTACCTCTCTCAGCAAAGGTCTGCCTTGCGCATGTAGGTCCTGGATCAGTCTCTGAAGGAAGAATGAAAGGGCGAGTTTTGACAAGGTGGGTGGCAGGGAGGAGGGGCGGGGGGGCACCAGAAATAGAGGTGCATATGCGAGGCTGCGGTCAGAGGGCTGAAGCTGTGGCCGGTGCCATGGTTCTCCCAGGGCCTGGCCTGCACACCCAGGTGCCACCACGCTGGCTGCGGGTTCGAGTCCATGAGAGGGGACTTCGGCTCCTACTGCCCCTTACATCATGGCATTAGCCTCAGAGACCCCCCGGCGCCTGGGAGCCCCAAACAGCTGGGAAGCCACTCGTCCCCTTCTAGTGCTGAGAGAGGGCAGAGGCTACTCCTTGGGCTGGCGGTGTGGGCGGTGGGTGGAGCCTGGGGGGCTGGTGTGAGGAAATGGGGCTGTTCTGTTCCAGGCCTAAGATAGCCCAGGCCCACACCCAAGCAGTGGCTGCCCTACCCCTGTTCTGGCCTGAGTCAATGACTGGCAAATGGAGAACCAGAAAGAGGTCTCTGTAGGGGCCAATGGAGACCAGCTCTCTGATGGAAGGACTCCAAGCCCTGCTGGCACAATTCCGCCAGAACCCGGCTTCACCAACCCAGGCAGTCTGGGCAATGGTTACTGAGGTACATTCATCTCTGTTTATCGAGATCACGCGGGCCAAGGCCAGGTGTTCCCCGGGCCAAAACAAGCAGACCTTGACCGGACAACATACCAATGTATTGGTTTCACCATGTTCTCTCTGAATGTCCCTCAGCTCGATGGATACAGCGTGATCAGGATGGTTTAAGATGACAGATGCACTGCCGCACCCTGCTCTGACATTAGTGTGTGCTCATAGGCACAGCCTGCTTCTCCCATGCACAGGAAGCGGGGCAGGTATTTTCCACAAAGTGGACTCACTGAATCCCAATGACTTGGATGTTTTGGGAGTGGCTGTTTAAAAAATCCTACCCATGGCTTCAGTTTGCGCTGCTCTTTGTAAGGACAGTCACAACCCCAGACTCTGGGAGGGGTTCCCACAAAACCAGCTGAACTGAGCTTTTCTTGTTCAAGATCTGCCAAGGATAGTGGAGATCCTGCTTCAGTTGCTGGCATTTCAGAAGGGTTCTTGAGATGACAGAACCTTTGCACTCTCGACGTTTTCATCATCGATGAATATTTATGAAGGGCCCACACTGAGGTTGCTTGACGTTCTGAACCTAGATAAGAGGGAAGGTTCTTTAATCAATTGCAAAGGGTGGGGAGGGGTTTACTCAGTCAATTGTGTTTCTTTTATCTTCTGAAAGCCTTCCTTTTCCTGGAAAAAAAAATGTCATTTTGTTTTTGCAAAGGAAAGAGTAAAGCTTTTGCTAATGCATAGTATTTCTTCAATTATCATTTGGGTTTCTGGATAGGGCTTGTTTTCTGAAACCCTCAAATTACCTTATTCCTTTGCACTAAAAATACTTAGAGTCACTTGAACATTGGTTGAACTCTTGACTGTGGCAGCTTGCGAATTCAACAGATGGTTTCATTTTTTCCGACCCGTTCTCTTTCCTTTTTCCACTCCACCCAAGAACAAATCATGCAGACACCACATTGCTGGAGTGAGTCACCAGGGAACCCATCACTGACTGAGCTCTCCGCCGCCTGCGGTCTAACACTGCCCCCTCGTGGTGAGGAGGGCGTGGCCATCTCCTCTCTCACCATCTCTTACCCCCGGGCCCTCGGGCACTAAAGGCTATGTTATGTGCTCTCCAGGGTGAAAGGCTCTGGGCTGTGGACTTTGCTTTTGCTTCCTGTTTGAAACGCAGTGAACCAGACTGCCTTGACCAAGAAAGCCCTCCCCTGGGAATCGGATGCTTGGAAAAGTGCACAAACTATTCCAGGCCTTTGCAGAAAAATTTAGCCTTAGCAGGAGCTCCTTCAGTGGGAGGCTGGGTTTTAATCTCCTTCCTGTTCCCAGAGGCTTACCCATGGCCTGACACTTGGTAAATACTCCATAAATACTTGTGAACTGACTTCAGTTAGTTTCTGTCATCAACAGTCATGTGCTGGGCACTGTTTTGGGTCCCTGATTAAGACGAAGTGTCTAGAGTTTGTATAAAGGACCGTCCCAGCTCTGATTGGAGTCGAGTAGTCCAGGCACAAGAGATGACACTTGCCAGTGTTTTCATTGCTCACGAAATAACCCAGGCAGTAGGAAGCACCCGTGTTTGGTAAAAAGGAGAGCTCCACTGAGGCTGTGACATCAGGTTCAGCTGTTCTGATTGGTGGGGATTGGGCTGTGCCTTTAAGGAAGTGATAATAGTCAAATCTATCAAGTACCTCCTACCCTGTACTGGTGTCCTTTATGTATATCATTAATTCTCACAGCCTTCAGGGAAATGTTATCACTGACTACGCAAAGATGAGGAAACTCAGGCTCAGAGGAGTTTAGCAATTCTATCCAAGGCCACACAGCACTGATCAGGACCAACGGGTTTCTAATGCAGGCTGGTCTAACTCCAGAACCCATGACCCTTCCACCACCCACTGCCAAGGAGGAAAGACCTCAAACCTTATCAGGTATCTTTCTTTGGGCTTAATTTGAAGCAGCTTCCAAAGCAGGCTGCTACTGCTTCTAGGAAGAAAGGGCCAAGTGGGGGAAAGCTGGTGGCCTCGGATACTCTGGGCATGACACTGAACAGGGCCACAGGGTTACTGGGAGCAACCCCAAGACTGGCCAGCTTACCGCCACGAAGGCAGGCTGGGCTGAGGTGTGGGCCAGGGCACGGCTGCTGGACGAGCTCCCAGGGCACAGCAGGTGAGCGGCATCCACTGCCAAGCTATGAAAGGCTCGACAACTTCAAATCTCATTATGTGAGCAGTTTATAAAGAGGCCAGTGATTCCAGGCTTGATATGGAAAGATGGGATCAAAATGGGCCTCTAGCAAAGCCGTGCAGTGGGTGAGGATATGAGCAAACCATTTCGGGTTGAATCCTGGCTCAACCACTTACTAGCTGGGGGAAGTCACCTCCTCATGGGTTCCCCACCACCACAGGGTTTTTGAAAGATGCTAAATGAGTTACTGTATGTGAAACAGAATGGCACCTGGAACTCGGTGCACATATATATTGGGGTGGCTGTCTATTCTCCTGCCAGCAGAACTTAGCAAAGGCGTATACTCTTAGAGTTGTTATCAAGGGTTCATGTCTGATTAAGGGCCCAAATGAGGCTTAAGTGGACATGGCTAAAGATACTGTTGCTCCTTTGAAAACAGACAAGTCCTTATTGTGTTCAGAATAAGGCTTACGAGTCCAGCCGATCAGAGTGAGATCTTCCAGCGCCTCCAGCCAAACAGTGACCTCTAGTGGCGGTAGTGCTTATTACTACCTCGTACTGCAAACTAAAAGGCTCCTGTCAGGAGAGAACAGATTGTCAGAGTATGGAAACTTTTATAATCCGTGAGGGAGGGAGGTTGTCCTGGACTGAAGGACAGTTGTTCCGGAAATTGCAGCCATGAGAAGCCCTAAGAACTGGCAGTGTCGGCATCTTGACCTTCAAAAGTCACTTCATGCCCTCTAAAGCCAGTGCTGATGAGAAAGCCCGAGAACTTCTCGTTTTACGCTTCCAGAGAACGTACAGATGGTGGAATCTTCCGGTAAATCATACATGTGAAGAAAAGTTTTTAAAATGTTCCTCTCAAAGCTTAAGGGGGTTCCCATTGGCCACATTTAGGATAATTTGAACAACAAAATACATAATGATAGTAATGAATTACAACGCACAAAATTAGTCCATTTACAAATGAAGAAATGCTCTTCCTTCCAGTGAGACTCTAACTAATACATGTAGAAGGGATGGTATTATAGAATTAGAAAATTATTTTCTTTATTTTGGCTGCGCTGGGTCTTAGTTGCGGCATGCAGGATCTTTTAGTTGCGGCAGGCGGGCTCCTTAGTTGTGGCATGCAAACTCTTAGTTGCGGTATGCATGCGGGATCTAGCTCCCTGACCGGGGATCGAACCCGGGCCCCCTGCACTGGGAGCGTGGAGTCTTACCCACTGGACCACCAGGGAAATCCCAGAAAATTATTTTCAGTAAATGTTTCTGGCAAAAATCATCAATGGATGCTAAAGTTAGCAGGCAGAATTATGATGAAAATATATGATCTTAAAGTATCTGATTAATTACAAAGGTAAAAATAGTAACATTTAAGTAGAGAACACTGGCAGACACTACCTTAACACAATGATCAAAGCTGACACCATCAGTAATGGGACAAATCGACATGATATGCCTCCTAAGAGGGTGCACTGAGAGGACACTCACTTCTGTTGTATCAAAACCCATATCTAACCACGAGGAAAATCCCCAATTAAGGGACATTCTACAAAACCACTGTTCTACACCGGGGGTGGGGATGGGGGGAAGAGGAAAAGAATCTTATAGTGATGGATTGGAATCAGAAGTTTCATACAAAAAAGTGTAGAAACAATGACACCCCAATAGCCAGAATTTGGTCCCTCCCTTAAAAGAACCTATACTTCTTAGAGGAGTGGCTCATTCCTAGGTTGAAAGCAGAGAAAGTACCAGGTGAGCCTGGATAATCTTGTTGTACAAGAAAGTAATGTAACGCCCCAAAATAAATGGGGGCATATCGAAAGGTCAAAGGAGCTGGCTTAAATTGGCATGGCCACTGGCCTAATTTGGCATGATTTCAACATCATAATGTATAATGATAGGAATGAATTATAACACATTGAATTTTAAAAATCTATGAATCCATAGATACTTTAAAATATTAAGGAGGTGGAGGGACTTCCCTGGTGGCACAGTGGTTAAGAATCTGCCTGCCAGTGCAGGGTGACACAGGATTGAGCCCTGGCCTGGGAAGATCCCACATGCCACAGAGCAACTAAGCCCGTGCGCCACAACTACTGAGCCTGAGCTCTAGAGCCCGCGAGCCACAACTACCGAGCCTGCATGCCACAACTACTGAAGCCCGTGCGCCTAGAGCCCATGCTCCGCAACAAGAGAAGCCACCGCAATGAGAAGCCCATGCACCGCAATGAAGAATAGCGCCCGCTGGCCGCAACTAGAGAAAGTCCATGTATAGCAGCAAAGACCCAACACAGAGGGGAAAAAAAAAAAATTGAAGAGGTGAAGGGAAAGCTCTTCTTTTCAGAAGAACAAATGTTTAAACAAACTAGAATTGGAAAAAACATTTTCCAGCCAAGGCCATGAATGGATGGTAAAGCCACTGGTAAAAACTCTCAAGGAACAGGAAATTCACTGTCTTCATGTATAACCCCACAGAGTACAGATTAAAGATACCTTTACAGTGAAGAAATCTGGTAGACACCACCTCGGTCAAGTGATCAAACTTAACATCACCGATAGTGGGCCGAATTGACATGTGCCCTCTGAGTGATACACTGAGAATATGCAATCATCTATGTAGCATGCTTCCCAAAACTGTTTAACATGAATCTAATCACGGGGAATTTTCTAGATTAATGTGGCCTAAGAGATACTCAACTAAATACAATAGATAATCTTTGATTGGATCCTGGATCAAACAACCAACCCACAGTTATACAGGACATTACTACAACTGTCTGGAGAATTCAAACATAAACTGTGTATTACATAACTGTATCAGTGTTTAAATTTCCTAAGCATGAGGACAGTTGTATTGTGGCTATGTAGGCAAATGTCCTTGATCTTGGGTGCTACATGCTAAGGTATTTAGGGGTGAAGTAACTCAAATCGTTCAGAAAAGAAAAAGAAAAAAATGTGTCTACACATAGATACGTAGAGATACGAAGCAAGTGTAGCAAAACATCAACTATTAATGAATCTTAGGTAATGAATATAAGGGTAGTGCTTGTACTACTCTTACAATTTTCCTTAAAGATTTTAAATTTATCACACTATCATATGGGGAAAAATAAAACAAATCTCCCCCAAACAAAAATGTCAAAGTGATGAAAGACAGACTGAGGAACTGTTGCAGATGAAAGGACTAAAGGCATCGTGTGATTCTAGATTGGATCCTGGACCAGGAAAAGGACATTGGTAGGAAAATTGGCAATATGTGAAAAATGTCAGTGATTATAGTTTGGGATCAGTTAATTTCCTGACTTTGATAATTATATTGTGACTATGTAAGAGAAATGTCCTTGTTTTTAAGGGAGTATGCACTGAGATACTTACAGGTAAAGGGACATCATGACTGTAATAACTTCCTCACAAAAATATCAGATCCATTACATACACATACACATGCGTGTATGAGGGAGAGAGTGATAAAGCAAGTGTGGTAACATAATATTTGGGAAACCTGGGTGAAGGATATACAGGAATTCTTTGTAGTATTTTTGCCAACTTTTTTATGCCTAAAATTATTTCAAAATGAAAATGTTTTTTAAAATGTTTCCAATTTCTTTCAACTTTTCTTATGTCCCTGTAGTGAGTTGAAAGTGTCCCCCCAAAATTCACATCCACGTAGAACCTTAGAATGTGACCTTATTTGATAGTGTCTTTGCAGATATAACTAGTTACGATGAGGTCATGCTGGGTTAGGGTGGGCCCTAAATCTAATGACTGGTGTCCTTATACGAAGAGAAGAGGACACATACAGAGAAAAAGGCCATGTGAAGATGGAGGCAGAGAATGCAGTGACAGCTACAAGCCAAGGACTGCCAGAAGAATCGAGGAAGGATTCTTCCCTAGAATCTTCAGAGGGAGCGCGGTCCTGCCGACACCTTGATTCCAGTCTTCTAGCCTCCAGAACTGTGAGCGGGAAGACGCTTATTTTAAGTCATCAAGTTTGTGGTCATTTGTTAGGGCAACCTTAGGAAAATGATAGCCACCCATCTGCTTAAAACGGCTCTCCGGTCTACAAGGCACCTTATTCTGGCATCCCCAAGCCTCCGATGATGTTAATAATGATAATACCATTATTTATTTAACACTTACTACAAGCCTAACACTGCACTAAGTGTATTATATGCACGATTCCTTTAATGCTTATCTGAATACAGCAGGTTCAATGACTACTTCACGGCTGGGAAATGGAAGCTTAGAGGGGTTAAGTAGTATGTGCAAAATTAGACAGCAGACCCCAGGCGGTCTGACTCCATAAGCCTCACCATTTCTGCTCCAATATTAGTTCATTATTCCCCTAATGAGCCCCTCCTGTAAGAGCAAACAAGCCTAGTGTGCCCTCTCGGGGCACACTCCAAGCTGCCCTGAGTCTATAACTCGAATCTTGCCTCAAGGTTACACTGCCTCTTCCTTCTTATCCTTTTAAATCCTTCCCATCCTAGGCCCAGCCCATGCTCCCTATTCTCTATGAAATTTCCAAGGCACCTAGGCCACAGCGGTCCCTCTTCCTTCTTAAACTCAGCCCTCAGTGTACTGCTTGCTTGGACCTAAAATATACTCAGGATTACTTTGGATGTTACTTGGCTTTTTAAAAACTTATTTGTCTCCACCCAGATAGCAAGTATCCTGCAAGCAGGTGTTAATTATATGCAGGTTATCTGCCACATACCTGAACATCAAGACTTTCGCTACCCTTATTTCTCTAGGTAGAAACCTATCATGAAAGCTATCATCAGGTGTATATGCAATTACAGTAGAAACTCGACATTTGCAATTTGACTGTTTTCAAGTTCGCTGACTCTCACTTTCAATCGTGTATAAAATGTCGTCTGCTACAACAAAAAGACCACAAATAAATGCTGAGGAGGGTGTGGAGAAAAGGGAACCCTTGTACAGTATTGGTAGGAATGGAAATTGGTGCAGCCACTGTAGAAAACATTATAGAGGTTCCTCAAAACCTGAAAATAGGACTACCACATGATCCAGCAATTCCACTCCTGGGCATATATCTGAAGAAAATGAAAACATTAATTCGAAAAGATATATGCACCCCAGTGTTCACAGCAGCATTATTTACAATAGCCAAGACATGGAAGCAACATGTGTCCATCAACAGATGAATGGCTAAAGAAGATGTTTTTTACACACACACACACACACACACACACACACACACACACACACACACACACACACACACACACACACACACACACACACACACACAATGGAATACTCCTCAATGGAATATTCCTCAGCCATAAAAAGAATGAAATCTTGCCATTTACAACAACATGGATGGACTTGGAGGGTATTATGCTAAGTGAAATAAGTCAGACAGAGGAAGAGAAATACTGTATATCACTTACATGTGGAATCTAAAAAATAAAACTAGTGAGTATAACAAAAAAGCCTCACAGATGTAGAGAATAAACTAGTGGTTACCAGTGGGGAAAGGGAAGGGGGAAGAGGCAAGACGGGTAGGGGATTAAGAAGTACCAACTATTATGTATAAAATAAATAAGCTACAAGGATATATTGTACAACACAGGGAATACAGCCAATATTTTATAACTACAAATGGAACGTAACCTTTAAAAATTGTGAATCACTATGTTGTACACCTCAAGTTAATATACATCAAATATACCACCCCCCATATGTATGTGTATATGCATACCTGTGTGTGTGATATTGTCCAATGAATGAAACTTGGTTTTTTTGAAAAAGCCCAAGAAAAGAATATATTTTGAGCGGAAAATTAGTTTTGTAACTTGGGGTGGAATACTAAACCTCAGGGTGGCTCAGCATTATGACGTGCCTTGTGCTCTGTTCAAAGATCTGATGTGTCATATGCTCTGTGTAGAACCAGGAAGAATCCACTTGTGGAATTTTTCTATAAGTGCTCCAGCAATGAAACAGCTGCCCGAGTGAGGAATTCCAGTTTGAAAAGGTAAACCACATTATACTGCAGGTAACTAGTGGAGAGATTTTGGGCACAGTACACAATCTGATTTTCAACTGACCCAGGAGCCTATACAAACAATGCCACATTCACAGATGTGGGGATTCATATAGGTCTTGGATATCTTTCGAGATGTCAGGGGTCTACTGCAACGTTCAGGCAGGTAACATCAGTGAGCAAAAGGCGTAGGATCCAAGAAAGATACCACCGTCCACACAGTGATAAATGCAAACTTACACCTGCTTCGCTGTTGCAATTAAGAGGGAGTAGACAGAACTGTAACACACTGTAGTGTGCACACCCCAACCGGAGGGCTGCTTGGTGCTAGTCAGTTGTTGCCTTGAGGGATTGTAGATCTCATGTATTCTAATTTTTATAAAAAAGTTGGAGGTCTAGGTTTTTATGTATTTCCAATTAAAAAATGCTAGCAGCTAGTTCACTAAAACAAACATTGTACAAACCAAATACCCGTGTGGCAAGCTAAGATTCGGCCCATGGATCACCAATTGGCTACCCCTGGGCTGTAGTTTATTTATCTGCCCCCTTTTGCCTGTGATCTCCAGGACCCTAGAACCTGGTAAAAGGAATATACACATTCACTGAAGGGCAGTTGGAATAAGAACATGCACTCAAACTTGAAAGATGAGGGCTTAAAAGCCTCATTCAGCAAATTAGTGTATGTGAAATTCATTCATTCCTCATTATTTATTGCATATCCTAGTACAGGCCAGGCACTGTTGTAGGATTAGGTAAGGGCCATACAGTAATGAATAAATCACATTTCTGCTGCTCTCTTGAAGCTTATATTCTAATAAGAGAGTCAATGATAAAGTAAAATAAGGTAATTTCAGATAGTGGCAAGCATTATGAAGAAGTTAATGTTAGCAAGGAATAGAACGTTGATGGGGGTTGTCAAGAGGGGCTTATTTCTGGAGAGGGGACCTGAATGATGAAGCCTATCACACAAGATATGGAAGAAAAGCATCCCGAGCAGGGAGGACAGCAAGTGGGAAGGACCAGGAATAGACGTGCACATTTGAGGAAGAGGAGGAGAGGTTGGTTGATGGAAGAGGCTGGTAGGGGTCAGATCACATACAGCTGGAGTCGGGTTTGTAGAGTGAAATGAGAAACCACTGCAAGTTTTATGTATTAGAACAACATGGGATTAACGTTTCCAATACATCATTAGCTATTGTTTGAAGGACTGTGGCAAAGACGTACAGACAGAAATGCTACTATACCTACTATTGAGATGATAGTTGATATAGGAGAGGAATTTGATGATATAGAACCAGGCAGGGTAGGAATTTCCTGTCCTTAGAACTGAGTTAGAATTATCCTGAGCAGAGGTGGCAAAAGCAGAAAGGTCAAGAGGACAGCTGGAATCAAGGAGACTGGTGTTTATTTCATGCTTTAATTATTAAAATCTTGTACTGTTCAGATTCAGAGCTAATCTCAGTGAGGCAGCATTCTGAAACAGCTGTATTTTGAACTGTGTTCATAGGAAATGTAGAATTCAAACTTCTCTAAGTAGTTGGGTGCTTTCTAACATGATTGTTTGGATTGCAGGGGTAAAAATAGAACCCCTTATGTCTAACACACATACTGTGTACAATGCTGGGAGGTAAGGGCCAGTTTGCAGACAAGACGTTAAATAACTTGCCACATCCCCTTAGTAGATGAATGACTTGAATGCAGAGCTGACATGGAAGCCCATGTTCCTTTTATTCCAGAAATGGACAAAGTTCAAACGGTTACAAAGTCAAGCTGTGTCTTCCAGCCACAGGATTGGCTCCTCTAAGGGACACGAGGGGATCAAGGCTGGACCTAGAATTGATCATTACTTTTGGAGCCAAGAGGTGGGTACTCGACTTTCCCCAAGAAAGGGCTTGTATTAAGAATCATTAGGATGAATACTAAACATCTTATTTGTAGATTTACAGCTGCAGTGGAAACCAAAGGTGAGCGGACAGACACAAATGGGGCGCGTACATACAAGGCTGTTGAGGTACAAGAAGTAATGTATTAACATCAGGAACTTGGTGAGATACCTGGTGAATGAGGCCGCAATTTAGTACGTTTAGCCTGGGTTCCCAGACTTCTGAACTTCAGTAAAAAAAAAAATAGTTACCAAGCCTTGAGATCTACAAGGAACAGAAAAATGTGTTCAGGGACACCATAGGGTTACAATCGGGCAACCCAGAATATGGAAAATTCCAAGACAAATGACCCAATTTCTTTAAATTTCAAGGAAAAAAAAGATGGACAATCTGTGATTTAAACCAAATATAGACCTTGTTTGAACAAACCAATTATAAAAACAAATGAGAGACAGTAAGGGAAATCTGAATACTAAGTTAGACACACTGTTACTTTAAGTATAATAAAAATATTATGGACATTTAAAAAGCCCTTACCTTTTGGACTGAAATACGTGATGAAATCATTTGTCTGGGATTTTCTTCCAAGTAAGTGTGGGAGGTGGAATGGTGAGTTGGTGAGGTATAAACAACATTGCCTGACCTAGAACTGATCAGTACTTTTGGAGCCAAGAGGTGGGTATCCGACTTTCCCCTAATAAAAGTCTGAAAATTAAGTTTTTTAATTTGGGTACAGCAGCATAACGTTGTCAAGCTCTTGACAACCTAGAAAACTGATTCACTAACAGCACAGGACAAAAATTAGGACACAAGGAAAAGTTACCATCTCAAAGCAACGTCTAACATGCAACCCTCACTTCACATGCAGATGTATCCTCCATACCTTCCATCTTCACAAAACCCCTTCACCCCGCGTACTATTTCCAAACAAGGATAGAGCAGGTAAAAATTTCTACACTATTAAGAATTCCGGATTAATTTGTTAAACAGGGCCTTGACATTTGCCTGTGCTTTTCTTCATGCCAGTCTTGTAAAGGAAATAAACTGTTTGCTATTTAGAGGCAGTTTAAGCTCTGCACAAATACTGTTACGGTTTAGCAATTTTATCATAAAAGCACATGTAGAAAGAACACTCTAAATGAACTGTTTATCCTTCCAGAAGTTGCTCATTCATACTAGGCCATGTTAGTTAGTTTTTATAGTCAGAAATGTAACTGATTAAGTATCATACCCGACATTTCTATATCCAAGTGAATCTTGTCTCCCTGTGAGGCTTTCTACTTTTTCCAGCCCCAACGCCCGCCACTGCTGAAATGTGTTCGGAAATCTTTGGAATCCTCTTCAGAAGCTGTAACTATTCTTTTTAAACATCCTTAGTGGCAGTAAATCTTCATCTCTTTGTGGGTGTATTTGATTTTTTGAAACAGCAACAAGTCATTTGGAGCCCAGTCTAGTGAACAAGGTAAGTAATCAAGATGGGTGAAAATTTTAATGGAAAATTTTAACTATAAAGCAATCTTTTATTTATTATGGCCTTTACGATCTCTAAATTGACTTCCAAAATATTGGGGAAATAACTCTCCATGTGAATAATGCTAAAAATATTCTTTGGCTATGACTTCTGGCTTTTTTTCTTTGTGGTCAGACTTGACTTTAACAGCCAGCCCGGGGGGTGGGCGGCTCACCTTATCACTTAGTTCTCCTAGCTTAGATAAAAAGCGTCATTAAATACCTCAAGAAAAATGTTAACGCTCAGTAGTTGTCTCTAATTTGCTGTCATGTTGAAAGTTCTGGTTTGCTCACCCTTGCAATAGTACTTAAAACCGACTTAAAATAACCTTATGGTACCATTTATGTGCAAATCAAGTTTTGACTTAGTTTCATGCTACAATTAAACATTTAATGTTACATTGTTGGGCCACACCCATTTGCTTTTTCCATATATACGGAGAAGATTTCTATGATAGCTCCCAATGCAGGTAAGAATTACATTTTAATCTCCAACTTTATGTAATGGAAGAAAGAACAGGTCTGTCAGAAAATCAGTACAGCCATTTTACTATTGAAACTTTTCTCTTTTTAATAATTTATTTAAATAAGATGTATGAAGCAGTTTAGAAAAACAAGATTTGTATTTTATTTCCTTGTAAAAATCTTTACACATGCAGACGAACCAGTGTTAAGAAAGTATTCACCATCATTTAAACAAATAACCACTTAAATAGAACAGTGTCTGCAATTTCATCTGTATAAAAATAAGATACATTTTTACAGAATTCACGCTCCAGTTCTTATAGCAATAAACAATACACAAGTATAATAATTACAATTGAACCTGACCATGGTTTTCAATTAGATACTGCTAGGGCATTTTATGTGCAAAAAAAAAACAAACAAAAAAGAAACAAACATAGTTCTTTTCAAAAGAAAATGTCCTCAGTGTTTCTAGAGACCTAGAGAATTTTAAGAAATCAAATCCTAATCAGTTTGCTTTTAATTGTTTGTTTCAATTATGAGTCCATACATCACACTGTAGATAGCCAAAATCAAAAGTTGATGCAGGCTCAAAGGAAGAAATTCAGCGCCTGTGCCTGCCATGTCCTGAGCGACTGCCACCATGGTGCTTGCCTTTATGAGACCTCTCAAAGGAGCGAGATCTTTCACGCCTGTCCCTATGGTGTCCCCTTTCATGCCTGTGTTTCTTGACAGCGTCTGAGTGATCCCGAGACTTGCTCTGAGATCGAGAACGAGACTTTTTCCTTTTATGACCATGTCTATTTGAACTTTTTAAATCATCTCTGGTATGCTTGGCTTTAAGGTGAGGAGAACCATGATTATGATGTCTTCTTGGGCTTTCACTGTGACTGCGGGACCTGCTTCTTGATCTCGAGCTGTATGTTCCAGATCGACTCCGCCTATTATTATAACTTAGATAATAAAAATTTGAGGTTTAGATTCAGTTTCTACTGCGAACAGATTAGTTTTGGTGGTGCTCATCATAGCAGGTTCAAAACAAAACTATCAAATGGTGTCAGTAACAGGCCAGACTGAAGACTTCTATTGTATTTCCCCACCCCTCACTACCTCTCCTCCAGCCTGTTCACATATTAGACAAATCTTGAACAAATTTACTATATGTCTATATTCCAAGGAGGGGAGTAATTATTAGTGCCCTAGATAGCTATTTATTGAATTATCTCCCACACGCTCAAAAGAACCACTGAAGAGCCACAAGTAGCCAGCCATCTAATTATAAAGCTAATTAGTGAAGTCTTTGGCTGTGATTGTCCTGATTATTGGTTATTAATTATTAAGTGGTCAGCCAGGCCCTGCACTTCAAAAAACGTGGACAAAAACAGAATAGAATGCCATACATACACCACCACAAAACAAAAAAGCCACATGCCTACAGAGCGTATTTCCAAACTCATTTCTCACAATTTACCTCATATTAAGCTAAATCTAGCCTAACTTTGAGGATAGTCTATGTGCAATTTTTAAAAAAAAAGCCAGAACCTTTACTCCAAATAAGACTGCTTTCCCTAAGAGAGTATCTACTTACTGTCTTCTTGGAGTGTGTGATCTAGAACGTGATCGTGTTCTTGACCTTGATCGACTTGCACTTCTGCTATTTCTACTTCTTTTGCTGTCTTTTCTTACACTTAAAAAAAAAAAACCCACACAATATTTTAGTTGCATACTAAGTATGTTAGAAATTAAACACATAAAAAGATTCCTCAGGCCATTTTTCTAACTCAAGTAAACTCACCCATTATAAGGGCTTTTGGAAGCCTGTTGTCTATCCTCAGGTTCTTTTTTGACTGTCTTCACATTAACGGAGATCGGCGACTTCTCTTCAGCTTTTACTTCTCTTGGTGATGCTGTTAAAAAAACATAATAAGGCATGTTAACTATTAGATTTTACAGAGGGCCAATTTTGTTTCTAAATGTGACTCCAAATACCATCCAAATATCAGTCCTCAGTTGGCTGTCATGAGAGAAAACAGTAATAGTTTCTTAACATCTTTGTTTCCATGCGACTGTTAAGTGCTAAGGCTTTCTAATAACCATACATCTTCAGTACTCAAGTCATTTCAATCCTGAATTAATCTTACATGGTTTAGAGGCTGGAGAGAATCCACCAAGGGTTGAAAGGGCTGGAGTTCCATCGGGATTCAATCCCTTTGCTTTTAATTTGGCTTCTTGTAAGGCCACTTTTCTTTTCTCTACTTCTTTTTCCAGCAATTCATAGTTTGGCTGTTGAAGAAAGTGAAGTTAGTATTTCTCTTTGACAGAAGTTTAGATTCTTAGCACTGACAAAATATTAACACAAACACTAGTAAACAGAATTACCTTTTTTCTGGTATAAAGCCTGAGCGTTTCTATGCAGATTTCCTGGATATCCTCTTCGGTAGTACCAAAAAGAAGAAACCAATGGGGACGAGTTGGCAATGGAATCTAAACCATAAAAATAGAATAGTTTACATGAAATTGTCACTGTTTTTATTAGGAGAACTGATACTTCTTGTGATTTACCCTACAGGGCTATAGAATATATATATCAGGCTATATATATAACAACCTACCTGAAGAGCTCTAGCTGCAAGGTAGATGCAAGCACATGCTATAGTCTCTGGTTGAAATCGAACAAATACATTGGTTCGAAGACTGTCATTCATATAATTCCTGAAAAATATTTCAACCATAAGCTTTGTATGTAAATAAACCAGTTCTTCTGAAGCTTACATAAAATTGGAGACTCAATCTACTTTATTCTTTTTTCTTCTCATATTTTTATCTTCAATATTCTAGCATATAACAATTCTTAACTCAAAAATCAGTAAGAGATAAGAATTTAACACTAGAATCATTCTTCATGTCTCATATATAAGCAAAGTCCTCTAAAATAATTCCTTATTATTCCAAATAGAACGTGAAGTTTTTTAAAAACATATTTCTATGAAAAGCAATGAAAGTCAGTTCTGACATAACCAGTTTCAGAAATAAACCACTCCAACAATACTTCAAGCCATTAATTACTGACCATCTCTCCTTTATCCACAATGAAAAGCAGTGTCAATCAAGTTCTTTCAAAAACTCAATACTGTGAGAGGGGTAAAAAAGGCATTTTCAATAAGCACTCACCAAATTATATTAAGAAAGCTAAGTAATCTACTTCAGAAAACCTGGGTTGGGAAGTGAAGAGCAAACACATACAACAGCCTTGTTTACATACCTTTTTGTGACTAAGTATAAATAAAAGCAGTAACTACTTCAGTTAACAAATTACTGGACTTTTATATTAGTGAACCCTCCCCACAAAATTCCTAAAGTATTGAAGAAATTTTACAAATAGTTCAAAAGGTTAACTAAAAGACTATTTCTTAAAATTCCTTACCCATGAAAACTGCTAAAAATCTGTTTTATAGAACATATATTAAAAAATGTCATGCATTTTATAAAAGTAATGAGACTTTTCTAGTATTAATATTTATTGAGCCCAAAAAGCATGGCAGTCATAAGTCCAGAACATAAGAATTACATCACTTAAGTACTGCACATCATCAACAGTCTTAAGACAGTAGTTGTGGCTGAACCACGAACTCCTTGTTTTGACTTTAAATAAGTCAGCACTGCAAATCACACAAAGTAAGTTCTAAAGTGCTATGTTAATATTAACATCTCTTAAAAATGAAGTACTTCTTTCTTCTAATACTATTGCCTCCAATAGCCCAGCAGCTATGAATTCAAGTATGGTAATGGTGCCCACTTTAAGCTGCCGTCTCCTTTGGTAGAATTCATGCTATACATACCAAAAAAAAATAGAAATCTAGTCAAACTCCTAACAAAAATCATTTAATTCATAAAGGCTGGACAACAAATCTATCAAAAATGAACTATTCATTTTGATAGTTACAGGTATACATTAAATACATAGGCATGTTGAAGAGTTACTTCTAGAAGCAAATATACAAATCCTTTTGACACCCCGACAGAACTAGAAGATGCTGCCAGATGGATATGGACCACTTCAGTGAATCTCGGATGAGAGCTTGCACTGGATTGGCTGGAGAGCAGGGCAGCCAATCAGGCCATCCTGAGGTCATGGGCTGAAGTGCAGAGGGCAGAGTTCTATGACTTACCATCATGGACTACCCTTTAATTAAAGAGTAGAAAAAAGAACAAAGTTAAACTGAGTTCTCCATTAAAAGTAATTAGTCAAGCCAAGAAAACAGGAAGCAGAAATAAGCATTATTTACCTTTTCATTAAAAAACAAAAAAACAAAAAGCACCAAAACAAACTCATCTCATTATTTTGGAAAGGGAAAATGAAACTTACTTTATTTCTGCTTCTGTTTTCCTGGCTAGGAAAGAAATGTAAAAAAGCAACTTACCAGGCAGTTTGAACCAGGGTTTGATTACGTTCACATTCTAAGACTTGTAAATACATAACAATGATCTGAAGGACAAGGGAAAAAAACTCAGTTTAGCATACTGGTGGTTCTTTCAGAGTACAGAGTTCAATGAACATAAGTAACTGAAGATGTTAGGTGCAAGTTTTAATTCTTCTATAAACTGTATAAATAATACAGACCAACTAAAATGTACCCGAGAGTCAATGTAGGTTATTATGCTACTAGAGTTCATACGGAGACGTAATGTTCCAAAATCGTGCAGGAAAAAAAATGGAAGTTAAATCAGTTAAGAACAGTATCTAAGTTTCATGTGACAGGAACTGATTATTTCATTTAATTTCCCAAGGTACAAAAACCCTAGAAGGGCTTCCCTGGTGGCGCAGTGGTTGAGAGTCCGCCTGCCGATGCAGGGGACACGGGTTCATGCCCTGGTCCGGGAAGATCCCACATGCCGCGGAGCGGCTGGGCCCGTGAGGCATGGCCGCTGAGCCTGCGCTCCGCAACAGGAGAGGCCACAACAGTGAGAAGCCCGTGTACCGCAAAAAAAAAAAAAAAAAAAAAAAAACCTAGAGACTGCTGTATTTTTAAAGTTACACAATGGGTATGATACATACGTATGTACAACTCAGAGTGGGTAAGTAATCAAACACTAATATTTCTACAGTGAAGCTTATCACACTAAAGTGTGATGAGTTTACCTCAGTTCTGATCTTTCTGGACCTGTATTATCACTCGCATTTTACAATTTTAGAGATGTGGAATCTGAGAAACATATCTGCCTAGGTCACACAGCTAATAGCAGAAACAAGTTTCTATGTGCAGATGATCCTGCCCCCAAAGCACCTGTTCTCTTAACCATTGTGCTACAGCTTATGTTGAGCATATGGAAGCCAAGAGACACTGGAGAAACCTAAGAACATTCAATAATGCTAAAAGTGAGCAGCCACACTCAGCATTTCACCATGCAACAGGGTAGCATACTGTCAGATACTTCTGCAGATACACATATTATTTATTCCTTGGCTAATATCTAAAAATCTCCGTTTTCTAGGTATGGAAACTGGGTTACCTCAGAAGCAAAAAGAACAAAATAAAGAGTGAAGATTTGAACCCAAGTCTTTTCAACTCCCATTTTACTGATAAATATCAATATCCAAAAAGTTGCTTTTTACAACCAACTCTCAAATATAAATTCATGTAAAATAAAATTTTAAGAAAATCCCTAATACTTACGAATGTTATTTCTGTATTCTACAACTCACCTTATGGGGATGCTTGACATGAACACAAAATCCCAACTCCTTTAGCACCCTCCTCTCTGCCTTGATAACTTGATTTTTGGTGTTAATGTAGTTCTGATCAAGGATCAGGGGGCTTGGAGTCCTATAGTTTGTAAGAAATAAAATCAAAACTGTTTTGCACATCCAAAAAATTTTATTTGTGGCATCTCCATTTTCCCTTCCAACCAACTATTGGCAACAGAAACCAGCTTTTTAAACTCCTGCAAACAAGTTAAAAGCATTAATCTTGTGCTGTCCAAGTTATACTAATTAAATATATACTTTCTAGACTCAGTTCCTAGTTTACTAACAAAACCCTGCAATGAAAAAAATTCACTCTAATGCTCTTAGATACATCCTTGTTGATTTTTTTCATCCAGATATTTTAGGTATATATATTAGGTGATAGCCTGATTTATTTCCACAAACCTCGTTAGTCTCCATAGACTCCAGGAACAAAACTAATGTGCTCTTGAAAATATGTATTATAAAGACCTCATAAGATTATAGTGATTTTACTCATTTTATAAAATATCAACTCTTGGCTAGTTTAACGCCAAAATTAAAATTAGGGGATAAAACGGTGGGTAGCTAATTCAGATTCCCCTAAATGGGCAATTTGTTTAAATAAACTGATCTAAGAATCTCTGTTAAAGAAAATAATCTGGAAACTATAGATTCAGCTCAATTACCAAAGAAATGTTTTAAAAATCAAATTTAAAATTCGAAGTGATCAATAAAACCAGGCCAAAATTTGGTCAGAGTTGTCATTATTAGGTACTAACTTTAGTATGCAATGGCAAAAGAGATGGGAAGACCAACCATAATGAAGAAACTAGAAGAGTACTCAAGGTCTCTGTGCCAGACTAAATTATGATAGCTTCAAAAGTTATGATGCAGAAGGCGACATATATCAGTGGTTCAATGCTTTGGGGAAAAAAAGCTTTCAATTAAAACATCTTTAAGTCTTAAAATTGAAAACTAGTTTCTTAATGAGAAGTCAGTCAGGACTTAGACTTTCACTTTAAAGCCTATAAAATGTCCCAATGTCCTTCATTTGAGACATTCTTAGATCCAACCAACAACAAATACGTTTTTATTAAGACCCTGATAAGGTATGTATCTGGGTAGAACAATTAAATACTTTTCCCCATACTCAATTCATTTTCAGCCAAAAGATTCAAGAGTTTTTGCTCTGGGCAGAACACAACATTTTAAAAAGACAGTCATTCTGAACATTGCCCCCACTTTATAACTCATTTTACCATGCACACCAAATCCAGAAAAATTTAAGCCCACGTTAGCCAAAAACCTAGATATCCATTTGAAGATCAGAAAACAATCTGAAATAAGCTACATTACCCTGTAGTGATATGCTACCAGAGTAAAAACAATCAGCTACCATATTTATTTTCCATTCCTTCTCCTATTTCAAATTATAAAACTGGAATGTTTAAACTATTTTAAATTATTCTATACTATACGATTTCTATCAAGTTGGATATAAGACAAAAGTTGGCAAAGCTGACAAGATGGAAAACAGCATGTTAACAACATTTAAAATGGCCTTCACTCAATTCAGTTCTTCTTACAGCTTTGAAAGGTGTGAGAAATGCGGCCACCAATTGGGGAGGGAGCTGATTTCTAACATTAAAAACATAATAACCCATTTTTATCAGGACAAATAGGCTACAAGTTCATTGTTCTTTGGAAAAAAATCAAATTTAACTCAAATGATAACAATTAATGTATATATGAAAACATATTCCAAAGATCTTAAGGTTTATGATTTTTCAGATATTAAAACAGAAAATTTGGAAAAAAAGTCAAATGGACTAGTTATCTGATGGCTCCTTCATCAGGCATTCATTAGGAGACAGAATACCTCTGGTGTTATAGTTGCGCATCACCTTAACCCTTAATGTACAACTCAAACAGTAAACTGCACCATTAGAATCCTTATAAAATTATTATAAAAGCAGTTTTGTCTCATTTTTTCCCACTTATGTTGAACAAATTCATTATACCTCTTACTCAACTTGCTTTAAGAGTTGATTTCAAATTCTGTTAAAATTCATTTTCTTGCAATCAACCAACTAAACATTTGAATTATGGCTATTAGTCCCAAATCAGGTTTAATCATTAATTCTGCTTACGCGAATTACTTCCCATCCACTCTGCCACAATCTTTACTTTCCCATTTTTTTGTGTCAAAATCCCAACATTAAACCAATTAAGCAAACCAAACTACTATCTACTATAATTCCACTAAGTGCGCAGCTTATTGCTTAGGCCTACTACTACCTGTAGTCTTCAAAGTTAACTTTGTAGGTGTATAATCTGATACCTTCTTTTTGTTCAGAACTGGTTTTACCTCACAAATCAAAGGCTCGATGAATATATAATTTACACTACTTACAAAGACTATTTTGTATCAGAAGTAGAAAAATGTGCCCCCATATAACAGCAGTAAAAAAAGATTCAGACTGCCTCAGCAAATGGTTTCTTTAAAGTATCAACCTAGTACCTTACGTGGTAACAAGTACATCAAATTGAATTAAGGCTTACTAGAATTTCTTCCTCCCCAATTAGGTAAACTTTCCTTTCCAATAAAAGTTTGAAGAGGTAACATTTTAAATCTTTTTAAAAGAAACCATCTGTTCAGAAAACAATTTTCATCATCAAAAAGTACCCAAACCTAACTCTACCTACCTCCTCCTCTTTTAACTTGGTCAGATTTTTCAGATGAATTTATATGAAAAGAACAACTTTCAAATTTTAGTCTTAGTATGAAATTCTGAGTTCTGGTCATTTGACGTTTATTATCTGGTCTCTCAGAATAGCTATTTTTCCTTCAGCATGATCTTGAAATACAACCACAACAACAAATTTAGGAGCAGATCCAAACATGGTTTGTCTCACTCACGTGGTACAAAGGACCAAGAAAATGAAGAACAAGTTCTTTAAGAGACTGTACTTAAATGAGATCAGTTTACAAGAAGGCAGACTGCTACTCAACCTACAGAAATTTGTTAATTCCTACCTCAAAAGAACGTTCTTTCTTTGGCAGTGTTTAAACAAACAGTTTTCGAGCCACCAAAATAAAATGCAGAGGAAGACTGGACTAAATGACAAGATCTCTTCCCTTCTAACTCTAATCTATGATCTATATGCATATTGAAAATACCACACCATATTCACCAATGAGTGGGTTGCACCAGGCTTCGAATATTTGTCTTCTTTTAGAGAAGCCTTATAGTATGAAGGTAGGTGCCTTAAAACTACATAAAACTCTTAATTTGCTGGGAGTATGCTACATCTCAAAAGCAAATTATAATTGGAAACTATTGAAACAAAAAAGCAATCTTACTTTTTTAAATTCAGCCATTATTCCGAACTTAAAAAACCATTCTCAAACTACAAAAAACTGAAGAGAGAAAAAAAAAAATCCAGGATGGGGCTTGGGCATTAGTTCTTTCTAAAAGCTCCTCTGATGATTCTAATATGTAGTCAGGACTTAAATCCAGTGACCTAAAGTCTACAAATACAATGCCTCTGTTTTTTTTATTACCAAGGTCACACTTCAATTTAAAGCTATTCATAAACTAAATTAAAATAAATAGCACCAATAAGACAAACTGATACATACTTTACCTAACTAAAGTGTGATATTGATAGTACTTTCTAATAACATTAACCTATGCAAAAAATTACTAAACTATCGTTCTAATAACTTGGACAGCAAAGACAAACGCTTATAACAAGAAACAGGAGTTTTTCTAAATGGTTCACCAGTGGCCAACCTGTTAGTCCCCGATTCCAGTGACCTATTCTCAGAGCACTGGCTTCTCCTTGGGGATTTTCGATACTTCACTCACTGTTGCCATGACGACAGCTTCATCGCTATGTACCACTCCACATCACCCAGGCTTTGGTAAATGTAGCTGGTCGCTGTATAGTCGGTTGCAAGGGAAAAAAGAGTTGAAGTTAATAACATATACAAGCTACCTGTCTGAGTAAACTTGTAATATGCATAGAACACTTTTACATCCTGCCTTAAAAAAAAGACTTCCATGCAATTAACAACTCCTTTTAAATTTCATGCTATAATCAGACTTCTAAGATTGAGACACAATCAATTTCTCTGCAATAATGACCGAAAGAAAAGGGGAAAAAAAAAAAACCACAGTTACATCAGACACGACAGTCAAATCAGGTGAGATGTTTTAAATTCCAAGGTTTTTATAGTTAAGAGGACCTACTCTGAAATCAAGGAAGACTACTCAAAGAAAAATTTCAAAGTAGATAATACTAAATGATAATAGTGAGCTCAATGGTCCAAAGAATACTAACAAAACTATTTCCTTTAAGCAAACACAGAATCCTTTGACGAAAGATACAAAACCTTTTTATTAGTGTCATTTTGTTTAAACACCCTGAAGAATCACCTAAATCTAAGTTTTAGCTCAGAACATGCTAAATACCAATTTGAAAACTTCCCAATTTTCAGGGATTCCTCACTAAGAAGCTAAAAGATATTTTAAAATGAAAACTAAAAAAAGTAGTCTATCCCTGGAAATGGTTATGGTTAATGAGAAAAGATGGCAGAATAAAGAATGTAGAAAACTGAAAAATGCCGTGAAAACTATCTGGGTAGCAATGTTTCAGATTTTAAGGTTACTACTGGCTTGTCTCTGAATAATTCCATTACTGCCAACTTACAGACTCAGCAAAAAGACCACTCACGTAAGACACTAATTGGGTACTAACCGGTTACCCAACCCCAAAACGACTTAAAATCCTTTTATAACTAATTTCCTTTCAAACTCAATACAAGTTTATCTAACATCACAACAATTCCTTAAAAAGCGAACACAAGAACTAATCTACACCAAATATATTCTTTTGTAGCATGTACTAGAGATCATCTATAGACAAAAGCACTACAACTAAAACTTTTTGGTACTGCCTCGCACGAACACATAAAGTGTTAGCAGGTATCCACGACACCTAAAAGACAACACTATTTTGGTCTCTATTTTCTTACAAGATCAGATAAATGGGCCTTATCTAAATGCAACCCACTCACTGAGACTGTCACCTGACCAAAACAAAATACCTGTTTAATCCCTTTGACTCCAAACTTTATCATCCTGCAGTCCTTTCAGATCCGGTATTATAGGATATATCGTAGTTCAATGTTGAGAAGTATTCTAACAAAAGCCAACCTCAATTGGTAAGGAATTAACTGGGACTTCCCATGGAAAAACAATCTACACAAAATTTTGTCACAGTATTAACTTGAACTGCAGTGTTTACACTTCCAGCCTTCAGTCTTCCAGAGAAGGGAGGGGAAAAATAACTTACAGAATACACTCACACTTGAGTCAAACGTATTCCCTTTCTTGTTTAATCTTAAACCACAGGACTGGCTTCACAGCACTGTTAGGATTGTCCATAAACGCAACTGCCTCTACAAACTTTAGATAACTGGTTAATTGTGATTTTTCAAATTAAGTATCAGCGTGCTCCTACGTGAATTTTAACACCTAAATGAAAGTCAGTTTTCCCTTGCATCGGTTTTAACTTGAGAGGAAAGAATGTTTTGATCTGATGATTGGTGCACAGCACAGTAGTATCAAGAGATCTGTGTTCAATAATGCCAATCTTACCTTTTTCCTCTTAACTGGCGTAGATGGTGAAATACATTAATCACATCTCTTATTCTTCTAGGTGCTTCTTCGATTTTTGATGCAAGATTAATACATGCCATGGCAACAATCTGAAAGAACCACAATCCAATAAAAAGTTGTGAGATTATGGCACTACAGAGTACTGCTAGAAAAAAGTGCCCCTCTCAAAGTCTAAGGAACTTATCCTGTTGAAAACACTTTAGGACACAGCTGAGAACTTTAAGACCTTTGGTGAAATGAAATCGCAGTTGACATTTCTAGGCCATAGGCTTACCAGCTATGCTATCGTTAATGCTTTCTTTTTATTGCTTAATTCCCCTTAATTGTGAATCCAGAGCCAAGCTCAATCTCACAGGAATTTTGCATTTGGTTGACAATTCTAATCCTTGATAACAGGGCACCTGGGCTCAGGATCCATCTTCTGGTTCTAAAACACTTTCCTCAAGTCCCTACTTCCCGGTGGGTGAGAGCTAGGTACAAAGGCCTGAAACTAACCACTCCCTTTCTGGAAAAACTGGCTGCTGACACCACCTCCGCCCTCCTTCCCATTTCCGGATGAAAAAAAATTCCCCTTCACCCGCCCCCGCTCTGCTTACCTCGAAACTGTGCTTGACGAAAGATTTGGAATAGAAAAAACGATGAAACAACACCTGCCCCGTTGCCATCGCCACCTGCAGACAAGAAAGAAGAACGGAAGCGCAGGGGTCAGGCGGGCCCGCACCAGGCGCCGCCGCCATTTTGTGCCGCCGCCGCTCGCTTCCCTCCCCCTCCCCCTCCCCGCCGCGAACAGCTCCAGTCCCCGTCTTCTCGTCGCCCAGCGCCCTCCCGCTCTCGACACGCCCGGGCTCCGGCTGGGACCCGCGGCTAGAGAGCCCCAAGGGGACATCCCCAACCCAGCCGGGACCTGGCGGTACCGGGACGCAGCGGAGAGAGAGGCGCAGCAGGTCGGCCCGGGGCCGGAGCACTGACCTGCGGCAGTCGAAGGAGAATGCCGGCGGCCTGGATGAGCTCGCAGCCCAGGATGCGCAAGTCCGTCTCGCTGGGCAGGTCGAGCCCGTCCTGCATGGACGGGGTGGGCGAGAGCCGCTCCTCCGGAATCAGCGAGTGGTCGATGGTGAGCGAAACTTCCGAGTACAGGCGGTCGCCGATTAGGATCCCTCCCGTCGTGGTCGTCGTCGTGGTGGTCGTGCCGGAGCTGGAGCCGCCCGCGCTCGGGGCGGCCGACGAGGCGGCGGCGGCGGCAGCGGTCGCGGTGGGGTGAGGCCCGGACGCCATGGTCTCAGCGAGCTGCACGCACGCCCGACGCAGCCGGAACCCGGAGAGAGACTAACCAGCGTCCTCGGCGCGACGGATATTCCCGTGACCGCCGGGTTCTGGGCCGCTTCACGCAGCGTGCGCTTCCGCCCTGACGTCACCACGCCCCTCTGGCGTGCGCCAACTAGTCCCTTCAGGCCTCGACTCCGCCCGCGGCGCATCAATCCTGCGCTGGCCCGGGAGCGGCGGGACGCTCGGGTGTCCTGGGTTCCCCCTCCGCTGGGCCTCCAGAGTGGTCGAGGAGGTGATCTATTTCCTAAAACAAGCCCAAGCCGCCTCGTTTGTAATATTTTAAACCACAAGTATAATAAGGGAGGCTAACAAAATAGCTTTACAAGATACCTTATCCCCAAGTTCGGGTCTGCAAAATTTACTGTAACCCCTGCGCGTTGACAACTTGTCTAGAACGTGTGTCCCTGTGCTTCCGTCTCTCTTCCTCTCCTAACTTTTCGCATTTAGGTGGCGCAGTTTCGGCGAGCACAAAGCGTCGACCTTCGCCCACATTGGCGGGTGGAAGTGGCTACTCCGATGTCGTGTACGGACGAACTTGTAATTTAAAGTGACCCGCAAGGAATCTGGAGAAAGGTGCTTTACAGTATTTTTAGAAAACAGGAATGTGAACTACTTCGGCTCAAAAAAACCCAAAAAACAAAAACCTCTACGATGAGCGTGTGGTTCACAGGGGTTTAGAAGTAAGGCGAAGGCTTCGTATTGACTGGGAGGGCAGCTGCTTTAGCAGTTTCGCTTGCGAAACTCAGGCCTGAGCCAGTGACAACGTCACAGCTTTCGCTAATCTGGAAAATCCCTAGTTTCCAAAAATAGTCTTAGGGCGAGACTTTACAGAGGTAATTTGATGATGCCTGGGGTCTCTGTATTCCTGCGTGGTTACTCCAATTAGGTAGTATGGGAGAAATAAAATCTCCATTGTATACATATTTTTCCCTCTGTGATATTAAAAGTTCTCCAAATTTCCTCAAAATTGAAGTAAAAACAATGATACTGATCCAGACTACTAGAAGCTAGAGAGGGAGAAAAAGGAGTAGATCCTGATTTACTCCAGCCATTTTTTTGTCCTTTGACTGAACTTCGGAGACGTCCAGGGATGAGAAGTCCCATTGCCTTTCTATTACATAGCTCAGTTTTAAGACTTAGTTTAACTAGAGAAAATTGAAGCCTGGATCTATAGAACAAAGGGAGCTTGAATACATTGAAATATTTGTCAGTGATGTCACTAAAGCAAAACATATTCAAGGGACTTCCCTGGTGGTCCACTGGTTAAGAATCTGCCTTCCAATGCAGGGGACGCGGTGAGGAACTAAGATCCCACGTGCTGCAGGGCAACTAAGCCCGTGCGCACTAGAGCCCAAGCGGTAACTACGGAGCCTGTGAGCCTTCACGCTCTGGAGCCTGTGCGCCACAGTTAGAAGCCTGCGCGCCACAACGAAAGATCCCGCATGCCACAACGAAGATCCCGTGTGCCACAGCTAAGACCCGATGCAGCCAAAAAAAAAAAAAAATTCAAAAACCTCATTTTTAAAAAAGCATTAAATCAACCTTACATCAGTATTTCTGAACTCTGGCTGCACATAAGGATCTTCAGAGGAGCTTTTATTTATTTTTGGTTGAGCCACGGTGGCTTGTGGGATCTTAGTTCCCTGACCAGGGGTTGAACAGAGTCCTAACCACTGGACTGCCAGGGAATTCCCCAGAGGAGCTTTTTAAAATATACCGATGCCTGAGTCTTACTTGTAGGGGTTGATTTTATTGATTTGGGGTGGGCCCAGCCAGTGGTTGAATTTCACCCATCCTCCAGATATTGGAATGTTCAGCCAGGATTGAGAAACATTGCTCCAATAGAGATACCGGACCTCTCTGCACGTCATGTTCACCTTTCTGACTAGGCTGCTTCCAGGGAAACTTCCTTCTCCAGTATTCAGCAGGGATTTAAAATGCTTTAACAAACTTTGAAATCTTTAAAAATTGATGATATGCTATTTTCATGGTTCTGATCATCTAGTATGGTTGTGTAAGATAGTATCAGTGGGTAAAGCTTCAATTATTTCAAAATAAAAAGGGGAAAAAAAACCCTAATTGGTGATATGCTTCATTGAAACATTGAGCTTCAGTGAAATCACCTATATTTGTAATGACTTAAGAGTAATATAATTTATTTTTAATTTCTTAATGGAACATTTTTCTAATATTTAGAGGGTCTCCCACCATGCCTCTCCAGTAGGCTGATTTGGTGATATCTTGATATATTTTATAATTATTTTTTAATCTCTAGGTCTATGATTAATCTAAAAAAGTTCACAAGCATAGGAGTGAGAAGTTCTGGGACAAGGACGGGTTACCTGCTCTACTCCCGATATCTTTTCCCAGCGGACCTCCCTGTTCCCCACACCTCCTGTGTCTGGCAGTCATTTCCAGGAGTGCAGAACCACCCAAACTATTCCACAGCTTTGTGCCCATTTCCCATTCCCTTCTGACTGTACCCCAAATTATATCCAATAGACACGACTATTTTCACTGTTCCTCCCTTCAGGCTCAACAATGGTGGTAGAGAAAGTGGGCCGATGTTTTAAATGCTTAGCATTAACTCATTAAACTGTGATGTTGTTGATACTTATAATTTAAACTTTAAAAAAAAAAGTTCATGACTAATCCAGAAGATGGAAAGTAATGGGTCTAGTGGCTCTGCTCCACAAGGCTGTCTAAGGCCCGGAGTTGAAAAAAACTTTTGACTATCCTTTTAAGAGTCAAATTCCAGAAAAATCATGGTTTGAAAAGGTTGTTACATTATTTCTGAGTTGTTCTGAAGAAAGTTGCTTTTCCATGTACCTACTTCCAAAACATCAACATTAAATGTGGAAAGACTAAGAGTTATAAAGGATCCAGAATTGGGAGGGATAAAGCATATGTTTTAATTGCATAAAAGCTTTAGTAGCAATGAGTTCAGACAAGTGAGACTGTTCCATTAAGAAGGTAAATGAATATGAAAAATATATATATGTATAACTGAATCACTTTGCTGTACAGCAGAAATTAACACAACATTGTAAATCAACTACACTTCAATAAAATAAATTTTTTAAAAAAGAAGGTAAATGACTGAGTTGTCATTCGAAATAAAAATAGAATGGTAAGTCTATAATATATTTTGTATATTCTTTCTCAACAAACAGAGGTCCTAGTACTAGTATACCCTGAGTTCACCCATGTCTAAAAGGAAATCAACGATAATTAAAGTTGCATTTTTACTTACCAAGACCTGCAGGCTTCAGAGGATGACTGAAGAGAAAAATGGAATTATCTGTGACCTGGGGGCTACTGAAGAATCATATTCCTGATACTTAAATCAGTTCTCATTCCATTAGTCTCTGCAGCCTCTCAGGGGAGCATGTTTTTCATTAATATTTAAACATTCAGGTTCTTTAATCCTAAAATTACAATTGGCATAATTTCATTAATTTCTTCAGCAATTGGTTAGACCAGCAGAATTTAATAACACAACAGTGTAATTTAGGCTAAGGACAAATGAAATGTAAGTCCCCCGCCTAGATGGAGGTACACTCTTAATAAAGGGAATGGTACACACACAGACAAATGTCAGGGTGACTAGTAAGTGCAAAAAGCAGTCAGAGAAGGTGTAAATCATTACGGTTAATGTCAACAGGGATCACTTAGAACCTTAAGAAGTTGCTCATCAAGTTTCTATTTATGGCAGAAATCAGAGACTATCTGACTTTACACATGACTTTATTCACGTAGTTACATGACTTTTTCATTTAGTCCTGTGGCAGTTATATGACAATGCATTCTGGTCTGGTTTCCCTCATCATTAGAAATAGTCATTCTGGGGGATTCCCTGGTGGTCCAGTGGTTGGGACTGAACATGATTTATATGTAATTAACACTTAGGCATATACTGCTTGGTAAATCTCATAATAGCACTGGCCTGGGCATTCTGCTGCTGGCTCTGCAGAGAACTAGTTCTGACACTTAACCACAGTTTTCTCATTTCTTAAAGTGAGGGAGTCCAATTGGACCCCTTGCAGGTCTAAAGTTCTTTGACTCTGGTCATCCAGACATCTTAAACCTCAGACTCATCTTTGGTTATTTCTTCTTTATTGTATTTTAGTCACTAAGTCCTGTTGTTCCTTCCTTCAAAGAAGGAAATTGTTCTTGAATCTGCCTGTTCTATTCTACTATATCTGCTGTTATCTCATGCCTGGACCATCACAGTAGCTTTCTAAACGGTCTTCTTGCCTACAGTCTCTCCCATCCCTCATTCAACCTGGGACATCTCTAAATTGCTCTTGATATATCAGTTTACTTCTTCCACTTCCTCAAAAAAAAATGCTGAAGATAAAAGATAGAGATCAAACACCTTTCGGCAATTGAGGCTTTCCACAATCTTAACTTACCTTGTCACTCATTTCCATATCCCATTACCACCTGACCTTATTCCCCTCTATGTCTCAACTTGAACCAAGACCTAGCACTAATGACCTTTAGTATATTTTGACACGATTCCATACTATCATGCATTGTTGTTACTTGATTAGTTCATGGGTGAATTCATTGACTCCCTAAAAATAGGACCATTTTTGCATTTATTTGCATTCTCTACAGAACCTGATAGACACTGTGTATATGGTAGATACATAATCAGAACTTGTGGACTGAATTGCGTGGTTTTCTCCAAGGGCCTTCCATAGGCAACCTGGTCTTGCCTTCTCCTTTCCATCCAGAAGTCAGTTCCATCTTCAGGTGCCTGTCCTATCACCACAGCCCTGTCTCCCTAACGGGGAGCTACAGGTCCCAATTTATCCTGTTATTTTTGCAGCACTTTGTAGCAGATCAGCCGTTTCCACTTCTGCTCTATTCTGTGTCCTCACAGTGGGCTACTTAAATAGCCCACAACCTCTGTTCTGTATAGGCCTGGACTGCAGAACAGAAGGCCTGTTGGAATTGCTATACCCAGAGAGTTGCAATGGGGGGACAGGAGCTCACAGAAACAATATAGTGAAGTCGTTTGGTGACTGAGTATGGACCAAAGCTCTGACACAGTTTTTGGAGGTGTTTCCAGAAACTGGGCATGTGTGACCAAGAGTTAAGGCCAGTGCCAATTTGATAAACTGAACTGTAAAGCTAACAAAACCACAGGTTTGCTTTTGGAGCTAGATTAAAGTTAGTATCTACTCTCATCTCTTTTATTCAAGCAAGGAAATTAAGGTCCAAAGATGAGGCTTCAAATAGCTACTCAGTAAATATCTGCTGATTGCAAATAATCCAGTCAAGCTGGTCCTTGGATGGATTTATTCTTTATGGTACTTCATGTCAAAAATTGGCCAACCAGTCTTAGTTTTAGTCGGCAGTTCAAGAGTAAGAAGAGCTTATTGGCATGACTTCCAAACAGACCACATCAAAGGAGTGTGACCCTGCCAACACCTGGGTTTTGGCCCATTGAAACTGATTTAGGGCTTCTAACTTGCAGAACTGTAAGATAATATAAATTTGTGTTGCTTTAAGCCACTAAATTTGTTGTAATTTTAAACAGCAGTTATAGAAAACCAGTGCAGTGAGAGTTGCCATTTCCTGATATTCTTTAAGAAGTGCTTCTCAAACTTTAAGATGTATACAAATTACCTGGGTGGAGATTGAGAGCCCCATTTCCAAAAAAACTCCCAAGTGATGCTGATACTGCTAGTCTAAGAGCTATACTGAGTGGCAAGGCTTTAAAGCACATTAGATGATTTTATCTCTTTTAATAATCTCAATATGGAGGAAGTGGAACCCAATGGCTGAAAGTATTGGAGGCTCTGTAGTTGACTTACTGGGAAAAAAAAATCCTGTCACTCAATAGCCATGCAAATATAGGCAAATTATTATTATTATTAATTAATTAATTTATTTTTTGGCTGCATTGGGTCTTCGTTGCTGCGTGTGGGCTTTCTCTAGTTGCAGAGAGCGGGGGCTACTCTTCATTGTGGCGCGTGGGCTTCTCATTGCGGTGGCTTATCTTGCTGTGGAGCCGGGCTCTAGGCACATGGGCTTCAGTAGTTGTGGTGTGTGGGCTTCACTAGTTGTGGCACACAGGCTCAGTAGTTGTGGCTTGCGGGCTCCAGAGCGCAGGCTCAGTAGTTGTGGCGCACGGGCTTAGTTGCTCCGCGGCATGTGGAATCTTCCTGGACCAGGGCTCAAACCCGACATTCCTCTGCATTGGCAGGTGGATTCTTAACCACTGCACCACCAGGAAGTCCTGTGAATTGTTTATTGTTAGATTCAACAGACATATAGTTCTATCAAATTGCCAAAACAAGTTTTAGACTTACTCTCAATTTCTGTACTTATTGAGGACTGTAACAAACAGTTCAGAGTTTGGTGACAGTCCATGGGCCACTTTTTGAGTGATATTACTCTTTGAATTTTTAATAATGAATATATATTACTTGTATAATTGCAATTAATTGTTCTAAAAAAAATCCAGTTCAGTCTGATAATAATAGAAATAGGTATGAGGTATAGAAACAGTTCCAAGGATGGAGTAATTTTACAGACAAAGAAGGTGGCAAAAAGGAGGTGACATGTGATCTGGCTTTTAAAGGCTACACAGGTATTTGTCAGAAGGATAACTGTGGAAGAGCATCTTAGGCAGAGGAAAAACAGGGGCCAGGGCAGGGAGGTATGAGATTGCTGGGTGTGTTGAGAAATACAGTGGACACCTGTTGTTTCAGCCTGCCCAGCATTCAGTCTCCCTTCTTTCATTTTCCCTGGGGGACCCACAACTTCTCCGTCCTCGCTGTAGGTGGCTGAGGTGGGGCTGACCCCTTCCCCACTTCCTCCCGGTGACTGGTTCAGGACAACAGCCAAGTCCAGGGCTTTGGCTGTACTCCTGGCCAGGGGAGGGGAGAGAGCTGCTTGTTGCTGCTGGGACTGCTGAAAGGAGGACATAAGCCTGGAGCTGCAGAAAAGAACCAGTTTGAGAATGAAGTCAGCAGAAAAAAAGAGCAGAGACCAGAGATGGAAACCCAACCCAAGACTTCATATGGGCCCCTCCCTGTAGTCATAGCCTATATGCTACCCCTGGGATTTTCAGTTATGTGAACAGATAACTTCCTTTTTATTCATTTCATCTTAAACCTACCTTAATTGAAAGAAGACTTACACAAGGAATATTCTGGTGTGTGAGAATACAGTGTGTGTGTACACCAGGGATTGATGAGTCTGCAGAGGTAGGCAGGGGCTGGAAGGTGAAGGACTCAGGAACAGGCCCTCATTTCTAGAGGCTCTCAGGACCTCTGGAGGGTGTAAAGCAGTGATTACCTCAAGAAAATCAAGAGCTATATTAATAAAATAAAAGAATAATATTAAGAACATTTACTTCCTCAAGCTTTTCTAGTAGTTTCATTTTTTTTTACATCTTTATTGGAGTATATTTGCTTTACAATGGTGTGTTAGTTTCTGCTTTATAACAAAGTGAATCAGTTATGCATATACATATGTTCCCATATCTCTTCCCTCTTGCATCTCCCTCCCTCCCACCCTCGCTATCCCACCTCTTTAGGTGGTCACAAACCACTGAGCTGATCTCCCTGTGCTATGCGGCTGCTTCCCACTAGCTATCTATTTTACATTTGGTAGTGTATATATGTCCATGCCACTCTCTCACTTTGTCACAGCTTACCCTTCCCCCTCCCATATCCTCAAGTCCATTCCCTAGTAGGTCTGTGTCTTTATTCCTGTCTTACCCCTAGGTAGTAGTTTCATTTTTATTATTCTTTGCCTGTTTCCCTCTAACTGGGCCTAGGCACTTAAAAATAGAAAGGGCCAGCAAATCCCTAAAAATGACATTTTAAAAATGATTCCATTTTCCTTTTAAGGATTGAGTTATAATTTTGAGCAGTGAAGTAGCTGACCTCATTTAGTAGTGTTTTCTGTTTCCAGTAAGTGTTTAACACAAGCGGTCTTTCACGGAAGAAACTTTCAGGAATACTAAGAATCAGCTTTTCTGAAGCTCCCTACACATTTAGTTTTCTCAGGGCGAACAGGAGGTAACTTCTGGGAATCTGAGGACCACATTAGCTATTTTGAACATTATGAAACAAAAATAAATAAGCCTCATTAAAAAATAATAAAATAAAAATAAATGAGCCTCATATCAAGTTCCCTGCATACAGTTGTCACATTTCTTTAATTTAGAACAATTCCCTAGGGTTTTTGTCTTTTATGGTATTTTTCATGATTCCAGGTCAACTATTTTGCAGCATGTTCCTTAATTTGGAGTTGTCAGTGATTAGATTATGATTAGATTCAGGTTAAATATTTTCCCAGGAATACTACATTGATGATGTTGAATCTTTCTCTAAGCTTCACAGCAAGGGGCACATGATGTCCAATTATTGTCCAATTTTTGGTTAATTTTGATTATTTGATTAAGGTGGTGTCAAGATTTATCCTCTGTAAAGGTAACTGTACACCTCTGTAATAAGTCATCTATGGAGTGATTCTTTGACAATAAATAGCATTCTGAATAACAGATCTTACATGTATTGTTTCAAACAATAAAAACAGCTCAACATCAAACTTTGTAGAGTTGGAATTATTTCAACAAACCTCTAGTGAGTACTCACTAAATTATGTTACGCTAAAGTGCTAAGACCAAAGAGGGAAAGCCTGACCAGCAAACAGAATTCAGGAGAGTGACAAACCCACATTAAATGTGAGGAAAGGGAAATCCAGAGAAACGAACAATTTTAGACGATTTTAGATTGAGTGGCAGGGTTAGATTAGAACTCTGGTTTTTCTGATGCCCAATCCAGTGTTCTTTCCATGACAGCATCCAAAGGCTCTATTGTAACACTGTTTCTCCCTGGACTGGTGTAACATTGGTTGCTACAGTTAAAATAATTCATCTTACTATGTAACTAAAAGAACAAGCTTTCTCCAGGCCCACCACAAGATGCTTTAGAGGAATTGTTATTTGGATTGATTTAAATTATGTACACTGTGACATTAAACTCACTGGAGCCCTAGTCTAGTTTTGTCTCAGGGAAATGTTTCCTCATAGTGACAGTGACACATGCACACTATCGAACCAGATATTGCTCCTCTGCCACACCTTAAAACTACCACAGATTTCTCTATTCACAAATCACGAAACAATTCAGAGGTATCTAAATCCTACATCCTGAGAGCAACTACTTAGAGCTGACATATAATTGCTTTAGAGTGTACAGTGTTTTCATACATATCACTGGAATCTCAAAAGCAATCCAGTTACTCCTTAAGGTGGGAAGCATGAATCAGTGGTAGATGTCTGCTGGGTTACTAACTGTTTTGCCTTTAGGTTTAAAAATATCTAGTGCGTACCTAATTTTCAGAATAGAAACATCACGGACAAAGTCTTATACATACGTTTAATCACTAGTGTATATTTATTCATTCACTCCCAGCAGGACTATCTCAGCTTCCAATTTAAAAAAGGATCTGGAGATGGGCTGTTTTAGGCATTGTTCATGTGATTCCTTCTAGGCTGCTTCGGATCTGTAGACCCGGAAATCCCAACCTGGTCTCTCTGTTCCCTGGGCCGAGGGAGTTCAGGGAGAAATAGGTAGCGGCGGGGAAAAGACAAGCTGGAAAAGCTCCACTGTATCCCCTCAACAGTTTCAGGAACTGTTTTTAAAAGCGAAGACCAAGCATCATTTGCCCTTTGCTCGCCCTTCTCAATAAAGAACCTCACAACATTCTGCCTGCTTTGCGGAAGTGAATTTAATTAGATAGTTATTACAGCATTTACAATTTTTTACGGAAGGACTCTGGCGGTAACTCCCTTCTCCAGCTGCTAAAGGGCCATCCCAGATCTAGAGGCGGGTTTCCCGGAGGGCTCTACCGTGGGGGAAGTGAACGAAGGGGGTGGTCAGTTGCAAAGCCCTTCAACTAACTCGGCGTCAGCCTGGGGCCCACACCCCGCGAGACAAGTGCTCGGACTGAAGACCCTACCCCCGCCCCGCCCCAGGCCCCGCTACCCCCGCAAAGTTTGACCGCACTCGGCCCGGGGACAATGAACACGTGCAAGACCTGGCTGGGCTGCCGTGGACTCCGGGGGCGTAATGATTTCACAACGGTCATGAGGGAGGAGAGCGCCAACCCCATCGTTTCTAGGAAGGCCTGAGGCGGCCAAGCCGCGAGGGCGGCCGGGAAGAGACACTCACATGCCGGAAAACCTGCAGAACTACAGCCACGCCCCGCGCACGCGCGGCGCGCCCTGCCCTCGCGTGGCCGCGGTCGTGCGGCTCCCTCCGCCAGCTGCCGGATCTAGCTCGCCTGCCTTCTCCGTCCGTCCGCCTTCCGCCCCTGCGCAGTCGCGTCGTCGCTAGCCCTTCCCTCCGCCCCTCGCAGCAGCCGGCCTCTTTTGACGTCAGCGGCAGAATGCTGCCGCTTAGTTCTAATCTGATGCCGAGTGCTGGGTGGGGTGGGTAGGAAGGTCGCCTGCTCCTCCCCTGGCCTGAACCCCTCTTGGAAAGGAAACCTCTTTTGTAATTTCCTAAGACTTCGAATTAAGCCTTTAAACTGTGCCCGTTTCCTAATAAGGGTGAACACGACCTCTCATCCTAGTTGATCTTCCAACCTGGGAGTTCTGTTAAAAGGGAACTGTAAAATGTGTTGTTATTTGGGTTTATTTGAAGGCTTTCGCTTGTCGTTTTTATGTGTGCCCTTAGGGTGTAAAGTGGAAGAGTGACATCCATAAAATGACGACTTTGTGTATGGAGGCTGGGATAAGCAGTACCTAGTCCGGCTTGATGAGATTAATGTGATTTTAAGTTAGTTTCCATTTGAATAATACAGGGGTGGCATTTTGAAAAGATGGGTATAAAAAGCTGTTAAAGAACTTGAAACCGTGGTTAATCATTTTGTAAGCTGCTTAAAGACAACGTGAACAGGTATCAGAAATAAAATGAGAATTTAAATTTATAAGGGGCAAAGGTTTTGTCTACCTTTTACAGGCAATGAAATTGACCCAAAGATTTCTGTGATTTGCCTGAGAGGGGTGGAATTCAGGCCACTGTTTTCACCATGCCAGTACTCTGGCCAGCGTGACTAAGGCTGTCTTTAGAGCCCTCTGAGCTTGATTTTTTATTGCCTCTTTTCTTGTCTTCCTACCTCACTTGTCTTTTTCCACTTTCCATGATTTTTGTTTTCTTCCGGAGTTCTCTTTCTCCCCGCCCTCCCTTTGCTTTCTCTATTTCTTTAACTTCCTCTGTTTTTTTTGGGTTTTTTTTGTGATAGTTGAGCCAGCCTTTCCTTCCTCCTTTAAATGCCTCTCCCTTAAATGACCATAAAAGGAAATAGAAGAATTTTTAAAGTTTATTTTCTTGTTTTAAGGGTGTTTTGTTTGGGGGGGGATTAGTTAGATATATATTATGTATATAGTTAGATATAAAATTTCCTCTTCTAAAAGCTGCCTCCTACTTCTTTCCATAGATGTTCAGTGAAAGTAGGAGTGTGTAAGAGAGAGTAGTGAAGGAAAGAAAAGAGAGGGAGAGATAGGAAAGAGGACGGAGTGTGTGGTGAGCTGTTTAGAATCAGAAAGAGGAGAAAAACATATATAAACAGAGACATGCTCTAAATTATACAAAACTCAATGTAAAATAACATAGCTGTAGGTAGGTTCTATAAAACTCAAGAAACACATCACTTTCAATCAATCCCTGCACATGCCTCTGTGACGCATTGCCTCAGATGAGTTGTGTCTTTCACAGAATAAACCTGTAGCTTTAGCTGCTCCAGAAGAAACAATCACAGGGGTTCTACCTATGAAATAATAATATACCAGTGATTGCAGACTACATGCCAACCCATAGGCTTCTCAACGTGTTGGCCCCTGTGCCCAGTCCTGCCAGTGGTTTTTGTTATCCTTGTTCTACACTTGGGGAACCTAAAGCCCAGAGAATCCCTTGCCCAGTGTTATAGAAGGCAGAACCTCTGCTGCTATTTCCAATTCCATGGTCTCTGAGTGAATATGTATAATAATAAGGAATTAACATCTAATTTAAAATGAATAATAGAGTTCATTAAAGTACACTATTGCCAACTGACTGAAGTATGCTCTCTTGTTATCAATTTCTCTCTTTGGTGTCTGTCTTATTCTGCTTGGTTAACAATAACTTGCAGAAGTTGGTTGGAAACATATTTTGTATTCTGCTAAAACATTCAAAGGTACTCCTGAAGTGTGGTTTATGTCTTAGTTCCCTTCATGAAAGAAAATACACTGCTCTGTATTCCATCATTTAAAAATAATCGGAAGCTTGAGGGCATTATGCTAAGTGAAATAAGTCAAATTAAGAGGGACAAATACTGTATGATCTCACTCGTATAATCTTAAAAAGTCAAACTCAGAAACAGTAGAATGGTGTTTACCAGGGGCTGGTAGAAGAAATGTGGAGATATTAGTCATAGGGTAAAAACTACAGCTGTAAGAGGAATACATTCTGGGCATGAAATGTACAGGATGGTGACTATAGTTAACAATAGTTAACAATACTGTATTATATACTTGAAAGTTGCTTAGAGAGTAGATTTTTTTATTCCCCCAGCTTTATTGAGATATAATTGACAACACTGTATAAGGTGTACAATGTGCTGATTTGATACATCCATATATTGCAAGATTATTACCACCATAGTTAGCTAACACCTCCCTCCTGTTACATAATTACCATTTCTTTTTTTTGTGGTGAGAATATTTAGTATCTACTCTCTTAGTAACATTCAAATATAAGACAGTATTATTAGTTATAGTCACCATGCTGTGCATTAAATCCCCAGAACTTGTTAATCCTCTAACTGGAAGTTTGTACCCTTTCAAAAGTACTTTCCCATTTCTCCCACCCCCTAGCTCCTGGTGACTCTGCTTTCTGAGTTTGGCTTTTTTAGATTCCACATATAAGTGAGATCATATAGTATTTGTTTTACTCTGTCTGACTTATTTCACTTAGCACACTGCCCTCAAGTTTCATCTAAGCTGTCTCAAACAGCAGAATTTCCTTCTTTCTCATGTCTGAATAGTATTCCATTATATATACACCACATTTTCTTCATCCATTCATCAATTGATGGATGCTTAGGTTGTTTCCAGATCTTGGCTATTGTGAAATAATACAGCAATAAACATGGGAGTGTGGATACCTTGATGAGATCCTGATTTCAGTTCCTTTGAATATATATCCAGAAGTGGGACTGCTGGATCACATGGCAGTTCTATTTTTTTTTTTTTTTTTGCGGTACACGGGCCTCTCACTGTTGTGGCCCAGCACAGGCTCCAGATGCACAGGCTCAGCAGCCATGGCTCATGGGTCCAGCCGCTCCGCGGCATGTGGGATCTTCCCGGACCGGGTCACGAACCCGTGTCTCCTGCATGGGCAGGCGGACTCTCAACCACTGCGCCACCAGGGAAGCCCGGTAGTTCTATTTTTTTAATTGTTTGAAGAAACTCCATACTGTTTTCCATAGTGGCTGCACCAGTTTGCATTCCCACCAACAGTGCAAAAGGATTCCCTTTTCTTCACACCTTTTGCTGACACTTGTTATCACTTGTCTTTTTAACTATGGCCATTCTAACAGGAATGAGGTGATATCTTGTGGTTCTGATTTGCATTTCCCTGATGATTAGTGGTGTGGAGCACCTTTTCATGTGCCTGTTGACCACCATGTGTATGTTGTTTTTGAAAACTCTATTCAATTCCTCTGCCTACTTTTTTTTTTTTTTTTTTTTTTTACGGTACGCGGGCCTCTCACTGTTGTGGTCTCTCCCGTTGCGGAGCACAGGCTCCGGACGCGCAGGCTCAGCGGCCACGGCTCGCGGGCCCAGCCGCTCCGCGGCATGTGGGATCTTCCCGGACGAGGGCACGAACCCACGTCCCCTGCATCGGCAGGCGGACTCTCAACAACTGCGCCACCAGGGAAGCCCTCTCTGCCTACTTTTTAATAAGGTTTTTTGTTGTTTTTGCTGAGTTGTATGAATTCTTTAAGTACTTTGGAACCACTTACCAGATATATGGTTTACAAATATTTTCTTCCATTCTGTAGGTTGCTTTTTCATTTCGTTGGTTGTTCCTTTTGCTGTGCAAAAGCTTTTTAATTTGATGTAGTCCCACCTATTGATTTTTGCTTTTGTTGCTCGTGCCTTTGGTGTCACATCCAGGAAATTGCTGCCAAGACCAATGACAAGGAACTTTTCAGCTATGTTTTCTTCTAGGGGTTTTAGGGTTTCAGGTCTTATGTTTAAGTCTTTAATCCATTTTGAGTTAATTTTTTTGACTGGTGTTAGATAAGGTCAAATTCTTCTGCATGTGCTTATCCAGTTTTCCCAGTAAGAGTAGATCTTAAATGTTCTCAACATAATAACAACAACAATAAATGGTAATTACTGTATGTGAGGTGAAGGATGTGTTAACTACGCTTATTATGGTAAACATTTAGCAATATATATTTGTATCAAGTCATCACATTGTGCAACTTAAACTTATGTAATATTATATGCCAATTATATCTCGATAGAGTTGGAGGAAAAATAAAAACAATTATTCATTTCAATGACATTTGGTAGCTGAATAGTAAAAATAGAAAAAATGATAAATTCTATTATTCCCATAATATCTGTGTAATACTATATGTCT
Organism: Grampus griseus; assembly: GCF_964374135.1. Lineage (NCBI taxonomy): Eukaryota > Metazoa > Chordata > Mammalia > Artiodactyla > Delphinidae > Grampus > Grampus griseus. Next base: position 36,822,226 of record NC_138998.1, read on the forward strand.
ACCTTGAATTCAACAATTCACAGAAGCACTGTTCTACATTTTTTTTCACATCTTTCTTTTTCTGAATTTTATCTTATTTGTTTTTTATACAGTTCACATCTTTATTGGAGTATAGATGCTTTACAGTGTTGTGTTAGTTTCTGTTGTACAACAAAGTACAACAAAGTGAATCAGCTATATGTATACATATATCCCCATATCCCTTCCCTGTTGAGCCTCCCTCCCACCCTCCCTATCCCATCCCTCTAGGTGGTCACAAAGCACTGAGCTGATCTCCCTGTGCTATGCAGCAGCTTCCCACTAGCCATCCATTTTACCTTTGGTAGTGTATATATGTCAGTGCTACTCTCACTTTGTCCCAGCTTCCCCTTTCCTCCCTGTGCCGTCAAGTCCATTCTTTATGTCTGCATCTTTATTCCTGCTTTGCCACTAGATTCATCAGTACTGCTTTTTTAGATTCCATATATATGTGTTAGCACACGGTATTTGTTTTTCTCTTTCTGACTAACTTCACTCTGTATGACAGATTCTATGTCCATCCACCTCACTACATTTTTTTTTAAATTCTACATTCCAGGGTGGTGATTCTTCAACTTGTATATCTTGTACCTTACCATAAGTTGAGAACCTGGATTCCAGGATGGTAGAAACACAAAGCTTGGTTATTCTAATGAGCATTTTATATATTTATAGGACTTTATCATTAACCTTATCATATACTGTGTTTTAAGGACAAAAAAAAAAAAAGCATGAGCATTGTTGGGGGTTAGTTTTATTTTTTGTGGCTTTAAAATACAAACAAAAATAAGGATCATATTAGTTTTTAAAATGTCAGCAATAGTATTAGCATTTTTACTGCTAGAACTGTGAAACATATAGACATGAAATAGCATTATCACCTGAGAAGTTATGCTAATCCATTCTGTTATTAGGAAGCTTGAGGATGCAGTTCACTCACATCTGCATTCATGGGATAAAATTTGAAATGTGGCAAGGCTGACTTTATCCTTCTGTCTTATGACTAAGATAGAGGTTTTCACAATTAAGAAGCAATTTGAACAGAAAGCATGAGCAAGGGATGGGCTTTATACGTTTCACTGCTCTGAAGCTATAATAGAAAACAAGTACAAAGATTATTCCAGATTATTTTGGAAAAACTTTTATTCCAAAGTATTGTAAACTTCCATTCTGCAATTGACTGGAAGATTTTTGGATAATGAATCTACCCATTCATATTGATATGTCTTCGACCCTCATACTCTCTTGCAGTTACTTTTGCTGCATAACAAATTGACCCAAATTCAGCAACTTGAAACAACCATTTGATTATGTTCACAGGTTTTGTGGGTCAGGAATCAGACTGGGCACAGCAGGGATGGTGGACCTCTCCTCCTTGAGATTTCAGGTCTCATCCCTTGGGCTGGGCTGCCTCAGGGTCTGGGACTGCCAACAGAAGTAACTGCACTTGTCTTCTTTATGTGGCTTGACTTCTCTACAGCTAATGTTCTCAGGGTAGTTAGACTTTTACATGGCAGCTCAGGGCTCCAAGCTTGAGTGTTCTAGTGTGTAAGGCTGATGCTGCATTACCTTTTATGACCCAGCCTCACTATTGTGTCCACTGTAGTCTCTTGGTTGAAGCAGTCATAAGCCTGCCCAGATTCAAGAAGTGTGCCCAGTGCTCGCTTCGGCAGCACATACACTAAAATTGGAACAATACAGAGAAGATTAGCATGGCCGCTGCCCAAGGATGACATGCAAATTTGTGAAGCATTCCATATTTTTGGCAACTAGAGATTATCATACTAAGTGAAATAAGAGAAAAACAAATACCATATGATATCACTTATATGTGGAATCTAAAATACAGCACGTGGTTGCCAAGGGAAAGGGGGGTGGGGGGTATGGACTGGGAGTCTGGGGTTAGTAGATGCAAACTATTGCATTTAGAATGCATGGACAACAAGGTCCTACTGTATAGCACAGGGAACTATAACCAATCTCCTGGGATAAACCATAATGGAAAAGAATATAAGAATGAATATATGTGTATAACTAAGTCATTTTGCTGTATAGCAGAAATTAACACAACATTGTAAATCAAGTATACTTCAATTAAAAAAAAAAAAAAGAAGTGTGCCCATAGGACCCCCACCCACCATCACCTCTCCATGAAAGGAGTGTCAAAAGACTTGGGGCCATGTTCTAAAACTGCCACTTACTCCAATACCCAACTCTCCCCCATTCAATTCTAAAAGAATTTTCCTTCAGATGTTTTCTCAAAGTGAATACAATGTATTAATAAAATTCCCTACATGGGATCCAAGGCCACTGAAACTGCCATGTAATTATTTTTCTTTCTCAGGGGAAGCAGATGGAATTATCAGACTGTGATTACTGGTTTTAAACACGGCTGCCAATATCTGTATGTCCCTCCTGAGAGATGGGCTGCATATCTGAAATGAGGGAGGAAAACATGTAATCATCCCTTGTTGAAGAAATCAACTTTTTATTTAAAAACCATGCTTGCTTGAGCAGACGCAAGAAGAACCACAACTCTGCAGCCTGTGGAAGGAAAACCACATTCACAGAAAGATAGACAAAATGAAAAGGCAGAAGACTTTGTACCAGATGAAGGAACAACATAACCCCAGAAAAACAACTAAATGAAGTGGTGATAGGCAACCTTCCAGAAAAAGAATTCACAATAATGCTAGTGAAGATGATCCAGGACCTCAGAAAAAGAATGGAGGCAAAGATTGAGAAGATGCAAGAAATGTTTAACAAAGACCTAGAAGAATTAAAGAACAAACAAACAGAGATGAACAATACAATAACTGAAATGAAAAATACACTAGAGGGAATCAATAGCAGAATAACTAAGGCAGAAGAACGGATAAGTGACCTGGAAGACAGAATGGTGGAATTCACTGCCGCGGAACAGAATAAAGAAAAAAGAATGAAAAGAATTGAAGAGAGCCTAAGAGACATCTGGGACAACATTAAATGCAACAACATTTGCATTACAGGGGTCTCAGAAGGAGAAGAGAGAGAGAAAGGACCTGAGAAAATATTTGAAGAGATTATAGTCGAAAACTTCCTTAACGTGGGAAAGGAAACAGCCACCCAAGTCCAGGAAGCGCAGAGAGTCCCAGGAAGGATAAACCCAAGGAGAAACATGCCAAGACACATAGTAATCAAATTGACAAAAATTAAAGACAAAGAACAATTATTAAAAGCAAAAAGGGAAAAACGACAAATAACATACAAAGGAACTCCCATAAGGTTAACAGCTGATTTTTCAGCAGAAACTCTACAAGCCAGAAAGCAGTGGCACAATATATTTAAAGTGGTGAAAGGGAAGAACCTACAACAAGATTACTCTACCCGGCAAGGATCTCATTCAGATTTGACAGAGAAATCAAAGCCTTTACAGACAAGCAAAAGCTAAGAGAATTCAGCACCACCAAACCAGCTCTACAATGAATGCTAAAGGAACTTCTCTAAGTGGGAAACATAAGAGAAGAAAAGGACCTACAAAAACAAACCCATAACAATTAAGAAGATGGTAATAGGAACATACATATCGATAATTACCTTAAATGTGAATGGATTCAATGCTCCAACCAAAAGACACAAGCTCACTGAATGGATACAAAAACAAGACCCGTATATATGCTGTCCACAAAAGACCCATTTCAGACCTAGGGACACATACAGACTGAAAGTGAGGGGATGGAAAAAGATAGTCCATGCAAATGGAAATCAAAAGAAAGCTGGAGTAGGAATACTCATATCAGATAAAATAGACTTTAAAATAAAGAATGTTACAAGAGACAAGGAAGGACACTACATAATGATCAAGGGATCAATCCAAGAAGCAGATATAACTATTATAAATATATATGCACCCAACATAGGAGCATCTCAATACATAAGGCAACTGCTAACAGCTATAAAAGAGGAAATCGACAGTAACAGAATAATAGTGAGAGACTTTAACACCTCAGTTACACCCATGGACAGATCATCCAAACAGAAAATTAATCAGGAAACACAAGCTTTAAATGACACAATAGACCAGATAGATTTAATTGATATTTATAGGACAGTCAAAAAATGTCCTAAACAAGAGATTACAAAAACAAGAGATTACACTTTCTTCTCAAGTGCACACGGAACATTCTCCAGGATAGATCACATATTGGGTAACAAATCAAGGCTCAGTAAATTTAAGAAAACTGAAATCATATCAAGCATCTTTTCTGACCACAACGCTATGAGATAAGAAATCAATTGCAGGGAAAAAAACATAAAAAACATGAACACATGGAGGCTAGACAATACGTTACTAAATAACCAAGAGATCACTGAAGAAATCAAAGAGGAAATAAAAAAATACCTAGAGACAAATGACAACAAAAACATGATGATCCAAAACCTATGGGATGCAGCAAAAGCAGTTCTAAGAGGGAAGTTTATAGCAATACAATCCTATCTCAAGAAACAAGAAACATCTCAAAAAAACAATCTAACCTTACACCTAAAGGAACTAGAGAAAGAAGAACAAAAAAACCCCAAAGTCAGTAGAAGGAAAGAAATGATAAAGATCAGAGCAGAAATAAATGAAATAGAAATGAAGAAAACAATAGCAAAGATCAATAAAACTAAAAGCTGGTTCTTTGAGAAGATAAACAAAATTGATAAACCATTAGCCAGATTCATCAAGAAAAAGAGAGAGAGGCCTCAAATCAATAAAATTACAAATGAAAAAGGAGAAGTTACAACAGACACAGCAGAAATACAAAGCATCCTAAGAGACTATTACAAGCAACTCTGTGCCAATAAAATGGACAACCTGGAAGAAACAGGCAAATTCCTAGGAAGATGTAACCTTCCAAGACTGAACCAGGAAGAAATAGAAAATATGAACAGACCAATCACAAGCACTGAAATTGAAACTGTGATTAAAAATCTTTCAACAAACAAAAGTCTAGGACCAGATGGCTTCACAGGTGAATTCTATCAAACATTTAGAGAAGGGCTTCCCTGGTGGCGCAGTGGTTGAGAGTCCGCCTGCCAATGCAGGGGACATGGGTTCGTGCCCCGGGCCGGGAAGATCCCACATGGCGCGGAGTGGCTAGGCCCGTGAGCCATGGCCACTGAGCCTGCGTGTCCGGTGCCTGTGCTCCACAACGGGAGAGGCCACAACATGAGAGGCCCGCGTACCGCAAAAAAACAACAACAATAAAAAAAAACATTTAGAGAAGAGCTAACACCCATCCTTCTCAAAGTCTTCCAGAAAATTTCAGAGAAAGGAACACTCCCAAACTGATTCTATGAGGCTACCATCACCCTCATACCAAAACCAGACAAAGATATTACAAAAAAAGAAAATTACAGACCAATATCACTGATGAATATAGATGCAAAAATCCTCAACAAAATACTAGCAAACAGAATCCAACAACACATTAAAAGGATCATACAGCATGATCAAGTGGGATTTATCCCAGGGATGCAAGGATTCTTCAATATATGCAGATCAATCAATGTGATACACCATATTAACAAACTGAAGAAGAAAAACCGTATGATCATCTCAATAGATGCAGAAAAGCTTTCGACAAAATTCAACACCCATCTATGATAAAAACTCTCCAGAAAGTGGGCATAGAGGGAACCTATCAGAACATAATAAAGACCATATATGACAAACCCACAGCAAACATTCTCAATGGTGAAAAACTGAAAGCATTTCCTCTAAGATCAGGAACAAGACAAGGATGTCCACTCTTACCACTATTATTCAACATAGTTTTGGAAATCCTAGCCATGGCAATCAGAGAAGAAAAAGAAATAAAAGGAATAGAAACTGGAAAAGAAGATGTAAAACGGTCACTGTTTGCAGATGACATGATACTATACACAGAGAATCCTAAAGATGCCACCAGAAAACTACTAGAGCTAATCAATGAATTTGGTAAAGTTGCAGGATACAAAATTAATGCACAGAAATCTCTTGCATTCCTATACACTAATGATGAAAAATCTGAAAGAGAAATTAAGGAAATACTCCCATTTACCATTGCAACAAAAAGAATAAAATACCTAGGAATAAACCTACCTAGGGAGACAAAAGACCTGTATTCAGAAAACTATAAGACACTAATGAAAGAAATTAAAGATGATACAAACAGATGGAGAGATATACCATGTTCTTGGATTGGAAGAATCAATATTGTGAAACTGACTGTACTACCCAAAGCAATTTACAGATTCAATGCAATCCCTATCAAATTACCAATGGCATTTTTTTTTTTACAGAACTAGAACAAGAAATCTTAAAATTTGTATGAAGACACAAAAGACCCCGAATAGCCAAAGCAGTCTTGAGGGAAAAAAATGGAGCTGGAGGAATCAGACTCCCTGACTTCAGACTATACTACAAAGCTACTGTAATCAAGACAATACGGTACTGGCACAAAAACAGAAATATAAATCAATGGAACAGGATAGAAAGCCCAGAGATAAACCCACACACATATGGTCAACTAATCTATGACAAAGGAGGCAAGGATATACAATGGAGAAAAGACAGCCTCTTCAATAAGTGGTGCTGGGAAAACTGGACAGCTACATGTAAAAGAATGAAATTAGAACCCTCCCTAACACCATACACAAAAATAAACTCAAAATGGATTAGAGACCTAAATGTAAGGCCAGACACTATAAATATCTTAGAGGAAAACACAGGAAGAACACTTTTTGACATAAATCACAGGAAGATCTTTCTTGATCCACCTCCTAGAGTAATGGAAATAAAAACAAAAAGAAACAAATGGGACCTAATGAAACTTAAAAGCTTTTGCACAGCAAAGGAAACCACAAATAAGACGAAGACAACCCTCAGAATGGGAGAAAATATTTGCAAATGAATCAATGGACAAAGGATTAATCTCCAAAATATATAAACAGTCCATGAAGCTCAATATTAAAAAAACAAACAATCCAATCCAAAAATGGGCAGAAGACCTAAATAGACATTTCTCCAAAGAAGACATACAGATGTCCAAAAAGCACATGAAAAGATGCTCAACATCACTAATTATTAGAGAAATGCAAATCAAAACTACAATGAGGTATCACCTCACACCAGTTAGAATGGGCATCTTCAGAAGATCTACAAAAAACAAATGTTGGAGAGGGTACGGAGAAAAGGGAACCCTCTTGCACTGTTGGTGGGAATGTTAGTTGATACAGCCACTATGGAGAACAGTATGGAGGTTCCTTAAAAAACTAGAAATAAAATTACCATATGACCCAGCAATCCCACTACTGGCCAGATACCCAGGGAAAACCATAATTCAAAAAGACACATGCACCCCAATGTTCATTGCAGCACTATTTATAATAGCCAGGTCATGGAAGCAACCTAAATGCCCATTGACAGACGAATGGATAAAGAAGATGTGGTACATATATACAATGGAATATTACTCAGCCATAAAAAGGAACGAAATTGGGTCATTTGTAGAGGTGTGGATGGATCTAGATTCTGTCATACAGAGTGAAGTAAGAGAAAAACAAATATCATGTATTAACGCAGATATGTGGAGCCAGGAAAAATGGTACAGATGAACCGGTTTGCAGGGCGCAAATAGAGACACAGAGGTACAGAACAAACGTACGGACACCAAGGGGGGAAAATGGTGGGGAGGGTGGGGGGGTGTGATGAATTGGGAGATTGGGATTGACATATATACACAAATATGTATAAAATAGATAACTAATAAGAACCTGCTGTATAAAAAAATAAATAAAATAAAATTCAAAGATTCCAAAAAAAATATCATGCTTGCTTGCTTTTACTCTTTGTTCTTTGGATATAGAGTATATGTCTCTGCAAAATGACTGACTGAGAAAGCTATGTGTTAGCAATTCAATGAAAGTAGTTAAAACATGCCCCAGGGCCTGGATTTCAGGGGCAAAATTTAAGGGGGGGGGCCAAAAAACTCATTTATCAAGATATTTTAATGTAGTATTTAAAGAAATCAAAATTAATGCCAAGCAATCCATAATAAAATGTCAAAATTTTAAATAAAGCCATATCAGTTTCCTAGGGCTACTGTAACAAAGCACCATAAACTGGATGGCTTAACAGAAACATATTGTCTTCCTGTGCTGGAGGCTGGCCACTTGCAGGGAGAAACTTCATGCCTGTCCCCTAGCTTCTGGTGATTGCTGAAGTCTTTGGACTTTCTTGGCTTATAGCTGCACCACTCCAATCTGTGCTTCCATCTCCCCCTGACCTTCTTCCCTGTGTGTACCAGTCACTGGATTTAGAGCCCACTCTAATCCAGTATGATCTCATCTCATCTTAATCTAATTATATTTGCAAAGACCCTATTTCCAAATAAGGTCACATTCTGAGGCTCCGGTGGACATAAATTTTTGGGAGACACTAGTTAACACTGTAGACAGGATCAGTATTACTGATTTTCCCTTTTGCCTCAGGATCTAATATGACTCAGCGTGGTCTGCCCCATTTTAGTAGCAAGCATAGGCTGGCCACTGCCCAGTGAGCTGCTATTACATCAGCTTTGTGGTCCAAGACTTAGAAGGCGGCTGTGTGTGTTCTTCCTGAGAACTTTCACCTGCTCACCTACCTCAGCTTGCACATACTTGTATGATGACTCTGAAATCTCTCCAGCTTTGCTACTTTCCTGAGTTCTCGTTTCCAGTATGTTCTTTTTTATATTTTTTATTTTTTTATAGATAAGATTTTTTAAAATATTTATTTTATTTATTATCATTTATTTTTGGCCGCGCTGGGTCTTCATTGCTGCGCGTGGGCTTTCTCTAGTTGAGGTGAGCGGGGGCTACTCTTCGTTGTGGTGCGCGGGCTTAGTGTGGTGGCTTCTCTTGTTATGTAGCACGGGCTCTAGGCACACGGGCTTCCGTAGTTGTGGCTCGCAGCCTCAGTAGTTGTACAGCATGGGCTTAGTTGCTCCACAGCATGTGGGATCTTTCTGGACCAGGGCTCGAACCCGTGTCCCCTGCATTGGCAGGTGGCTTCTTAACAACTGCACCACCAGGGAAGCCCCTCCAGTATGTTCTGGTTACCTGTTCTATGCATATAACTATACTATACCCCCTTTCTCCAAGGCTTTTAGGATCATTTCTTTATCCCAAATGTTCTGAAATTGTACAGTGATGTAACTTATTTTTTTTTTAATTCAGTAAGCTGGGTATTAAGTAGATGCTTTCAATCTGGAAACTCATTTCTTTAAGTTTGAGGGAATGTTCTTTTATTATTTATTCAATAATTTTTTCCCTTTGCTTTATTCTCATTTCTTTCCAGAACTTCTATTAGTCTAATGTTGGGGAGCCTGGATTTTTCTCCTAATGTTCCTATTCCTCTTCCCTTTTTTTGTTTTTTGTTTATTTTATGGGAAGTTTCCTTAAAATTCTCTTCTAACCTTTCTTTTGAAATAGTTTTCATTCTGGTTATTATACTATACCCTAATTAGGGGTAGGGTTAGTTTTCAAAAGCCCTTTCTTTTTCTCTGATTGCTTCTTTCTTTTTTTTTAAAACTTTTAAGTATCACTTTATTCTTGCGTCGTGGGTCCAACAGTTTTTCTTCTTTTTCAGAGGACACTAGTTACTTTGAAATTTTCTTCTGTTGTCTGCATTGTCTCTGTTTCTTCATTTTTTTTTTTTTCCTTTTTGCCTTGCTCTGTGTCTCTTATGTTGGAGATTTCCCTAAAATGTTTGGTGATCCTTGGCTGTCTGTTTGTACGTAAGAGTGAGGATGGAAAAAGCTGATTTTGGTGGGAAGGGGAAGCCTGATGCATGGAGGATTAAGGCGGGAGTGAGCCAATCTCTAGAAGCCTTGCCCTCTGTTAGAGCACAGGAGGATCTATGGCTCTCTAGTTTTGGAGGGGGTAAATCGGCCTGGTCAGAAAGCTTTCCGGGAACTGAGTGGGCAAAGGAGCTGGGAAGTCTTGCAGACCAGTATGTAGGTTTCCCCCCAAATTATTCTATTTTCAGTTTATTTCTGGCCCCTGCCTTTCCACTGGCAAGGGGGAGTGGCACTTTTGATCTCTGAGTCTCCAGAATCCTGGGATGGGATAGGCTTCCTGATCACTGCTCTCTGCTCTGCTGGTGCTTTGGTTTCAGCTTTTTCCTAGGTTAGTCACATTTAGCTATTGGGTTGCCAGCTTCCTAAAAATGTGAGTTGGTCTGCTGTTTATATTTCTCTTTATTTCCTTGTGGATTTATAACTTTTACTTTCCTTTTCTGTCTTTTGAGGGGAGTTTGAGAGAGGAGATAAAAAGCATATGTTCAATTCTCTATCTTTTAGGTAATTAATAATTCATTATTAAACTTTGTAGATGATCACTGCATGGTTTTCCCTTAGAAGAGGACTTCTTCAATCACAAATATAATTAAATATGTCAGTACTTTATTTTATCATGGGATTAAATGTTCCACCGGTTAAAGGAACTCATATGTATTAGGGCCATCTAGTGGACAACTTGAATTTAGCACCAAAGGCTTTAAATGCAGCAGGGCACTTTCTGAAACCTAGGAAAAGAGCTAGAAAGCATCACTTACCTTGGTGTCTGTATGCAAAATCTCCCCAAATAGAAGTGTTTCCTCTATAATATGGAAAGAACATACACACATTTATTTTGTAGTTTATTTTAGTACATATTTTATTTCATATTTATGGCTATCTTAAAGTCTAATTGTTGAAATTTAAAATGTTTCTCTACTAATATCCTTGTGGGAGATGAAAAAATAACTGACCTGACTGTCCTCCTTTCTTTATAACAGGCTTTTTATTCAATGAGGATTAGATTCTATTTCTTTCTCCTCTGGGATATTTCACTAGTCTATGGCTGGTCTTTCCTAGGAATTAATTGAAAAGGAAATGGCAGATAGGATTAAGCTGCTGGACCCAGTAGAACATTAGAGGCCAGGCTTGGAGGTACCTGTGGCCAGCTGAGACAAGCTGCCTGTGAATTATGCTGCTCTGTGGTTATTAAGACTTCATGTTACAACCAGTGAATTGAAAAAACGTAAATTATCCAGTCTCTCAATCTTACCCTCAATAATTTACTTAAAAAAACCCAACAACACTGTTCTGGAGATTTCAGGCAAAAATTTAAAATTACTTCTCTTTTTTCATAACTCAAAAGGTTTTTATGATTTTATGTCCATAGCTGCAGGACCTGTTGTAGATATTCCTAGGCCTCCATTCAGCCAAATCATGAGAGTTCCCACAGTGTCAAAATATATGAACAGTCAGTGCTTGAGCCAAGTGCAAACCAATTAGGATTTTAAATAGATCACGTATGAGCTGAAACTTGCTACATAATTTAAATGCCATCTAGTGGCCAAATGTCATTTTTAGTCCTCAATCAAAACAGTTTTGGTGCCTTCTAGTATTTTTCTTAGAGTGATTTACCAGATAGTTCTGAATTAGGGATATTATAGCTGCTTCTGCTCTTTGAGTGAAATGGAATTGGAATATTTCCTGACCATAAAAAACGTTTTACAGCTTGAAATCTGCCTAAGTCCTAGCTCTTATTCCAGATGCATCTGCTTGTATGGCTGCAAAACAAAGAATTGTTGCTTGGTTTGGCTACTAGGTCATTAAATAGCACCAGTAGTTATAATTTATTACTTTGTAACTGATAAGTAAAAAGAAGTATTACATGTATTGTGAGGTAACTAGTGTAGGAACAAAATTCTAAATAATGATGGCCAAAGGGTTTAAAGGATCAACAATTTTCAGTCTCAGAAAATTGAAGAGCTATGAGAGAGACATATCATTTGCCCATAAATGAGTGCCATGTGCAAGCAAATTAGTGTGATATAATAATGGTGGTGGTAGTAGCAGCAGCTAACATATTGAATGCTTAAGTGCCAGACGCTATTCTGAATGCTCTGCTTGCATTAACTCACAACCTAATTAAACAGGTACTATTGTTATACCGATTTTATAGACGAAACTGAGGCACAGAATGCCCACTAGTGAAAGGCTGAGTAGGGATCAGAATATTTGGAGTGTCCTTTGGTCTCTTAGCTGCTTTGGATTTTGGTTAGTACTACTTTGGTTGAAGGATTTTTGGAGAATCATGAAAGTCCCTTTAATAGAACCAGGGCACAGTCAGCCTTGATCATCCTGGGCTGGGGCTCCACGTAGGGTTGGAGATGTTGGCTCAGGGATGAGGTGGAGCAAACAGGGTTCACTCTGGTCCCTGAACTACCTGCTGGTTCCTTGATCTACCTTGGTTAGACCTACCTGCTCTCTTGGCTCTGTGGGGGTAAACTGCCCCTGGAGAATTGAAGTAAATTTGACTTTTGTATGATTGTGGTCTGAGGTTATTTATAACCTCCTCTTCAGCTTTTTACTCCAGATAGTAGAGAGTTGATTGAGTGTAACCAAACTAGCTGTCTGTGTTTATGCAATAAATAGGACATCATTAAGCATTCTTCTTCTTGTTGGTCACAACTCTGGTTCTATTCTTTCACTTCTGGCATGTGACCAGTTAAAACCTTAATGATAATAAATAAGTTAATACCTCACACAGTGCTTTGTTGATTTCAGTGAGCTTCACAAAGTATTTTTGAGGTCGATAACAATGGTTCCATTATCCTCAGTATACAGATAAAGAAACTGGGACTCAGAGAGATTAAGTGGCTTGCCAAAATACACACGACTGCTGGCATAAAATTAAGACTAGAACACCTAGGCATTTCATTGCATTTATTAACACACACACACATTTTTCCAGGCACGCAGATGAATATGTGTGCATGAATAAATGACGATGCCAACTGCATGTTAAGTAAGGTAGCCTCATATAAAAGTGAAACCATGCTAACTGCAATTTTATCTGCTATCTCCTACTTCCTCAGTTACTGTTAGAGATCTCTGAAAGGAAGTCAGACAATTAAATCAGCGCTATAGGTTAGATAATTTAGATGTTTTATACTCTCTCTCATAGGCAGAATCTAGGTAATCTTTCAAGGCTTACTCTAGTCCTCTAATTTTATTTTTTAATGAAAAAAAGTAGGATTATAATTCTTTAAAAAATGTTTTACTTGTATAAAATAAGCAGTTTTACAAACTTATCATGCCTAACACGATTTATCCAGAAGGAGGCAGCATTTTACTATTAAATTGATGCTTCTGCAAAGATTCTAACAAGTTGTTTTTTCTCCTTTTCTTTAAAGTTGTAGACTACCTAATCACACATATCCAAAAATCTTTCAGGGCAAAGATTCTTGGATATCACCAGAGCTTTGCATATTGAACAGCTGTAAAATCCAAATCCTGCTCAGATTAAACACATCTAAAATTACAAGTAGCAAATCCATTGATAGGAACTGTTTTTCAGTAAAGATAATAATCAAAATATAGAGTTGAACAGAAGTTGGAGTATAAGAAAGGGAAAATGAATGGTTCGATTATTGTAGAAACTTGTTGAAAATAGGTATTTGATCAATAAAATATAAACTTTAGATTAAAAAACGCGTTAATTCATTCAGAAATAAGGATAATGAATTAGTTTTAATCATCTACCTAGTTTCATAAATGTAACTTGCTTTTTTTCTTTCCTTGTTTTCATAGAATCACAGGATCTTTAGAAGGGACCCTGAAATTTCACGTGACATATTTCAGTGATTGCTGGTTAGAACTCATTTCACCCATCTGGGGAAGCACCTCTATCTGTTTTCAAAGAATTAGGAAGAAAGGGATTCCAATATGATAGGGGAAGTACAATTGTGAGAATGACAGGATGGCAAGGGGGACTTATTCTATTGCCCTGTGTTTGACAAAAAGGGTCCAGGGCTCAAAACACTAACTGGGGTCTGCCACTTTCTCCAAAGTTTTCCTAAGGGTCTGAAGAACTGGGCATCAGTCCACACCTACTCCCCCTGCCCCTTAATACTCAGTCCTTGGTCTATAAAAGATGAGGGGAGTAGGTGATTCCTGCCCTTTGTATTGGGGAGGGATTTCTCCTGACTCCCATTGCCAAATGAAGAAAGAGGCTCCAAGACAATGGCTTTTAGGGTCTACCCCTGGTGACCTCTGCTGGATAGCAGAGTTGCTGGGCTATCCATTCCTACCAGAGCAGAAAAGATGGAAGCCAGGGAGAGCTGGCTGGCCATGTGGAAGAGATGACAGTGGAACAGTGATCTTGCCCACCCTTATGTGGCATGGCCAGGGTGTGAGAAATTCCTTGGAACAAGGGAACATACAGAAGGCAAATATTCTTGAGCCACCCTGCTGTACAACTCCCCCCCCTCCCACGACTATGCACCACGACTTGGGTTATATTACTGAGATAACTGAGGGCGTGGGTGGGAGAGGTCCAGCTAGAGCTGAACCTTCCAATGGGAAGATCCCTCTGGATAATTTTCACCTGTGCTCCCAGAGAGGTGGACTTTGGATACTGACATGCACACTCAGGGCTCACTGGAGAAGCAGAGCAGCCAACAGAGAGATGGCTACGGCTGCCCCTTTCCTTCCCCTTCTTCCTGATTCCAACACTTGAGAGACAGAAGCCCGGCCTGGGACAGATAGGAGAGGGTGTTTTGCAGCCAGGATTCCCTCCAACTCCATCTCATGCCAAGCAGTCAAGATTCCAATTCATACCTTCTCTGGAGTCGTGCACTACGAGGAGACAGAATTTACATAGAGTTTGAAATTGAAGTTTTATACATTTTTGAATAACCAAAAGTGAATAGAAAGTGATGCAATCTGGCCAGGATGTCATGGAGTGATAGGAAAGGGAAATGTGGAGTATAGATGAAGGCAGATACAGTTCTGATCACCAGTTCCAGTGGGTCTAGTTTCCCTAGAAACAGACTGGGAAAACTTCAAGACTTCTAAGAGAATCACCATATCCAATATGGAACCACCCAAGCAGCAACGTAGAAATGGCTGAAGGTAGCATTTAAACATAGACAGGGTTAAATACAGAGTCCCAAGAATCCCTTGGCCTCTATGTGATGTGGAAGGATCCAGAAGTTCCTACTTGACCTGAGGAAGGGACAAAGCAGAAGCCTGCTTGGGCTGTGGTAGCAATGGGTGGGACCCCAGTGCAGGCTTCTCTTAGGCGCTGCTGGAAGATGAGGTGGAGACAGACTCAGAGGATTTACAGAGCCAGCCTGGGATAAGGTGGAGCCAGTTAAGAGGAAAAGACTCTCGAGAGCCCCAGCTTTGCCAAAAGATCTGACGACAAATGTCTCCAGCAGGGTATGAGCAGGTGGTGCAGGGGACACCTCTGAGGACTCCAGTCCTGGAGTCAACCACCCCCTCTAGCTGCCCCCAAGGATATGCAATCTCTGCCCTACCTGTAAGTCCCCATCTTGGGAGGAGGGAGGAACAAGAGAGGAGAGAAAAGTCTTAGAGGGAGTTTGAACTTCAACTGACTGCATATTTATCTGGGACTGTTTAAACCAAAGTAACTGATTGATTCTTAACTGGTAAGTTTGTATTTCCCTTTATCCCATCCCATCCCACCACCTCAAAAAGTGGGAGTGGGGATATATTAGACTTTGGGGCTGCCATAACAAAACACCACAGACTGGGTGGCTTAAACAACCCAAGTTTATTTTCTCACTGTTCTGAAGGCTGGAAGTCCAAGATCAAGGTGCCAGCAGATTTGGTTCCTGGTGAGAATCCTCTTCCTGGATTGCAGATGGCTACCTTCTCACTATGTCCTCACATGGCAGAGAAAGTGGGCTCTCGTGTCTCTCCCTCTTCTTAACAAGGGCACTAGTCCCATCATGAGAGCCCACTCTCATGATTTCATCTGAACCCAACCATCTCCCAAAGGCTCCATCTCCAAACACCATCACATTGGGAGTTAGGGCTTCAACATCTGAATTTGGAGGAGGGACACAATTCAGCTCATAGCAGTGGGCTTGTGAGGAAGTTTATATCATTTATAGAAAAAGCATGACACCACCATCTTTTGGTGTGCCTAAATTATATTGTGTCATTAAAAAACAAATACCTTGTAAACCTCCTGAGGGCAGAGACTTGATTTAGCTCACTGCTGTGAGCTAAATCAATAGCTTACCACCATGACTGCCAGTGAGTAGCAGTCAATAAATATTCATTAAAGAAGTAAATAAATAACAGTTTTCTTTTCATTTAACTGTTGAATAAATTCAATAAAGCTAGAGATTTCTGATTAAAAATGAAAAAAGAAATTCTACCACAAGTGCTTTTAGTTCCCCACCTTTCTACTGTGGGAAAGGTGTTTGTGTGGGGTGGGTAGAGAAAAAGAGGGAGGGGTGGTGGGAAGGAGAGAGGAGGAAGTACAAAGAGGCTGGGAAGGAGAAAAAGAAAATTAGAGGGACACCAGGAGGAAGAGAGGGAGTGACCTGAGGAAGGGGGAGAGAGATAGTAGGAAGGAAGGAGAGACCTGGGGTGGGGGGGACAGGGACTCAGAGATGATCGGAGTAGTGGAATTTGCCAGAAGGATTGGAATTTGGGGGGAAAGAGGAATTAGAGAGGATTTGCAGGGAGTCTTGCTCTATAATGTGTGGTGTGACACCCTCCTGATATCCTCAAGACCTTTTGTCAAGAAACACATTCCTCTTCCCCTCTTTTCCAGTTGCTTTCCTGTTTCCATCATGATACTTGGGTGTGTTGGAGGATTCAGTGTTACACACTCTTCACAAAGTGGTGATCCAGGCTAAAGTTTAACAGTCAGATGGAGTCTGTCTTATGTCTAATTCCTTGTGTTGACATTCATGACATCCTTTCCTGTTTTGTCCTATTGGAGAGCAGTCTGTCCCTGACCTGTTTAACAGCCATTTTAAACTGAAGGCTTATTGGAAATCAGCCTCCCAATTTTTCTTTCCTCACTGGAATACCTCAATTTCTTTTCTTTCTCTTCTTTTTAGGCTGCACTGTGCGGCATGAGGGATCTTAGTTCTCCGACCAGGGATGAAACCTGTGCCCCCTACATTGGGAGAGTGGAGTCTTAACCACTGGACTGCCAGGGAAGTCCCTCAGTTTCTGTATTCTTTCCTCCTAGGTTGCTGTAGGCTTTCCTTCTGAGTCCTTTAATCATCTTTAGCCTTCTTTGGATTTGTCGTGGACTTCTTCAGCTAATTAGCCTGGAGGAGGATTAGCAAACACCACAAACAGTGCTTGGCTTGTGTATTTCTGAGCCATGCCCTATCTCTTTCAATGACTTTATATTTCTTCAGACTTATTTGCTTAATTAAATAAAAGGCCAATTTTTAGTTACAATGGTCCCAGTGATTTCAACTATCAGCTGACTTATTCTAACTCCTTCATACTTAGATCTCACTGTCTTTTGCAACAACATTGGCTGGAGTGTCGAGACTGGTGTTATATGAGTTTTTTTTCCGGTAGTCTATTTTCAATGTAAAACTCTTAGTGAATATTTAGAAGTATGATTTATTAAAACGTTTAGAGTACATGTTTACTTATAACTAGAGAACTTTAAGTCTATCATAAATGTCTGTTTTGCTTGATTACTTGCCTAATGAAGCCTATTACTTTAAAAATGCTGAACATTCCATTCAACCATGTGGGACAAACTGGGAATTCTGAAGGATTAAATTTCAGTCCAAGAAAATGGGAAAATTCCATATAATTAAGAGGAGACGGGAAGAAGGAAATGGTAAGTTTGTAATTTTCTGGGTAAAAAAATTAAAGAAGTTTTTTCTGTATAGAAAAGTAGGGGAAGGGGTTATAGAATTTTAAAATATATTGACTTTGTATCTCAGGGTAAATTTTGTGGTCCACTTTAAGGTTTGAAAATAATGTTTGCAATAGCCAATTGGATTAGTTATACTGAGAGCATCTTTCACAGTAAAAGACTATGTGGAGATAGTCCTGTGACGTTCGAGAATATTAACAAATACTTCAGTACACGTGATCCCAGGCATGAAGTAATAGATGTGGTTTTAAAGGCTTTCTGGAGGCTCTGTTGAAATTTTTTGGATAAGGTCAAAGGTATTTTGAAATGTCAAGTACTTTATTTTGTTTTTGACCAAAAGAATAGAAAACTAAAGCTGTGCTTAAGTGAGTGTTATAGGTGCAAAGCAAAGTAAAAATTTGAGCTGATTTTCTAGGTAAGAAATAAGAAAGTCTGAAATATTCATTTAAAGGCAAAAGTGAGTTCAAGTTGAATCCTTCATTGAATTGACTTTGTTCTATGGAGAATTAGCCTCAAAACTGGGAAGTGATAAGATTAGAAATGATTTTGTTTGTTTTCTGTTTGCATCATTTTGGAGGCAGATTATTTGAGCCTTAGTTGAAGGGTACCCAGCCATTAGGGCATATTTTCTCAAAGTACCCACTTTGGTTATTTTAATTTCTTTGACTCTTCCCTTATTTGTTTCCATCAATTCTTTTGTTCAAAATGGAAAGAGAATGGTCAGGGATGTGCATTAGTTGTCAAGTTTTCCTATTTATTTTCTCAGAGTCAGTGAACTCATTAATCATAATGCAGTCCTTGGTGAGAGAGGACCAGAGATGCATTGTGAAAGAAAATAAAAAGATGAGGGCACAGAGGGAAGATGGGGCAGATTCAGTTTCCAGTGCCCCGTGGTTATATTAGACTCAGAAAGTAAAATTAACATGCCTGTGTCCAGATCACACATATCTAGTGGCATCCACTTACCAACACCCAACCCCCCAAAAATCATTAAATCACCTAAAGGATACATTACGTCTTGAAAAGTGTGACACAGGTGCAGTTCACCTACTCTGAGTCCCCCTGTCTCTTCTGGCATTGATTGTGTGTTTTCCATCACTGTAGGCAGACCAGAGGTGACATCACATTTGAGGTGCAATGAACACAATTAGCAATTAGGTGGGATGTAGGCAGTTCTGGAGAGCTGGACCTGATGCCAGGGGAGGGCAATCTTGCAAGCTCAGAAGAAAGGACTATCAAACAGTGCACATATTTTGGGGACCTTGACCTAATAAAGCACACCACAGCACGCCCACCACTACAATATTTTACATTTGCATAACAATTTTGGTCTAAACATCTTGGACATTTTTCAAGAAAAAGCATTGTTATTATAGTTCTGTTTTTATGTAAGTGGGAATAGTGGATGGCAGGAATTAAAGTAACTTTTTTTTTTTTTTTTTTCTGTACGCGGGCCTCTCACTGTTGTGGCCTCTCCCGTTGCGGAGCACAGGCTCCGGACGCGCAGGCTCAGCGGCCATGGCTCACGGGCCCAGCCGCTCCGCGGCATGTGAGATCTTCCCGGACCGGGGCATGAACCTGTGTCCCCTGCATCGGCAGGCGGACTCCCAACCACTGCGCCCCCAGGGAAGCCCTAAAGTAACTTTTAAAGGCAGTGTTCAGTGCTAGGTGAGGCCAGGAGTGGGTAAGAAGTATACAAATTAAGGAGAAATGTATATAACAACATTAGCCAAAATAAATCTGGAAATGTAATTCTAACAAGTCTTCACCTTATTTCATTTTTTGCCTCTTTCCTTCCCAACAGCTCAACATTCTTATATTTAATTAAACCTGATCTTAAGAATGTTCTAGAATCCAGTTTGTGAATTTCAGCCAGTATATTACGTCCTTTAGAGATACATTATATTTTAAGTCTTTTCTTTCTTTCTGAAAGATAAGCTTTGTCCTCAGTAAAAGGAATTTCAAAGTCAACAGAGGGTGATGAAGAACTTTTTTTTTTGAAGTAGAGAGTCCTTGCTAGTACAGTTCTGCTTGTCTCATCTGTATGTATTGATGATTTTTGTCTATAAATATTTCTTCACGTAAGTTAGGTATAAAAAGTCAGAGAGTCCCAGTTGATTAAGTGGAAACTCATCAAGTAACTTTGAGATGGTCATACTATTAATAGAATTTTTTGGCCATTCCCTGACATAAGCCAAGAAGTCTTCACTGGTGTGTTTTCTGGCAATATTGCAACAGCATATGTTACCAAGTTAGTAACAGTTCTTCCCCAATACATCTATCCCAAGAGTATTGGGAGAGACTTTTTTTTTGAGAGACTTTTAATTAAAGAAAAAAAAATAGCAAATTTGTAAAATAGAATATACTAAAAATCTGGACTATTTAAGCACAATGTTTTAAAAGAATGACTCTATTATACCTGTGAAACATCACCCATATTCTGCCTGGTAAAATAAAAAAGGAAATACTTGGTTGAAGACAAGAGCAGAGTTCATGTCTTCATGATCACATATCTCAAAATCAAAATATAAATTCATTAAGTTCATTCCAAAGATTTGTCAGTTTGCATATGATTTATTCTTGTTAACAAGGGCCAATATATTGAACTAAAGCTTTATATCAAACTTCTGTCCTATAGGACTTAAAGTAAACCAGTCTGGATGACACATGGGTATGATGCAGAAAATCACTAATGAAAATAAGGCAGGATTCCAAGTATATCAGATGTCTATGTTTGTGTATGCGATATATTAAATAATGGATTTGTGATTGCATAAATCTAAGGTCTTGTCTTGGTTTTAAGATTTTGATATTTCAATGACCCATCCAGACCCTTTCATCATCATTCCTTGACTATCCCTAAGCCTCTACTTCTCCACTTCTGCCAACCCTTGGTATGTTCATACCCTAGACCTCATCATCACATGGAAGTACTTTACCACTGATTTTTTTTTTCCCTTTGACCACAACTTTTTCTTCAACCTCCCCCATTTTTCAACCCTTCTGAAATGGTTGTTCTTTCAATCTCACCCTTGGCACTCCTCCATGTAGCCTGCAACAGGCCCATTCTAGCCTCTTGTCTCTCTCTGTTCACTTGGGTCCTGGAATCTCATCTAGACCAGACTTGGTTCTTGAGAATGTGTATTTAGGAAGGAGAACAGCCTTGATCTCATTGTGATGTCCTTCCCCTTAACACCTCCCTCCCTCTCTTTCCCGTCTGTTGGCCCACCATACCCTTTGCTCCCAGCTTCATGTTTGGTAAAGAGAGAGTCTGGGGAAAGCACATCAGATACGTAACTACCTCTGCTCAGAAGTGACCCACATCAGTCACTTCTGCTTACATTCTATTGTCCAGTAGAGCTGCAAGGGAAGCAGGAAAATGTAGATGTACACAGAGATATCCACGGGCATTAATAGTTTCTCTGACATCTACCTTGTAAGATTGTTTTGAGAATTATATACAATAACATTAGTGAAGTATTTAGGTCAGTGCTTGGTAGATAGTTTTCTCAATAATTATCTGGTATTTTTTACTTTGATGAAAGTTGTTTTTCTCACTGTAAGTGGATGAATTAGCATCCCACTTTATATATTTCTGTGAGTTTCGTTAATGCGAGCCAAAGTCAGAGAGGTTGCTTCATACTCAGAGTGTTGATAAAACCATATTTCTGGTTCTGCATATACAAAGACTACCGAGAAACCACATAGAAACACCACCTTGTGAAGTCACATCTTGGGGACAGTCGTCTCTGAGGTGAAACTGCTCAGTCACATTTTTCCTTCTGATCTTAGCTGGGCTTTCAATATTAAGAGCCATGGGGCAGAGTATATATGTATCTATCTATCTGGATGTTTGGGGCTGTCCTTAGTTATCTCTAGCAGGCTCCCTGTCCTATTCCCCACAGCAGTTCCTGAGGTTTTTGTAGGATACTTGCTATGGAGTTTCCTCCTGGCATAGCCTGGTGTGGGGTTTCCTGGAGACCCTGCTGCTCATTCCATAACCACCAATACTCCAGCTGTTTTACCTGCTAATACTGACCCTGAATATGTCACCCTTTCTAATAATTTCATGCCTTTATATCTTCTAATGCTTCTGCCACTTGCTTCCCAGATCAGGTCACCCCCTGACCTGATCTGGGAAGCAAGGAGGGGCATGGCACATCTGCCCCAACATCAATTTTACTCAATGGTGAGAAATAAAAACTATTATTTTTTATTTTGGAACAAACATAAATACATTAGGGAATAGAATGTAAATCCTCTTGAATTTTAACTCTAGAACTACAAGAAAATTTCTTCTATAAAAGGGGTGGAACTCTGGCTCTGTTTCTAGTTTGATTTCCTTTGCTGTGTGGATACACTGGGGGGAGAGGTAAGGAGCACATCTTTTCTCAATTGCCCCCCTGGTTAACTTGGACTTGTTCTTGCTTAGTCTCATATAGAACCTGTTCCAGCATGGTATCTTCTGATTGATAGGCCATTCCTGATGTTCTCTGGCTAGCAGAGATGCCTCTTTTTCATTCTCAGAGTCGTGCAGGGTTCTCTTATGGACTTTGTTTATAATTTTATTATTTAGTTATTTAACAAACACATGCAGCACTTACTAAGGGCAAGGCAATCTTCTAAGTGATGAATATATGTTAACTCTCACAACCACCATATGAAAGAGGAACTGCTTTGTGTGTGTGTGTGTGTATGTGTGTGTATGTAGGTACAGTTGACCCTTGAACAACACAGGGGTTAGGGGCGCTGATCTTCCACATAGTTGAAAATCCACGTGTAATTTATAGTCTGCCATCCATATCCCCAGTTTCTCTGGATCTGAGGAGTCATCAGCCAATCACAGATTGGGCAGTACTGTAGTATTTACTATTGAAAAAAATCCCCATTTAAGTGTATTTAAGTGGAGATCTGTGCAGTTCAAACCTGTGCTGTTCAAAGGTATCTGTAGATATGTGTGTGTGTGTGTGCACATGCGTGCGGGCATGTATGAAACACCGAGGCACAGAAGTCAAATAACTTTCTCAAAGTCATACAGCCACTTATAGGCTACAAGCCAGAGCCAGAATTCAAACTCAGATATCTGACTTCTAAATTACTATGTTTGCTGCCTCTTGCATTAATTGTTGGGTAACTTCTCTTCTTCTCTAGACTATTAGGGCCTTGAGGACAGAGTTTTATTGATCCCTGTGTCCCTCCAGCCTAGAATGAGGCCAGGCACACAATAATGGTGTAGCAAATGTTGGTTAACCCTCTTTACAGAGAGGGTGGAAGTCGCTAGGACTGCATGCCTGGGCTGAGTTTTACCCACTTAATCACCCTGTCACTTTCTCTATGTAAATAGCCCATGACCTCTAATTGCTAGAGGAATCTTAAACTCATTTCATCCCGGGGCTTCCCTGGTGGCACAGTGGTTAAGAATCCGCCTGCCAATGCAGGGGACACGGGTTCGAGCCCTGGTCCGGGAAGATTCCACATGCCGCGAAGCAACTAAGCCCGTGCGCCACAACTACTCAGCCTGCGCTCTAGAGCCCGAGAGCCACAACTACTGAAGCCTGCATGCCTAGAGCCCATGCTCCGCAACAAGAGAAGCCACCGCAGTGAGAAGCCCGAGCACTGCAAGGAAGAGTAGCCCCCGCTCGCTGCAACTACAGAAAGCCCGCAAGCAGCAACGTGGAAGACCCAATGAAGCCAAAAATTTAAAAAATTAAAAAGAACCCCCAAACTCATTTCACCCTGTGTTTAGTGGAACAAGATGTGAAATTTTTGTATAAAATAACTTTTGACATTTTTCTGGAATATTTCAATAATATCTTTGACTGGGAATTATAGGATCCCAATTTCCCTCTCCACCCTGTTGTTTATGATTCTAGGAAGTTTGGTTTGGTTGTGCCTGTTCAAGGTTTGTGGAAGTTCGGGAATCTGCATGCCAAGCTCTGAGATTTCAGTCTGTATAACCTGCCCTAGAGCCATGTCACGGGCGGACTCCACCAAAAAAAAACAACACCACCCCCCAAAACACCACCACCACCACCACCACCACCAAAACAATGACAGCTTTAAAGGATTTGGAAGTAGAAGAAAATGTCACTACCTGCAGCTTCCCTTGAAATCCTTCCTAAGCCACATCTCGAGAGGGTGTTTTGGAACCACAACTTTATATTTCCTGTAAGCTAAAGCATTTTGAAAACATACTTGTTGCAAGTGATGACTGGTTAGAAAGAAATTCACCAACTGTGAGCTCCACAGAGAAGTAATCATCAGAGCTGAAGAAATCAAAACCATATTTTTCTTAGAAAATATGCTTTTCATGAGTATCAAGCTGGGGATCTTCCTAATTTTGTTTATAATCAAAGGGAGGGCTTTGCATTGAAGCACATTTTGACTCTCCTGTGGTCCTGGTTTTCTCTGGCTGGCCTCACCTTCTCTCTCTCTCTTTCTCACACACACACTTTTTTGTTTATTTGTTTCTATTTGGAATATTTTGAGAAAATGTGGTCTCCATGCCATCAGCCCCCATGTCAACATTTATTGATTCACTAATATGGTAAACCGCTGTATAACTTTTACCATTACCTAATGTGTATCTGATTTTCTTTTTCAAAAACTGGAAGTAGTTATACATGTCTTTCTATGAGCATATAGTTAAAATTATGTCAAAATTATTCTCTCTCCCTGTTTCCCTCCTACTCTTGCCCCTCTTCTCCCATCTCCAACTCTAGAAACAAGTCATGGATGTTTTTACAGTCAAAGAGTACCTTGAGGGAGGAAATACTTCTATTTCCCCTTGAGGGCAATCTAGAAAATTCTGCTAACACTCTAAGAGGTGTGAATCACTACAGCAAGGCCAAGGGGATCATATAGTTGAATTCAGATACTGAAGCAGTTACTTTGGATAGAAATAGCTTTGCCACTAATTGCTTATGACATATTAAGGGCTATGGGCTGCAAAGATTATAAATAACAAGAATTTAGGGTAGTACATTTTAAGTTATTTGTTGAGTATTACCTGTGGTAGGTAGACAGGGTATGAAAAATACAACTGATAGTCAAAAATCAATGCTTCACATATTCACAATAAGAATGTATATGTATGTATATATAAATAAATACATACATATATTTATTTATGGCCTTGCTTATCCCCCAAAGGATTTAAGATTATTTACCAAAATATACATGATATAAAGAGATAAATAAAATAGAAAGCAAGTGGATGAGGGGACCTAAGGCCCTAAGAGGGTAGGAAAGATGCAGATGAAGCTAGGAGTGATATTAGTACCTGCAGTGTGTGCTGTAAGGATGGGTCTCTGCTCACGTTGGGCTACATGGGCTCTTTGCTACATGTCTCTTTGCTACATGTTGGGTTATATTTGCTCAGCAGCTAATATAAAAAGAGACATAGGCCCAAAACTGACTTAGCAGGAGAAAAGCCATTTCTGATACTAAGAAAAACAGGAGAACTTCTCATAAAGGGTATAGTAAAATAACAAACAAAGTCTTCAGCAATATCCCCTGAGTAAGGACAGTGATGAGTTTTATTTGGTTGTTCCACGATCCAGAGTGCCCTGAGGCTGGCTGACACTTACTTCTCCAGAAATAGTTGTTTTTCATTTGTGAGCTGCGTATAGTTTACTATGGCTCAGGAATCTTTGAGGAAGGGAAGATGGCAAAATGTTATTGTTTTCCTAGATTAACATAGGCAACAATACTTTGGCAGCTGACGTATAGCCAATGTAGAATCAAAAAAAATTACATATATATTTTTAATCCCAGAGGTAAATACAATTTTTCTTAATTTCACTGAGTAGTTATTATTATTATTGCTTACTGTCATTCGATGCTATTTATTTGAATATTCCTCCTATACCTTCTAGCATGTGTATAGAGGAAAGAGGGCAGAGGTTAAGAGATTTAAATAAAATTTCTTACATGTTTCCTGTGTTTGCATTAGACTCAAATTTTTTTATGAAAGTGATACATGTTCATTGTAGAAGATTTAGAAAATACAAGACAGACAAATGGTCTAAAATCTCACCATCTAGAAATACCTCTGAGGTGTTATATAGTGTATGTCTTTATGTATGTGGTGTATGCATTGGCTTAGTTTCCTAATTTTATGAGGGTTACCTAACCACAGCCATAGAAACTAAACACCATAGTTTCTCTACTTATGACTAAGCAAGGCTATTGATTTTCTATTTACTTTGAACACACAAGTAATGTGGAATGGGAAGAAAAACACAAAAACAGAGCTTTGAGTATAAGGCCAAAACCTGAGATAAAGCCTGACATTCACAACTGGCACCTATCCCTTTCTTAAAAAAAATAAATCCTTTTAGGTCTCAGCTTCCACAAAGCAAAAATGTTACCAAAGTGCTGGTGCTTCAGAAAGTGGGATGCATACTCTCACCACTTCTATTCAACATAATGTTGGAAGTCCTAGCCACAGCAATCAGACAAGAAGTAAAAGGTGTCTAAATTGGAGGGGGAGAGGTAAAATTGTCACTACAGTAAGTCCTCTACATACAAACGAGTTCTGTTCCAAGAGTGCATTCGTAAGTCCAATTTGTTTGTAAGTCCAACAAAGTTAGCCTAGGTACCCAGATAACACAATCGGCTATATGGTACTATATAATGTAATAGGTTTATAATACTTTTCACACAAATAATACATAAAAAACAAACACACAAAAAAAAGAAAACATTTTTAATCTTACAGTGCAGTAGCTTCAAAAGTACAGTAGTACAGTACAACAGCTGGCATACAGGGGCTAGCAATGAGTGAATAGGCAAGAAGAGTTACTGACTGGAGGAGGAAGAGAGGGTGGGACATGGCAGAGCTGAAGGATCGTCAGCAACAGGAGACGGAGGGCAAGTTGCAATTTCATTCACACCTGATGTTGTTGGCACAGGTTCTGGTTCCTTGCTGGATTCAATTCTATCTACTCTCTTGAAAAAAAGATCCAGTGATGCCTGGGTAGTAGCTCTTTTTATCTCATCATAGATGACACAGTAGCACTAGATTGCATTCTGAATGGCTGCTGCAACCTTTGTGCACCATTCTATGTTCAGGTCCTGTGCCTCAAAAACTAACAGTCCTCCTCAAATAAAGAAAATCCCCTTGCCATTTCCTGCATCATGAATCTCTTCAGTTACTTCTTCTTTCTTTTGTTTCTCTTTGTCCTTTCTCCTGGGCCTCCAATTCCATCAGGCCTTCATTAATAAGCTCCTCATGTTGCACAGCAAGGAGTTCAGTGAAGTTGTCCTCTTGCAGATCTAGCTCCAGCTTCTCGATGAGGGTCAGTAAGTTGTTGAAGACCTCTTTGGACTCCTCATCCATCTTCTCAAATCCACAAAAATTGTGAACAAACTGTGGGCAAAGGTTCTTCCAAACCCCATTCATGGTGATGGCTGTAACCTTACTCCAAGCAAAGTCAATGTTTTTTATGGCCCTGTAGATGTTATAGTCCATCCAAAATTGTCACAGGTTTATTCCTGATTCGTCATTCGCCTTTACTGATGAAAAGTGTGACGTAAATAATATTTCCTGAAAGTTGCTATAACTCCCTGGTCCATAAGTTGGATGAACGATGCACAGTCACATCTTTGAAAGTTTGCAACTTGAAGGTTCATATGTAGGGGACTTACTGTGTATATGCAGATGACACGTACTATATACAGAAAACCTTAAGGACTCCACACAAAAACTACTAAAACTATAAATGAATTCAGCAAAGTAGCAGGATACAAGATTAACATTCAGAAATCGGTTGCATTTCTTTACGCTAACAATGAAATATCAGAAAGGGAATGTAAAAAACCAGTACCTTTTAAAATTGCACCAAAAAAAAAAAAAACAAACCTAGGAATAAACCTGACCAAGGAGATGAAAGACCTATATGCTGAGAACTATAAAACATTAATAAAGGAAATTAAAGAGTACTCAAAGAAATGGAAAGCTATCCCACAGTCTTGGATTGGAAGAATTAATATTGTTAAAATGGCAATACTACCCAAAGCAATCTACAGACTTTTAAAAGATATTTATTTATTTATTTATTTTGGCTGCGCCAGGTCTCAGTTATTGCATGTGGGATCCTTGTTGCAGCATGTTTAGTTGTGACACACAGGATCCGTAGTTGTGGTACGCGAACTCTTAGTTGCAGCATGCGTGCGGGATCCAGCTCCTTGACCAGGGATCGAACCCAGGCCCCCTGCATTGGGAGCATGGAGTCCTACCCATTGGACATGAGGGAAGTCCCCAATCTACAGATTTAATGTGAACCCTATCAAATTACCCATGACATTTTTCACAGAACTAGAAAAAATAATCCAAAAATTTATATGGAACCATAAAAGACCCAGAACTGCCAAAGCAATCTTGGGGAAAAAGAACAAAGCAGAAGGCATAACCCTCCCAGACCTCAGACAATACTGCAAAGCTACAGTAATCAAAACAGTGTGGTATTGGTACAAGAACAGACATACGGATCAATGGAACAGAATAGACAGCCCAGAAATAAACCCATACACTGATGGTCAATTAATCTTTGACAAAGGAGGCAAGGATATAAAATGGGAAAAAGACCATCTCCCCAGCAAGTTGTGTTGGGAAAGTTGGACAGCTGCCTGTAAATCAGTGAAGTTAGAACACACCCACTCACCATACACAAAAATAAACTCCAAATGGAGTTTTGAGTTTTAGAGTTAAACATAAGACATGACTCCATAAACCTCATAGAAGAGATCATAGGCAAAACATTCTTGGACATAAACAGTACCAATGTTTTCTTAGGTCAGTCTCCCAAGGCAATATAAATAAAAACAAAAATAAACAAATGAGACCTAATCAAACTTACAAGCTTTTGCACAGCAAAGGAAACCATAAACGAAACGAAAAGACAGACTACAGAATGGAAGAAAATATTTGCAAATGATGCGACTGACAAGGGCTTATGTACGTATGTATATTTCCAAAATATACATACAGGTCATACAACTCAACAACAAAAAAACAAACAACCCAATAGAAAAATGGGCAGAAGACCTAAATAGACATTTCTCCAAAGAAAAAATACAGATGGCCAATAGGCACATGAAAAGATGCTCAACATTGCTAATTATTAGAGAAATGTAAATCAAAACTATAATAAGGTACCACCTCACACCAGTCAGAATGGCCACCATTAAAAAGTCTACAAATAACAGATGCTAGAGAGAGTGTGGAGAAAAGGGAACCCTCCTACACTGTTGGTGGGAATGTAGGTTGGTGCAGCCACTATGGAAAACAGTATGGAGGTTCCTCAGAAAACTAAAAATAGAATTACCATATGATCCAGCAGTTCCACTCCTGGGCATATATCTGGACAAAACTATAATTCGAAAAGATACATGCACTCCTATGTTCATGGCAGCACTATTCACAAGATCCAAGACATGAAAATAACCTAAATGTCCATCAACAGATGAATGGATAAAGAAGATGTGGTACATATATACAATGGAATATTACTCAGACATAAAAAGAAGGAAATAATGCTATTTGCAGCAACATGGATGCAACTAGACATTATCACAGTAAGTGAAATAAGTCAGAAAGAGAACAAAATTCCATATGATATCTCATATGTGGAATCTAAAATATGGCACAAATGATCCTGCCTACAAAACAGAAACAGACTCACAGACATAGAGAGCAGACTTGTGGTTGCCAAGGAGGAGGGGGTTGGGGAAGGCATGGACTGGGAGTTTGGGGTTAGTAGATGCAAACTATTACATTTAGAATGGATAGACAACAAGGTCCTACTGTATAGCACAGGAAACTATATCCAGTTTCCCGGGATAAACCATAATGCAAAAGAATATAAAAAAAGAATGTATATATGTGTATAACTGAGTAACTTTGCTGTACAGCATAAATTAGCACAACACTGTAAATCAACTATACTCAATTAAAAAAAACACAGAAAGTGGGATGCACTGTGCAAATGCAAATGTTATTGTCCTTGTTAACTAACCTGGTGGCTTGGAAGTTGTGTAAGAGCCCCATGACGGGGGTCCTGACCACGTGCTCTTGACAATAATGAGGAAAAAGAGAAGTTAGAAGAAACACTCTGAATCTAGCGTCCATGATTTATGGACACCAGAGATCATGAAGTCAAATCTGAACCCCTCCGAGCTAGTCTTGTTTTCTTTGTTGTCCTTC
Source organism: Grampus griseus (assembly GCF_964374135.1). Taxonomy (NCBI): domain Eukaryota; kingdom Metazoa; phylum Chordata; class Mammalia; order Artiodactyla; family Delphinidae; genus Grampus; species Grampus griseus. The sequence continues at coordinate 36,852,161 of NC_138998.1, forward strand.
TTATCAGCATTTCCTTCTTTTCTCTGCTTAATTTCCACTTTCCTTTTCTCTTGTTCCCTTTTCTTTCTTTTCTTCTTTCTCTTCCTTCCTCATCTCCTTCCACTCCTCTCCTCTCCCTTCTCTATCTTTAACTGACCTGCATTCTAGACATTTTCTGTCAAAATAGGAACAGAACAGTAGGACAGAGCCCTTAGAATTGAGTTTGAGTTTTGAATCCCAGTGAAAAACTTATATAAAGTTTATGACAATCTTGGCTTTCACCAAGCCCACAGCTTAAAAAAAAAGATGGTCATTTCTCCTGGACACTCATATATGAGATTTATGGGTGGGTGGGGGAATCTACCATTCCAGCGTCACTGCTGAGGGTGGAGGTGATCATCTTGGCCACCAACATGATTGCTCTCAACCATCCCTCCATTCTCAGTCACAGCTGCTGGAAATTAAAACCCTGGAAAAGTTACCTGAATTTTAGGAGAGGAGTGGACTTTTTCTCTCATGAACCCTATAGAAAGTCTGCTACTTTCGTATATAAAGCCTTCTTGAAAGCATAAATGAAAACTGAATATCAAACATATAAGGTAAGTCTAATTATACCAACTAAACACAATCTTTAAAGATGTATTTCTAACATATCATATGCTATGTGCTGTAATTTTGATCTTTTTTCTCCCTGTAATAGAACACTCTGTCACCTGGGTTAAGTTCAGTGAAAACATTTGAATAGGAATGCAATCTACAGCTTTTGGCATGTCCACTGATTTCCATCTTTATCTCAATAGTATTACTTTTATGAAACCTATATTTTTCACCAATATCAACCATTTCATTTTCCTATTTTCCACTACATTTTATAAAATGCTAATGGCAAAATATAATAAAGCAGTCAAATTCTTTCTACAGCACCACCCTGTCATAAAGATGGCTGTGCTAGACAAAGTAAGTGGCTGACGGGCCTTAGGTAGCTCCCCATATCATGGCTCGAATCGTTTGTTTGGAAGCCAAGAAAAAATTCAGAATGTGGCCAACAAACGTCAGTTAAAGGGCCCTAATGTATGATGTGTGTAAAAAAAAAATGTGGGTTATGCGGAATTTGTATTGAGGGAAATATAGGACCTGTATGTTAAAAGGTGGATAAGGTAGGAAAAAAATAGCCTAAAGGTAAAATCTAAACAACATCATCATCATCAACAACAACAATGATATGACTAAGTTGTAAGCATAATAAAGAATTTGATTGTTTAAGATATGCATTTCTATTATTTTATTTTATTTTATTTGGGGGGTGGGATGGGGTTAAATGAGATATGTGTCGAGGCAAAAAGAGACAAGTGAGAAATATTTATCAGAGGCATTGCCATTTTAATATATTTTCCCTGAAGCATCATTAAAGTTGACAGGAAAAAGTAACAATTGCAACTATAAATAAGGAAGGTGACAGAGATGTATCCATTTTCAGTTCAGCAACACTATTGTGTTCCAGGTACTTTGGCAGTACAAAGCTGAGCAAGATGCAGTCTTTACCTTTGAGGAGCTCCAGATGCATTTTGGGTAATACTGAGAATACAAAATAAAAGGTGGGAACAATCCAAATTGAATAATGAGATTTATTTCATTTTTCAAATAAATATTATATTATATTTTATAAATATATTTTATTTTAAAATTTGGAACAGTAGTAAATATTTAGAAAAGTTGTAAGCACAGTGCAGGACAGAAACCTTTTTGTTTTCCTGAACAACTGGAGAGCACATTGCTCACCTGATGTTTTATCATTCTTAAATACTTCAGTGTTCATTTCCCTACAAGCACATTCTCTTACATGACCACAGAATAACCATCAAAATCAGGAAATTAACACTGAATCATTGCTAACTTCTAATCCTCAGCCCCCACTTCAGTTTTGCCAATATCCTAATTATGTACTTTAGAGTAAAAGGATCCGGTTCAGGATCACACATGGTATTTAGCAGTCATGTTAGTCTCCTTCAGTCTTGAAGTCGGTCTTTCTTTGACTTTCACAACCTTGACACTTAATAATCACATGGTAGTTGTTTTGTGCAATATTCTTTAACATGGGCTCCTCTGACATTTCTTCGTGATTATATTCAGGCCATGAGTCTTTGGTAGGACTGCCACAACATTCTCTTTGCTACAGCTATCAGGTGATGTACAATTTAGATTTGTCCCATTGCTAATGAAGTTCACTTTGATCACCTAGTTAAGGTGGCATCTGCTTTTCCATTGAAAGTTACTCTTACTTTCTTTGGTACTTTGAAACTGTTTCTCACGAAACTTTTAATTCATTCATAACTTAAATCTGTTTGGAGTCACGGTTTCCTGTTTTATTCAATAGGTTATAATTATTATTTTTATTTTGATGCTCAAATTATCCCTGATTTGGCCAGTGACAGCCCCCTCCAGCTGGCTTCTCTATCCTTTTGACATTTCCCCATCATTTTTTTTTTAATGCTAAATTTTTTTAAAGTTTATTTATTTTATTTATTTATTTTTGGCTGTGTTGGATCTTCGTTGCTGCGCAGGGGCTTTAGTTGCGGAGAGCGGGGGCTATTCTTCATTGAGGTGCGAGAGCTTCTCATTGCAGTGGCTTCTGTTGTTGCAGAGCACAGGCTCTAGGCGCGCGGGCTTCAATAGTTGTGGCTTGCGGGCTCTAGAGCTCAGGCTCAGTAGCTGTGGCGCTCGGACTGAGTTGCTCCACGGCATGTGGGATCTTCCCGGTCCAGGGCTCGAACCCTTGTCCCCTGCATTGGCAGGTGGATTCTTTTTTTGTTTGTTTTTTGTTTTTGGCCCAGCCGCTCCGCGGCATGTGGGATCTTCCCGGACCGGGGCACGAACCCATGTTCCCTGAATCGGCAGGCGGACTCTCAACCACTGTGCCACCAGGGAAGCCCGGCAGGCGGATTCTTAACCACTGCGCCACCAGGGAAGCCCCCCCATCATTCCTGAAGCACTTCCTTGCTTCCTGATATAATAAGATGTTATAGGCTCATCTTATACTCTCTCTGACCCAGTTCCAGAATCATCCATTTCTCCAAGAAATATAGGTTGCTGTTAGTGGAAAATCATATTTATAACTCAAGATCTGGGTGTTAGGTGTGTTCATTGCTATGAGTGTGGCTGTTCCTGCCAGTGGAAAGAGACAGACATCCATATCTATATCTATATCCATATCTATATCCATATCCATATCTATATCCATGTCTATATCTATATATATCCATATCCATACCTATATCTATATCCATATCTATATCCATATCATATCGATATCAATATCCATATCATATCTATATCCATATCTATATCCATATCCATATCTATATCTATCTATATCTATATCCATATCTATATCTATATCTACCTATATCTATATCTATGTATATCTATATCTATCTATATCTATATCTATATCTCAAACATAGATGCAAATGTATCTTTAAACAATATGGTTTTATTTACATGCATGTATAAAGACACATTTGCATTTATATGCTTTTCTATGTCTCTATACCCATTTATATTGAAAATCATGAGTTTACACTGATATCTCCAATTCCAATCCAACACCATGGGGTCCATTCTAGTTTTCTTCCTTCTCATATTTGTACCTTCCTTCTCCAACCATGGGGAACCTGACTCTTAATGTCCTTAATTTATTTACTTATTTCATCAGTCCCCTAGTAGGTAACCCACCTCTGCTGCCACCCTCTTGCCCACATGGACACTCACTTCACTCGAGTTGAGATGCCCTGTCCTGGGCTGTCCTCACCTCAGGGACACCTGATTACCCTGCTTGGGCTTCTGCATTCTGTGCTGGGCAGCCCAATGCCTGGATGTCTTCCTCATCCTGTCTGGGCTCTGACAGGCTACATACACCAGGTTGCCCTTTTGCAGACATGTTCCTTACCCAGCTCTGGGTCTGACCTCACCTAGGGCAGCCATCCTGGGTGGTCACTGTCTTGCTGGATTTGAGCTCTGACACCCTGCTCTGGGCCACTGTGGCCCTCTCCTTCGAGGGCAGATGCCTGCCTTAATCTGCCACACTTCGTGGCTTCGGGACTATGTTTTGGAGGAGGGAAAGCGAGGGAAAAGGGGAGGGAGGAAACGGAAAAGAAGAGTAAGGTCTATTTGAAATTCTAAAATTTAAAAGAAATGAAACAATGTACACTATGTATTTGTTTTCCATACCAACGAGAAGTGAAGCTTTCTCCAGGTCTTCTAAAAAGATGAAAAGATTAAACATGTTTTTTCTTCTGGGGACTAATGTAATGCTGGATAATTAGACTCAGATTCCTTATTTAGATTCTTATTTGGGGCCAGAAGGGAAGTCTCTTTTAATATACAATCTTTCCTTTTTTAATATGCCCAGAAGGATTGGAAAATAGTGGGAATTAACAATTATTGGTGAAGAGACTAGATTGTAAAGCTATTATAGTGTAAAATAAGGGTCAGCATTGCTCCCTCTAATCACTTCATGAAATTTCACCCCAAAGGCATTTATTCTTGTCTTTAACCATTGAAAGGCATGGTAAATACTATTAATTTAAACCAGATGAAGTCAAACAATTATTTATGACTCCATTTTGCTATTCTCTTGAGGTAATTATTACCAAGTGATCAGTGATTGAGTCTGAAGAAATGCTTTGAATTATTATTAACTGAATAACCACCGGCTTAATAAAACTGTCTTAGGATATTACACTGGGAATTAATTGAATATAATGTATCTATCTACCTTCAAGAAATTATTTCCTGAGGGAGATAATAGAGAAGGAACAATTCTTTTTCACTTAAATAAAAAGACACTTAGTAAATCCTCATTAAATGAAACATTTTTCTAATATTTGGGAGCTGGGGTGGCTTAGGGTAGTAAAATAATTTTATTTATGCAAATTCTTAATATGGCAAACATCTCAAATTAATCAACAAAGGTGGACAATCCAGTGCCTTGACTGAGAATTTTAATACCTAGTTAATAAACTGGATTAAAAAATGTGTCTATATAGTCAGTTGTCTATTTTCTTATGTAAAAAGTAGTAACAGGGCTTCCCTGGTGGCGCAGAGGTTGGGAGTCCGCCTGCCGATGCAGGGGATACGGGTTCGTGCCCTGGTCCGGGAAGATCCCACATGCCGCGGAGCGGCTGGGCCCATGAGCCGTGGCCACTGGGCCTGCGTGTCCGGAGCCTTTGCTCCACAATGGGAGAGGCCATAACAGTGAGAGGCCCGCGTACCGCACCAAAAAAAAAAAAAAAAAAAATTAGTAACATGATCAAATTAAGGTAAATAACTTCAAGGTAAAAGACCTAAACATGGCCACAAGACTATCCTTTTCTGTTTCTTTTAAAACTCAAGAAGCCAAGCAATTTGCTTAAATAATGATAGAGCATAAAATACAGGTTTTCTGTCCCTGACTGGCCTAACACTGCATTGTTCCATGATTCTGCCTCAGGACTCGTACTAACTATAACATGGAAGAATTTTGGGGCCTCAATGCAAGGCATGATTCTGGAACTGTTGTCTCATAAATTCAGACCAAAAACGAAGTGAGATGTTTTGCACTTGGTAATGCACTGAGGGGTTTGAAGAGGTTATTACGAGTAAGTTAAGTGCCTCTGCTGAATACATGGAAGCTAAAATTTCTCACTGAAAAGGAAAGATGACCAAAATACCCAACAATATGTTTAGTGATTCATCATGATCTTCAAACTACATTTCACTTTTCTTTAAATGAATGTGTGTGTGTGTTTAAAAACATTAAAGAGAGTTGGAATATGGCTTCAAGGATTCAACAATCTTTGAAGAGCATCAAATAACAGAATCAAAAGAAACAAACTGAAGGAAATTGTGGACAAAGATGAAAGGATCTAAGTCTCTGGAAATAGTTAAGTAAAAAGATTCCTGAGCACTGAACAAGACCCCCATGCAAGTCCTGAGAAGACAGAAAAGCAATGAAGTGTTGAATCAGTAGGAAAAGTACTTTGCTAAGAGGCAAGAACAACACTTCTGTTTGCAGAGGCAAACAACTCTGAGACTTCAAAGAAAACCTTTTTTTTTTTCTGTCTTCCTTTTTCATTTCTTTTTGTTTAAATCTTTAAGAACTCAGTGGTAGAACTGTATCTGATAATGGCTTAGTAGACTTTGGGCACTACTGTCTTATGCCCAGTATTTTAAGTCAGTCATTTGCAATAGCCCTTATCAGTCCCCCTTCTCCCACCATTTCCAGACAGACCCCATTCTGAAACACTATCTGTATTAAAAAAATGCTTGCCTGAGAAAACAGTTCTTTTAAATTTACAGACCTTAAGGTTCTTAAAGCAGGAAATTTTCCAAGCACAAACCAGATTAGGATGGGAAGGGCTGTTTTTCTGAGGGCTAGCTTGTGTTCAATTCATAAATATAAAATTATTGGGACCCATCTGACAACAATTTCAATACCAGTTTAGGAGATTAAGAAAGGGATTGATGGGGATTCAGACCACTGACTAATCATTCTGAACCCAGAAGTCCAGAGAACTTCTGAGGTTTCAAATAGATTGTATTGTGTAAAATATCAAATTCTCGTACATATGAAACTCCAGTCATCTGTCTTTGAAGATCTCAATGATGTTAAGAAGTCTGATCCTACCAGCAGAAATCAGGATTATGATTCCCAGTTCTCTCCTATAATAAAAAGATTCATCCATGTTCTTTGCTATGGAAATTTGAAGGGCTTCCCAAAGTGGGTGGATAATCTTTTCATACCCTATTGATGTTGGGCTTGGCCATGTGACTTCATTTGGCCAATGGACTGTGGGCAGTGGTGACAGTGCCAGTTCAGAGACAAGATCTTAAGAGACAGTGCATGTTTCTGCACCCACCTCTTGTATTCTGCCATCTCCATGAGAAAAACATACAGCCATTTCAGCCTGGGCCTTAGCAAGAAGACCTGAGGAGCAGACCTGAGCCCAACTGAGAGCCTCAGGTTGAACCTGGCCCCCCTGACTGCACCCAGCCAACTTGCAGACCCATGTGGGGATATATACAGGTGTGTTGGTATGCCACTGACTAATAAGCTCCTTCACAAGCTGGCTTTCAAACTTTACTTCTTAGTATAAATCCTAATGATCAAATGACATTACAAACGGCCTCATCATCCCTATGTATTTCTAATGTTCTTTCAAAATAAATTGCTTCAAAGTCTCCAAATATAAAAATATAATTGAATCCTAGATTAAGTTATACTTAGTATTGCTTAAACATTTTGGCTCACTTAATGTGATGGATAAACCATAAGTGGACTCCCAAATTCAAAACTTGAAATCCTTTTGCTCACAAAAATAAAACTACCTTGTAGCCATTATAGAGAGAATCCCTAAACCCTAGGACAACTCAATTCTCTACCTACTCCATACCTGAGCCTGAGCTGCTGACTGTGGAGAAAGGAAGCAGGTCGAGAAATGCTGCTCTGCTGGCTAGTCTCACTTAAGATTTATTGTTACTGCTGTCATACAGTCAAACCACACTTCTGTGGTACGCTTCCTCTCTTCAAGAGGGATCATTTCACAGAGTCTCTTCTCAGCCCTCCAGCACCTTCTCCCCTAGCTTCACTCTCAGCTGATGACTTTGCTTCTAAGTTTACTGAGAAAATAGAAGCAATCAGGAGAGGTGTGTCTTACCTTCCTACATCCAGCTCTGCCTGCCTCTGTCTTCCCTCTTATTACATCATTCCAACAGTCTCTGTGCCCATATGGGACAACTTCTCCACTGGGCACCACATCCCTGAAGCCCAGCTTGTCCTGCCTCCTTGAGAACTTTGCTTCTGCAGTCATGCCCTGTCCTTCCTGCACTGTCGATTTCCACCTCCTTAAGAGATCATTCCCATCAGCATACAAATGTGTAATGTCTCTCATATTAAACAACCTTCTCTTCATCCAAATTCTCCTCCATTGTTATAGCTGTTTTCATTGCAAAATTTTTTCAAAACAGTTGCGTGGATTTGCTGTTTTCACGTCCTCATTCTCTCTATAACTCACTGCAGTCAGGCTTTCATCCCTCCTGCTTCAATGCAGCTATTCTCATCAGGGTTGCTAGGGTCTTCTGTGCTGCCAAACTCCCGGGTCAATGGCATTTAATACTGCTGGTTACTCCTTTTCCTATGAAAATCTCTCTTCACCTGGGTTCCAGTTCTCCATCCTTTACCAGTTTCTTTCTACGTTGCTGGACGCTTCCCCATCTCCTCTGCTGGCTTCACCTGATCTCTGGACCTCTCAATGTTGGAGGACCCTAGGGACAGTGTCCTTGACTTTTTAGCATACCCTTTACAGGTGATCTGGATCAGCCCCATTGGCCATCTATTTGTGGATTAATCCCAAATTTATATCTCCTCTAACTCCCAACTCACACGCCTATCTGCTCACTAGTCATCTCTACTTGTATCTCTAACAAGCATCTCAAACCAGACATGTCCAAAACCCAGACTTTTAACTTCCATAACCAGCTTCTTCCCCAGCCATCTTCATCTCAATGATGGTAACTCTATTCAATCAGTTAATTCAGGCTAAAAATGTAGGTGTCATCCCTGGTACTTTGCTTTCCTTCACTCCCCATACCAATCAGCAAAACCTACTGGCTCTACCTTCACATTATCTGAAATCTGACAACTTCTCACCACCTCCCATGCCTTCTGGCTTCCTTTTGGGTTCTGCCAACGAGTGGACCAGCAGGACAGCAGAGAAAGGGACCAGAGAAAGGTCAAGGTATTTCTTCCCCACTCCCTCTTTGCTTCAGGCTTGCATCTCTAGCAGTAGCTCTATCCCCACAACACCAGAGGCACCTTCTCCATGTCCCCACTGGTACTGGGCACTCCTATGACCCTGTTTATTCCTTTCTTTGCCACTCAGCCCTTGGGATAGTATCACCTTCCCTCTCTTGCCCTGCATCCCTCTCCATGCCTCTGTAAACAGCTCCTTCATCAGCCACTTCATTTGAATCATCATTCTTTTCCTGCCGGCACACTGATCAACATACTACCCTACATAAAATATCCTTTATCTCCACTTTTTACCCCTTTAACTATTTTTTTCAAGTACATACTATTCACTGAAATTTATTATCTTCTGTCCCCTCCTCTCTTTTCTAAAAAGTAATCTTTCCACGAACTTTTCTTTTTACTTTTCACTTTTATCCCTAGCCTCTAGAAGAATGCCTGGTATAGTGTTTCATGTAAACAGGTTGCTGGGAAAGATAGTATGTTCTTGATATATTCTTAACAGCAAAAAAAGCATGTGTTAAAGAAGAATACTATGGTATGTTTCTATTGTTAAAAATCTACCTATCCAGATATAATAATTGAGCAGTAAAAAGAAACATCTGGAAGCATATACATCAAATATTAATAGTGGTTACTTCCTGGGGAGTAGATGATAGGATTTGGTTTTCTGCTTTGTACATGTCTATATAGTTTGCATTTGTAGGAGAAGCAAGCAGGACCATTGGAAGCCTACATGAAGTTTCTGGGCAAATTAGAAAAAGTCATCCCTCCACTATAGGATAGACACAGCTGCCTTGGTACCAAGAGAGCGGATTTTACCACGCTGGTACCAAATAAAGTCAATTTTCATTTAGATTAATTCAGAATTAAAATTTCCAGTTATTAAAATATCTGACAGTCTGTGAAAATGTGAGAACTCTTCTTTATGCATATAAAAACTGGATTTATAAAACAAAATGATTATAATTCTTCCAAGTTATGCTCCAGAGTCCTCAGTACTCTATTGTAGGAAAATAACTATTCCTTCACCTGTTGAGCTCACTTCTAGTGCCTGGTTTGTGTTCTTACTCTAAAAAATACTATTTAATAAAATATTCTTCTTTTGGATACATCTTGTGTAGCTGTTTTCTTAAACATTCTTTATTAAAAACATCTTTGCATCTTAAGTTTGTTTTGGCAGCTTTAAGTCACAATATACAGATCTGAATTATTTTTGTAATAACGTATTGGTTTCTTATATAAATTCCAAGGCATGTCTAAGAGTCTGTCACTGCAATCAGGATCAATTTTTTTTCTGAGCAAACAGATAATCAGAAGGGCTTTAGGATTAATTACATGTTTAAACATTTAGTAGTAAAATGTCCAGAAATTCCTTATTCTTCTAACTAAAGTCAGCCTTGAGAAATGTCCTTGGCTTCGTTAGGATTTAAGGAACATGAGGGTTGTTGGGAAATTCTTATAAGATTTTAAAAGGAACAGGAACACCATGCTATAAAATGTAGGAAAGGAACTCAATATTTTTGTGAGTAGCAAGTTTCCTCATAAAAATGGAAAAGAAATGTAACTTGATCTGCATGACTTTTTGCCAACTCTGGTTTATCTTGTTGCTTTTGTTCATTTGCTTGGAAGGTTTTGGCTGTTGGGTTCTTGGACTAAGGCCTGAAGAACCCTGAGCTCCAGTGCTCTCGACTTGCCAGGTGGCATAGGGAAATTGCATCTTTTCATATTTGTGAATCCCGGGACAAAGGGGATTATACCACTTACTTTTTTAGAAAGTGTTTGAGAGGTTTTATGTGAAAAGCTGAACAATACTTCGAACACCATATAGCAGCTGGAGAGAATCAGAATGGGGCTGAGGGGGCGGCTTGCTCTGCTGATCTTCTATGGGGCTCTGCAGGGCTTGCCCTGCAGTCCCAAATTCAGGGCTGGCTCCCCATGTGGCTTCTGGAGCATGACTTTTTCTCCAACCTCTCTCACTGCTGCTTCTTCAATTGCTTTGCTGACTCCCCTTTCTTGACCCGGCCCTGAAATGCAGGGGTTCTCCAAAGTTCTACCTTCACCCTCTTCTCATCTTGCATTACCTCTGTGCTGCAGTGGTCTTTTTCCACTTTGGAGGTTCCAACCGTATTTCCAAATATCTATCAGACATCTGTGCCTGGGTGCCCCCTAGGTACCTCAAACCCAACACTTCCAGAATTTAGCATGTCTTCCAGCCCTCCATTAAAATGCCTTTCTTTCCAGACTCCTGTTGATAAACAGTGTCACCTTTTCATAGTCTATGAAACTGGAAACGTTTTCACCTCCTTTGCCTTTCCACTTCCAATTAACGCCCAGGTCCTGTCAATGCTGTCTCAGATGACCTCTCCCCCATCATTTCTGATAAGTAGCCATATTCCATCTACATCACCTAAAATGTTGCCAATTCCTTTCTCCTTTCTCCGTTCTGGCTTCTATTGTCCTTGTTCTGACATCATCACCTAGTGCATCAATCAACTAACTGGCCTCCTTGCCTCCTTCCCTCTTCATTCCATCCTGCATGTGGCTGCCAGAGTGGTTTTTCTAAAACACAAATCTAATAATAACGATCGTTTGCAAAAAAGCAATGGTTGCTGCAGCATAGTCTGGCTTCAGCCTCATTTTCTGGCTTCACTGCTTCTCCCATCTACACCCTGTCATTCACATGTGCTGCTTTTTGCTCATCAAGCCACCATAAACTTCCACAGCCTCATGTTTGTCTGTCCTCCTATAATGCCCTTCCTGCCTTTTCTGCCTGGTCAAATTTTACCAGTCCCTCAAGGTCCAGCTCCATTAGAAAGACATAATAAAATATGTTTACAACATAGTAGGACTCAAATATTTTGGGGCTGAATTAAGTGAAAAAGAAGATACCAAAACTTCACAGTATGAATAAAGGATGAGGGATTATTTCGTTAGCTGAGAAGTATAACTGAACTTCAATGTGAGTCGAATGTATTGTCTATGATCCCCTTGTTCCACCCAGGCTCCTGCCATTGGTGTGGCCTGCCTTGAACAATCTTTCCTTACATCCCTACTTAAAGAGAATTTCCATATTTTCCTACTAAAAACAACGTTGCAATGAACATATTTCATGGTCTACTTTTTCAAGTATATCTCTACTGTAAGTTCCTAAAAATGAAATTGCTGAATAAAAAGCACATGGATTAAAACATCTGATACACGTTGCCATAGTGTAGCAACTACCCTTATTCAAAGTTGTATGAAGATGTCTGGTTTCCATGCCCTCACCAATAATAGCAAACTTAGATTTTTGCCAATCTTAAAGATTGAAAAAATGTTATTTTGGTTTACATTTCCATAATTATTAATGAGGTTTAACATCTTGTCATATGTGTATTGGTCATTGTATCTCTTTTCTTGCTTTCCCTGTTCTTATCCTTTGTTCAGTGTTCTATTTGGTTGGTCATCTTTTTCTTTACTGATTATACTTGTTCCTTGTAAATTTAGGAAACTAGCTCTTTGTTTACAGTATGGGTTTTAAACAGTTTTCCAAGTTTACCAACTGTTTTTTTCATTATTAATTTTTATTATAAATTAAAAAAAATTTTGTAGTCAAGTTTATCAATCTTCTTTATGCTTCTGAGTTTTGTGTCATTCTTAGGAAAGTTTTCTCCATTCTAAGATTGTAAATAAATAAACCCAGTTTTCTTCAAGTGTTATTATAGTTTCTTTTATAGAGTTTAAATATTTGATCTATATGAAATTTACTTTCATATAAGAAGATGAGAATTTGGCATAATTTTTTTCCCAAGTGGTTCCTAGTTATACCAGTTCCACTTATTGAATAATCTTTTCCTCACTGGTCTGAAATGTAGCTTTTATACTAAATTCTGGTATATAGTTAGGTGTATATCTCAACTCTGTAAAATTTAATTAAAGAAAATTTATGGTGCCCTAAACCACTAGTTCAGGAGCTCCAGTATTAAACCAGTGTTATTCTGGATCTAGATTGCCTAACAGGTGTAAATTTCACAATTGCAAAGTTCAGATGTGCAAAAGATGTATCTTTACTTCTCTACAACTGAATTTAATTTAGCCCTTGAGCTTCCATGTCCGTTCTGTGGCAGAACACTTAATTCAGCTAATTCAAGGTATCTCTGTCTCTCATGGATGATCTAAGCTCTGGGGGCTGGGGATGACGACAGCTTCTCTCTTATCCAGGCTTTTGTGAAGGGGATGAATCTGTTTAATAGCCATCTTCATATCTTTTCCTGGCATCTACAAAATGTAACTCAATCTCTCTGGTTCTTACCATTGCATACTGGCCAATGGGCCTCCATTTGCTAGTTCCAGGGCCCTGTGCTCTCCTTCCCCATTCCAGGACCCCTCTTAGCTTATGTGAGCCCTTTTCAGGGGGAGGCCAGGGAACCCCTGACTGCTTTTCCTGCACCACTCCGAGGTGCTGAGTCTCTATGAAGCTGTGCTCAGGCCCATGTACATGGGCATCTCTTAGCCTTTGTCACTTCTCCGCTCTAGCCTCTTGTTGGATATGGGCTTCTCCAAGAGGCTTTCAGTGTCTCTGGGTTGTACCCTGAGACGAGAGGTAGAAGTTTCCTGTGCTCTCAGGTCCCCCTAAAAACCCAGCTGGGATTTCTCTTAGAGGTTCCCACTCTAGCACCATGTGTCTGAAGCTGGAATGCGCAGGATACGGAGATGCTTTCTCAGGAATTCATATCAATTACTCACTGCCCTGCTCTCCTTTCCCAACTACCTTCTTTCCTCAAATCTGTGAGATTTTCCTCTGGTCTTGGGGAGTGGGCAGTGGCTGTTGGGGGAGGAGAAAAACGGCATAATCATCACCCTGCACTTTCCAACTCCCTTGTTGATAGTACAAACTTTGACTATATTATAAACTTTGTGTTCAGTCCACTGGATTCTGATAGTCAAAGCCAAGCTTCTGGAACCAAAACAATCTTTTGTCTCTCAAAAGGTCAATTCATACAAATCAAAATATTTTGGCTCTTAATAAGCTCAGTTCTGTTATGAATTTTAAGAGCATGTTTTGGAGCTAAGAATATGATTCTTTGTTCTTGCTGAATCGGGAAGAGTAATGGACACAAAGAAGGCTAGGAGAAGGACGCATGGGAAGAGCCTTTGTTAACATCTCAAAATTATCGGCAACACCAAGTCCTTGATCTGGCCCGTAGACTCCTGTCTCCATCCCTGTGATCACTCCACTGGTTATGGGATCTATTTCAACTAACAGCTCCCTGGGCCTCGCAGTTCCTTTCCTCTGCTCTTTCTTAGTCCCTACTGCCTTTTGAACTGGAGTCTTGCCTGGCTTCCCTCACCACCAATCCTCCCAGGGACCAGAGTCTCAGAATCTACCCTCTTTGGCTACAGCATCATCTTGACCGCAGAGCTGTCTACCTTCCAGACTTTCACCTACTCTCTCCTCTGGGAACCTCCATCTGCCTCCTGGTGCAGCTGCTGGATCTTCCCAGATCACCTCCCTACCTCACCCAGCCACTCTGCTCGACAGGAAGGTGGAGGGCACTAGAGTATTCCAGTGTGGATGGCGGGGATGCGGGGTGTGAGGTGGCTGCAGGAGGCTGTATGTGACGAGGACACCAAAGAGAATTACTGCAAGAAAGGCTGCAGGGACAGAAGGCGGGTCTCCAAGAACAAAGCATCATAATGTTGCTTGAAAGGTCTAGTCTGTGAGTCCTTATGGATTAGGGCTTTGGTGTATTTCTGTAGTTAGTGACTCTTTTTCATGACATCACCCTCTTCCCTCCCATTTCATCTCCTACCTCTGAATATTCTTCAGGTCTAACTCTGAGTATTTAGTCATCATAGGGATTTTACTTCCTTCATATCAGGGGGTAGCCATTGTCACAGTTTTTTTTGTACCATCCATAGCTTGATCTTATTCTCTGGAATTGTGTAAATGGCTGGGGTTTTAAAAACTCATTTTTCTCTAAAGGGAACGCTTGTGCACTGTTGGTGGGAATGTAATTGGTGCAGCCACTATGGAAAACAGCATGGAGGCTCCTCGAAAAACTAAAAATAGAACTGCCATATGATCCAGAAATTCTACTCCTGGGTATATATTAGAACACTAACTCAAAAGGATACATGCACCCCAATGCTCATAGCAGCATTATTTACAATGGCCATGATATGGAATCAACCTAAGTGTCCATCAACAGATGAGTGGATAAAGAAGATGTGGTACATATATACAATGGAATACTACTCAGCCATAAAAAAGAATGAAATAATACGATTGCAACAAAATGGATGAATCTGGAGGGTATTATGCTTAGTGAAAAAAGTCAGACAGAAAGTGTATGTTACCACTTATATGCGGAATCTAAAAAATAGAACAAATGAACAAACATAACAAAACAGACACAGACTCACAGATATAAAGAACAAACTAGTAGTTACAGTGGGGAAAGGGAAGGAGGGAGGGGCAAGATGAGGGCAGGGGATTAAGAGGTATAAAACTACTATGTATAAAATAAATAAGTTATAAGGATATATTGTACAGCATAAGGAATATAGCCAACATCTTATAATAACTTTAAATGGAGTATTATCTATAAAAATTCTGAATCACTGTTGTATACCTGAAATTAATATTGTAAATCACAACTACACTCAATTTAAAAAAATCATTCCTCTCTGACCACTAATTTATGTTGTTCTCTTATTTGCCTTTCAGTAAAAGACCTTTAACACAGAAGTTTTGATTTTGAAATAGTAATTAGGAAAGAAAACACTTCATATGGGGGCTGGAGATTACAGGGAAATGGCACAGTCTTCCTCCTCAGAACTAGAGTCCAGTTGCTAAACAAGCAAGTTCAACAAGTTGCAATTTCTCTAGATTAATAATACTCTTTCTCAAATCCTGCCTCATGAGATTCACTGGGAAATTTTTGTCTTTTTTGCTAAGTTTAGGTTTCAATTATTTTTGGATCAGCTGCTTCTTTGATTGAAAACAAAGCAAAAGAAAGCAAACATGGAGTAGAATCTTTAAGCAAATGTGTCCTTACACTGTAAGAACATGGAACTTGCTTGAGAGGCCTGGATCACTTCAAATGCCTCCATATTTCCTATACCCAATTAAACTTCCTGAATGTTCCCCCAGGAAGCTCTCCATATTCACCAACTTTTTGAGTAATCCAGGAACTCTTACAGCCTGATAAAGGGATTAGGTAAGAACTTTTTAGATAGGAAGATGTTTCTGTATGTCTGTTTGTTAACTGGATAATATCCCTTTTCTAAGCACTAAGCAGTTGACCTCTGACTTGGAGAAAAACAGAATAGTGGCTGTTACTCATTGATGACTTTGGTGGGAGGAAACAACAGCTTGTGGACTTCTGATTCTGTCATCTTAACAGACTAGATACCCTGAAAAAGTCTCAATAGAAAACACCTAGAAATTGAGGGATTGAATATAACCAGTAGTCTTTAAGATATTGAGCTCTTGAGCACAGGAGAAACTTCCAGACACCAACGGTGGTGAAGTGGTGCTGATACCAGCCCCAACCCTGCTTTGGAACATTTGGTGAGCTTGGTAGTCAAGAGGTTTGGGTTTCTGACATGTAGGGACAGAGGCAAGGCCTTGAACTGTGAATGGTTGGGAGGCAGAACTGAGGCTCTGCATAAGTGGAGGACTCTCAAAAGGCTAGCCACTAGAAAAAAAAGATGTCCAGGCAAAGAGAAATGACAGGAAAAATTGTCTGCTTCTGGGCTCTGAGTAGAAAAAAAGAATTCAGATCTGTATATATATATATATATATATATATATATATATATATATATACACACACACACACTCCCACAGCATAAGCCCCACAAATAAACCTCACTAACATGAACTCAAACCAAAATTATAAACACATGACAAAGAAATAAGTTACTAAGAGTGAGAACAAATAGAAACAAGAAGCAATGTGATTAGAACCCCCCAAAAGATAATAAAAATATCACATACAAGATATTTAAAATAATTAAGGCAGTAAAACATGGACTAAACAATAAAGGAATAAGATACTATTTACAAAAACTTAGAAGATTAAAAAATAAATGAAATAGAAATCCTAGAGATGAAAATAAAAGTATTGAAATGAAAACTTGGTGTATAGGATAAGCAGCTGGGTAGACACCACTGGAGGAAGAATGAGTGCACTTGGAGATAAATCTAAAGAGATTATATATAATGTAGTACAAAGAGACAAAAAATGTGAGAGATGAATTAAAACGTATGGAAGATAAAATGTGTAGGTCAAATATACATTTAGAAGGTGTTTCATTCCATTCCTAGGTGTTTTACCCAAAGGACATGAAAACATATGTCACACACACAAAAACGTGACAAGAATGTTCACAGCAGCTTTACTTGCAATAGCTGAAAACTGGAAGCAACTCAAATGTCCATCTGCTGGAGAGTGGATAAACAAATGTTGGTATATTTGTATAACGAAATTGTACTCAGTAATAAAAAGGAATGAACTATTTACTGACACACATAATCACATGAATGAATCTTAAAAATATGGTGAGAGAGGAAGCTAGACACAAAGGAATACAGACTGTATGATCCCATTCATGTGAAGTTATGAAATAGACTAATCAATGGTGGTTGCTGCTATGGAGGAACATGAAGAACTTTCTGGGGTGACAGTAATATGTTATAGCTTGTTTTGGGTGTTGATATTGTGGGCTCATACAACTGTCAAAACTCATAAATGAAACAGTTATGATGTGTAAATTTTATTGTATGTAAATTATATCTCAGTAAAAAATTTAAAATCTAGAGAGGAAGAAAACAATAGAAAAGATCAATGAAACTAAACACTGGTTCTTTGAAAAGATAAACGAAATTGATAAACCTTTAGTCAGACTCATTAAGAAAAAAACGGAGAGGAGACCTTCATGATGGCAGAAGAGTAAGACACGGAGATCACTTTCCTCCCCACAAATACGTCAGAAATACATCTACACATGGAACAACTACAGAACACCTACTGAACGCTGGCAGAAGACCTCAAACCTCCCAAAAGGCAAGAAACTCCCCACGTACCTGGGTAGGGCAAAAGAAAAAAGAAAAAACAGAGACAAAATAATAGGGATGGGACCTGCACCAGTGGGAGGGAGCTGTGAAGGAGGAAAGGTTTCCACACATTAGGAAGCCCCTTCGCAGGCGGAGACTGTGGGTGGCGGAGGGGGGAGCTTCGAAGCCGCGGAGGAGAGCACAGCAACAGGGGTGCGGAGGGCAAAGCAGAGAGATTCCCACACAGAGGATTGGTGCTGCCGGCACTCACCAGCCCGAGAGGCTTGTCTGCTCACCCGCCGGGGCAGGCGGGGTTGGGAGCTGAGGCTCGCGCTTCGGTCGGAGCACTGGGAGAGGACTGGGGTTGGCTGCATGAACAGAGGCTGAAGGAGGCTAGTGCACCACAGCTAGCCGGGAGGGAGTCCGGGAAAAAGTCTGGAGCTGCTGAAGAGGCAAGAGACCATTGTTTCGGGGTGCACAAGGAGAGGGGATTCAGAACACCGCCTAAACAAGCTCCAGAGATGGGCGCGAGCCGTGGCTATCAGCATGGACACCAGAGACGGGCATGAAACGCTAAGGCTTCTGCTGCTGCAGCCACCAAGACGCCTGTGTGCAAGCCCAGGTCACTCTCCACACCTCCCCTCCTGGGAGCCTGTGCAACCCGCCACTGCCAGGGTCCCGTGATCCAGGGACAACTTCCCCGAGAGAACACACAGCGTGCCTCAGGCTGGTGCAATGTCATGCTGGCCTCTGCCGCCGTAAGCTCGCCCCGCATTCCATACACCTTCCTCCCCCAGGCCTGAGTGAGCCAGAGCCCCCAAATCAGCCACTGCTTTAACCCCATGTGAAGAACACATGCCCTCAGGGGACCTACATTCAGAGACGGGGCCAAGTCCAAAGCTGAACCCCAGAAGCTGTGCCAACAAAAAAGAATGGGAAATCTCTCCCAGCAGCCTCAGGAGCAGCGGATTAAATCTCCACAATCAACTTGATGTACCCTGCAACTGTGGAATACCTGAATAGACAATGAATCATCCCAAAATTGAGGCGGTGGACTTTGGGAGCAACAATATATATATATATATTTTTCCTTTTTCTCTTTTTGTGAGTGTGTATGTGTATGTTTCTTTGTGTGATTTTGTCTGTATAGCTTTGCTTTTACCATTTGTCCTAGGGTTCTGTCTGTCCATTTATTTTTTGTAGTATAGTTTTTAGTGCTAGTTATCATTGGTGGATTTGTTTTTTGGTTGGGTTGCTCTCTTCTTTCTATTTTCTTTTTTTGTTGTTTTTTAATACTTTTAAATTTTTTTATTTTTAATAATTATTTTTTATTTTAATAACTTACCCCTTTCTCCCTTTCTTCTTTTCTTCCTTTCTTTCCTTCCTTCTTTCCTTCTTTCTTTCCTTCCTTCCTTCCTTCTTGCCTTCTGTCTTTCTTGCCTTCTTTCTTCCTTCTTTCCTTCCTTCCTTCCTTCCCTCCTTCTTTCTCCCTTTTCTTCTGAGCCGTGTGGCTGACAGGGTCTTGGTGCTCCGACTGGGTGTCAGACCTGTGCCTCTGAGGTGGGAGAGCCGAGATCAGGACATTGGTCCACCAGAGACCTCCAAGCTCTATGTAATACCAAACAGCAAAAGCTCTCCCACAGAGCTCAATTGCAACTCTAAGACCCAGCTTCACTCAACGGCCAGCAAGCTACAGTGCTGGACACCCTATGCCAAACAACTAGCAAGACAGGAATGCAACCCCACCCATTAGCAGAGAGGCTGCCTAAAATCATAATAAGGGCACAGACACCCCAAAACACACCACCCGATGCGGACCTGCCCACCAGAAAGACAATATCCAGCCTCATCCACCAGAACACAGGCACTAGTCCCCTCCACCTACACAACCCACTGAACCAACGTAAGCCACTGGGGGCAGACACCAAAAACAATGGGAACTACGAACCTGCAGCCTGCAAAAAGGAGACCGCAAACATAGTAAGTTAAGCAAAATGAGGAGACACAGAAATACACAGCAGATGAAGGAGCAAGGTAAAAACCCACCAGAACAAACAAATGAAGAGGAAATAGGCAGCCTAACTGGAAAAGAATTCAGAGTAATGATAGTAAAGATGATCCAAAATTTTGGAAATAGAATGGAGAAAATACAAGAAACTTTTAACAAGGACCTAGAAGAACTAAAGATGAAACAAACAATGATGAACAACACAATAAATGAAATTAAAAATTCTCTAGAAGGAATCATGAGCAGAATAACTGAGGCAGAAGAACGGATAAGTGACCTGGAAGATAAAATAGTGGAAATAACTACTGCAGAGCAGAATAAAGGAAAAAGAATGAAAATAATTGAGGACAGTCTCAGAGACCTATGGGACAACATTAAACGCACCAACATTCGAATTATAGGGGTCCCAGAAGAAGAGAAAAAGAAAGGGTCTGAGAAAATATTTCAAGAGATTATAGTTGAAAACTTCCCTAATATGGGAAAGGAAATAGTTAATCAAGTCCAGGAAGTACAGAGAGTACCATACAGGATAAATCCAAGGAGAAACATGCCAAGACACATATTAATCAAACTATCAAAAATTAAATACAGAGAAAAAATATTAAAAACAGCAAGGGAAAAATAACAAATGACATACAAGGGAATCCCCATAAGGTTAACAGCTGATCTTTCAGCAGAAACTCTGCAAGCCAGAAGGGAGTGGCAGGACATATTTAAAGTAATGAAAGGGAAAAACCTAAAAGATTACTCTAGCCAGCAAGGATCTCATTCAGATTCTATGGAGAAATTAAAAACATTACAGACAAGCAAAAGCTAAGAGAATTCAGTACCACCAAGCCAGTTTTACAACAGATGCTAAAGGAACTTCTCTAGGCAGGAAACACAAGAGAAGGAAAAGACCTACAATAACAAACCCCAAACAATTATGAAAATGGTAATAGGAACATATATATCGATAATTACCTTAAATGTAAATGGATTAAATGTGCCAACCAAAAGACATAGACTGGCTGAATGGATACAAAAACAAGACCCATACATATACTGTCTACAAGAGACTCACTTCAGACCTAGGGACACATACAGACTGAAAGTAAGGGGATGGAAAAAGATATTCCATGCAAATGGAAATCAAAAGAAAGCTGGAGTAGCAATTCTCATATCAGACAAAATAGACTTTAAAATAAAGACTATTACAAGAGACAAAGAAGGACACTACATAATGATCAAGGGATCAATCCAAGAAGAAGATACAACAATTGTAAATATTTATGCATCCAACATAGGAGCACATCAATACATAAGGCAAATGCTAACAGCTATACAAGGGGAAATTAACAGTAACACAGTCATATTAGGGGACTTTAACACCCCACTTTTACCAATGGACAGATCATCCAAAATGAAAATAAATAAGGAAACACAAGCTTTAAATGATACATTAAACAAGATGGACTTAATTGATAATTATAGGACATTCCATCCAAAAACAACAGAATACACTTCCTTCTCAAGTGCGCACGGAACATTCTCCAGGATAGATCATATCTTGGGTCACAAATCAAACGTTGGTAAATTTAAGAAAATTGAAATCGTATCAAGTATCATTTCCGACCACAACACTATGAGACTAGATATCAATTACAGAAAAAAAAACCTGTAAAAAATACAAACACATGGAGGCTAGACAATATACTACTTCATAACCAAGGGATCACTGAAGAAATCAAAGAGGAAATAAAAAAATACCTAGAAACAAATGACAATGAAAACATGAAGACCCAAAACCTATGGGATGCAGCAAAAGCAATTCTAAGAGGGAAGTTCATAGCAATACAATCCTAACTCAAGAAACAAGAAACATCTCAAATAAACAACCTAAACTTACACCTAAAGCAATTAGAGAAAGAAGAACAAAAATATTCCCAAAGTTAGCAGAAGGAAAGAAATCGTAAAGATCAGATCAGAAATAAATGAAAAAGAAATGAAGGAAACAACAGCAAAGATCAATAAAACTAAAATCTGGTTCTTTGAGAAGATAAACCAAATTGACAAACCATTAGCCAGACTCATCAAGAAAAAAAGGGAGAAGACTCAAATCAATAGGATTAGAAATGA
Organism: Grampus griseus; assembly: GCF_964374135.1. Lineage (NCBI taxonomy): Eukaryota > Metazoa > Chordata > Mammalia > Artiodactyla > Delphinidae > Grampus > Grampus griseus. Next base: position 36,874,097 of record NC_138998.1, read on the forward strand.
AAAAGTAGAAGTAACTGACACTGCAGAAATACAAAGGATCATGAGAGATTACTAAAAGAAACTCTATGCCAATAAAATGGAAAACCTGGAAGAAATGGACAAATTCTTAGAAAAGCACAACCTTCAAGACTGAACCAGGAAGAAACAGAAAATATAAATAGACCAGTCACAAGCACAGAAATTGAGACTGTGATTAAAAATCTTCCAACAAACAAAAGCAGGACCAGATGGCTTCACAGGCAAATTCTATCAAACATTTAGAGAAGAGCTAACACCTATCCTTCTCAAACTCTTCCAAAATACAGCAGAGGGAGGAACACTCCCAAACTCATTCTATGAGGCCACCATCACTGTGATACCAAAGCCAGACAAAGATGTCACAAAGAAAGAAAACTACAGGCCAATATCACTGATGAACATAGATGCAAAAATCCTCAACAAAATACTAGTAAACAGAATCCAACAGCACATTAAAAGGATCAAACACCATGATAAAGTGGGGTTTATCCCAGGAATGCAAGCCTTCTTCAATATACACAAATCAAACAATGTGATACACCATCTTAACAAACTGAAGGAGAAAAAGCATATGATCATCTCAACAGATGCAGAGAAAGCTTTCGACAAAATTCAACACCCATTTATGATAAAAACTCTCTAGAAAGTAGGCATAGAAGGAACTTACCTCAACATAATAAAGGCCATATATGACAAACCCACAGCCAACACTGTTCTCAATGGTGAAAAACTGAAACCATTTCCACTAAGATCAGGAACAAGACAAATTGTCCACTCTCACCATTATTATTCAACATAGTTTTGGAAGTTTTAGCCACAGTAATCAGAGAAGAAAAAGAAATAAAAGGAATACAAATTGGAAAAGAAGAAGGAAAGCTGTCACTGTCTGCAGATGACATGATACTATACACAGAGAATCCTAAAGATTCTACCAGAAAACTACTGGAGCTAATCAATGAATTTGCTAAAGTAGCAGGATACAAAATTAATGCACAGAAATCTCTTGCATTCCTATACACTAATGATGAAAAATATGAAAGAGAAATTAAGGAAACACTCCCATTTACCATTGCAACAAAAAGAATAAAATATGTAGGAATTAACCTACCTAAGGGGACAAAAGACCTGTATGCAGAAAACTATAAGATACTGATGAAAGAAATCAAAGATGATACAAACAGATGGAGAGATTTACCATGTTCTTGGATTGGAAGAATCAACATTGTGAAAATGACTCTACTACCCAAAGCAATCTACAGATTCAATGCAATCCCTATCAAACTACCACTGGCATTTTTCACAGAACTAGAACAAAAAATTTCACAATATGTATGGAAACATAAAAGACCACGAATAGTCAAAGCAATCTTGAGAAAGAAAAACAGAGCTGGAGGAATCAGGCTCCCTGACATCAGACTATACTACAAAGCTACAGTAATCAAGACAGTACGGCACAGGCACAAAAACAGAAATATAGATCAAAGGAACAGGATAGAAAGCCCAGAGATAAACCCACGCACATATGGTCATCTCATTTTTGATAAAGGAGGAAAGAATATACAATGGAGAATAGACAGCCTCTTCAATAAGTGGTGCCAGGAAAACTGGACAGCTACATGTAAAAGAATGAATTTAGAACCCTCCCTAACACCATACACTAAAATAAACTCAAAATGAATTAAAGACCTAAATGTAAGGCTAGACACTATAAAACTCTTAGAGGAAAACATAGGCAGAGCACTCTATGACATAAATCACAGCAAGATCCTTTTTGACTCACCTCCTAGAGAAATGGAAATAAAAACAAAAATAAACAAAGAGGACCTAATGAAACCTAAAAGCTTTTGCACAGCAAAAGAAACCATAAACAAGATGAAAAGACAGCCCTCAGAATGGGAGAAAATATTTGCAAAGGAAGCAACTGACAAAGGACTAATCTCCAAAATATAAAAGCAGCTCATGCAGCTCAATATCAAAAAGAAAACAACCCAATCCAAAAATGGGCAGAAGACCTAAATAGACATTTCTCCAAAGAAGATACACAGATTGCCAACAAACACATGAAAGAATGCTCAACATCCCTAATCATTAGAGAAATGCAAATCAAAACTACAGTGAGGTATCACCTCACAACAGTTAGAATGGCCATTATCAAAAAATCTAGAAACAATAAGTGCTGGAGAGGGTATGGAGAAAAGGGAACACTCTTGCACTGTTGGTGTGAATGTAAATTGATATAGCCACTATGGAGAACAGTATGGAGGTTCCTTAAAAAATTAAAAATAGAACTACCATATGACCCAGCAATCCCACTACTGGGCACCTACCCTGAGAAAACCATAATTGAAAAAGGGTCATGTACTACAATGTTCATTGCAGCTCTATTTACAATAGCCAGGACATGGAAGCAACCTAAGTGTCCATTGACAGATGAATGGATAAAGATGTGGCACATATATACGGTGGAATATTACTCAGCCATAAAACGAAATGAAATTGAGTTTTTGTAGTGAGGTGGGTGGACCTAGAGTCTGTGATACAGAGTGAAGTAAGTCAGAAAGAGAAAAACAAATACTGTATGCTAACACACATATATATATAGAATCTAAAAAAAAAAAAAAAAAGGTTCTGTAGAACCTAGGGGCAGCACAGGAATAAAGACACAGATGTAGAGAATGGACTTCAGGACATGGGGATGCAGAAGGGTAAAATGGTACGAAGTGAGAGAGTGGCAAGGACTTATATATACTACCAAATGTAAAATAGATAGCTAGTGGGAAGCAGCCGCATAGCACAGGGAGATCAGCTCAGTACTTTGTGACCACCTAGAGGGGTGGGATAAGGAGGGTAGGAGGGAGAAGAAAGAAGGAGGAGATATGGGGGTATATGTATATGTATAGCTGATTCACTTTGTTATAAAGCAGAAACTAACCCACCATTGTAAAGCAATTATACTCCAATAAAGATGTTAAAAGAAAAATGAAAAAAAGGGAGAGGGCTCAAATCAATAAAATTAGAAATGAAAAAGTTACAACTGACACCACAGAAATACAAAGGATCATAATACAAGCAACTATATGCCAAAAAAATGGACAACATAGAAGAAATGGACAAATTCTTAGAAAGGTACAACCTTCTATGACTGAACCAGGAAGAAATAGAAAATATTAACAGATCATTCACAAGTAATGAAATTGAAACAGTGATTTAAAAAAATCCCAACAAACAATAGTTCAGGGCCAGATGGCTCCAGAGGTGAATTCTATAAAACATTTAGAGAAGAGCTATCACCTATCCTGAAACTGTTCAAAAAAACTGCAGAGGAAGGAACACTCCTAACCTCATTCTACGAGGCCACCATCACCCTGATACCAAAACCAAACAAAGATACCACAAAAAAAGAAAATTACAGGCCAATATCAGTGATGAACATAGATGCAAAATACTCAACAAAATACTAATAAACAAAATCCAACACCACATTAAAAAGATCATACACCATGATCAAGTGGGGTTTATCCCAGTGATGCAAGGATTCTTCAGTACCCGCGAATCAATCAGTGTGATACACCAGATTAACAAATTGAAGAATAAAAACAATATGAGCATCTCAATAGATGCAGAAAAAGCTTTTGACAAAATTCAACACCAATTTATGATAAAAACCCTCCAGAAAGAGGGAAGAGAGGGACCTTACCTCAACATAATAAAGGCCATATGCAAAAAACCCACAGCTAACATCATTCTCAACGGTGAAAAGCTGAAAGCATTTCCTCTAAGATCAGGAGCAAGACAAGGATGTCCACTCTCGCCACTTTTATTCAGCATAGTTTTGGAAGTCCTAGCCATGGCAATCAGAGAAGAAAAAGAAACAAAAGGAATCCAAGTAGGAAAAGAAGAGGTAAAACTGTCACTGTCTGCAGATAATATGATATCATACATAGAATGCTACCAGGAAACTAGAGCTCACCAATGAATTTGGTAAAGTTGCAGGATACAAAATTAAGACAGAAATCTCTTGCATTCCTTTATACTAACAATGAAAGATCAGAAAGAGAAATTAAGGAAACAATCCCATTTACCATCACATCAAGACGAATAAAATACCTAGGAATAAACCCACCTAAGGAGGCAAAAGACCTGTACTCTGAAAACTAAGACGCTGATGAAAGAAACTGAAGATGACCCAAACACATGGAAAGATATACCATGTACTTGGATTGGAAGAATTAATATCGTCAAAATGACTATTACTACCCAAGGCAACCTAAAGATTCAATGCCATACGTATCAAATTATCAATGGCATTTTTCACAGAATTAGAACAAAAATTTTAAAATATGTATGGAAACACAAAAGTCCCTGACAGCCAAAGCAATCCCGAGAAAGAAAAATGGAGCTGGAGGAATCAGGCTCCCTGGCTTCAGACTATACTACAAAGCTACAGTAATCAAGACAGTATGCTATGGGCACAAAAACAGAAATATAGATCAATGGAACAGGATAGAAAGCCCAGAAATAAACCCATGCACCTTTGGTCAATTAATCTACAACAAAGGAAGCAAGTATATACCATGGAGAAAAGACAGCCTCTTCAATAACTGGTACTGGGAAAATTGGACAGCTACATATAAAAGAATGAAATTAGAACATTCTCTAACACCATACAGAAAAATAAACTCAAAATGGATTAAAGACCTAAATGTAAGGCCAGATACTATAAAACTTTTAGAGGAAAACATAGGCAGAACACTCTTTGACACAAATCTCAGCAGTATCTTTTTGCATCCACATCCTAGAGTAATGAAAATAAAAACAAAAATAAACAAATGGGAGCTAATGAAACTTAAAAGCTTTTGCACAGCAAAGGAAGCCATAAACAGAACGAAAAGAGAAGCCACAGAATAGGAGAAAATATTTGCAAGTGAAGCAACTGACAAGGGATTAATCTCCAAAATATACAAATAGCTCATGCAGCTCTGTATCAGAAAAAACAAATAATCCAATCAAAAAATGTGCAGAAGATCTAAATAGACATTTCACCAAAGAAGACATACAGGTGGCCAAAAAGCACATGAACAGATGCTCAACATCACTAATTATTAGAGAAATGCAAGTCAAAACTACACTGAGGTTGGGGATTCCCTTGCGGTCCAGTGGTTAGGACTCAACAATTTCACTGCCGCTGCCCGGGTTGAATCCCTGGTCGGGGAACTAAGATGCAAGCTGCATGGTGGAAAACAAACAAACTATCAGTACAATGAGGTATCACCTCATACTGGTCAGAATGGCCATCATCAAAAAGTCTACAAATAATATATGCTGGAGAAGGTGTGGAGAAAAGGGAACCCTCCTACACTGTTGGTGGGAATGTAAATTTGCACAACCACTATGGAGAACAGTATGAAGGTTCCTTAAAAAACTAAAAACACAGCTACCATATGATCCAGCAATCCCATTCCTGGGCATATATCCAGAGAAAACCATAATTCGAAAAGATATAAGCACCCCAATGTTCACTGCAGCACTATTTACAATAGCCAAGACATGGAAGCAACCTAGATGTCCATTGACAGAGGAATGGATAAAGAAGATGTGGCACATATATACAATGGAATATTAGTCAGCCATAAAAAAGAATGAAATAATGCCATTTGCAGCAACGTGGATGGACCTAGAGATTACCATACTAAGTGAAATAAGTCAGAAGGAGAAAGACAAATATCATATATCACTTGTATGTGGAATCTAAAAAAATGGATACAAATGAACCTATTTACAAAACAGAAACAGACTCACAGACTTCAAAATCAAATTTATGATTACCAAAGGTGAAACGTGGGGGGGGGAGGAATAAATTAGGAGTTTGGGATTAACATATATACACTACTATATATAAAACAGATAATCAAAAAGGACCCACTATATGGCACAGGGAACCCTACTCAGTATTCTGTAATAACCTATATGGGAAAAGGATCTGAAAAAGAATTGGATATATGTAATGAATAACTGAATCACTTAGCTGTACGCCTGAAACTAACACATCATTGTAAATCAACTATACTCCAATATAAAATAAAAATTAAAAAATAAAATCATACATCAAATTTCAATAATATTTTACTATAATTAAATCAGTTATACTTCTCTCCTTAATTCGAGAGCCTTTTATTTTGTGCCCCTGCTAGTGTTTTGTCATTATAATACTTAAAAATAAAGAGTGTTATGTGACCAAAAATGTTTGGGAAATTCTGCACTAAACCATGTGCTTCTTGGGAGAGTATTCTGGGAAATGAATTCTGAAAAGATAAGTGGTATCCAACAACAGGTGGCCTGGATGTCATACAATGAAAATCAGTAAAAGATTTTAACAAGGGAAGTTCATGAATAGATTTTTTTGTAATGATAAGTCAACTGGTACTATGGGAAATTAATTATAGAAGGAGTTTTGCATCAATGTTACCCATAACTATTATGCATTTTATGTAATCTCTAATAAAATCAATTATATAAAAGAAAAATATTAAAAATTAAAAAGTGTAAAAAGAGAAACCATCTAGGATACATCCCTGGAAAATGTAAAGAGTCCCTAAAAGTTCATGTGAAAAGACAACTTAATAGAGGAATGTGCAAAAAGTGTAAACAGAAATTTCAAAGAAGAGAAAATCTGTAGAGCCAATAAATACATGGAAAGTGTATAATCTCCCCAATCACCACTTTGGCACCTATGAGATATAGCAAAACTTTAAGTCTGAAACAATTCCAGAATGCTGAGAAGGATGTGAGCAATGGACACCCTCATGTACTGCAAGTGAGAGTTTAAATTGATAATGATTTTGGAGAATAATTTGGAAATATTTAGCAAAGATAAAATCCAATCTAGCAATTCTTCTCTTGGATATATCCTCTAGCAGCAGTTCTTAAAATTTCTGGCCCCAGGACCTTTCTTCTTTAAAAAAATGTTTATTTATTTATTTTAAAAAATATTTATTTATTTATTTACTGGCTGTGTTGGGTGTCGGGTCTTAGTGGCCCTTCGTTGTGGTGTGTGGGCTTCTCTCTTGCTGTGGCACGGGCTCTAGAGTGCGTGGGCTCCATAGTTGCACCACTCAGGCTCTCTAGTTGTGGTGTGCAGGTTTAGTTGCCCCATGGCATGTGGGATCTTAGTTCCCTGACCAGGGATCTAACTGGCGTCCCCTGCATTGCAAGATGGATTCTTTTTTTTTTTGTTTTTGTTTTGCTGTACGCGGGCCTCTCACTGTTGTGGCCTCTCCCGTTGCGGAGCACAGGCTCCGGACGCGCAGGCTCAGCGGCCATGGCTCACGGGCCCAGCCGCTCCGCGGCATGTGGGATCCTCCCGGACCGGGGCACGAACCCGCGTCCCCTGCATCGGCAGGCGGACTCTCAACCACTGCGCCACCAGGGAAGCCCGCAAGATGGATTCTTAATCGCCCACCAGGGAAGTCCCCCCAGGAACTTTTTAAACCTTGAAAAATCATTGAGGATACCAAAGACCTTTTGTTTATGTGAGTGATGTCTATCAGTATTTACTGTATTAGAAAATAACGTTCAGAAATTTAAAAATACATTTATTAAGTCATTTAAAAAGTAACAAGCCCATTACATGTTAATATGAATAACATTTTTGCAAAATAATTATATTTTCCAAAACAAAAATTTTAGTGATAAGAGTGGCATTATTTTACATTTCTGCAAATATCTTTAGGTCTAGCTTAATAGAAGACAGCTGGTGTTTGTTTCTATATTCAGTCTATAGTAGTATATTGTTTTGATTGAAGTATATGAAGAAAATAGACTCACAAAGAGATGGAATCAGAAAAGGGAGGAGTATTACAGTAGCCTTTTCAGATAATTGTGGCTCTTCTTGATACTATATTCCAAACTTAACAAGTGGTAGTTTTTTAAAGGTCAGTTGAAATTAGGAATTTGAAACATTATCAATGAACTTTTTATAATCTATTAAAATATATGGTCTATCTTGTACTTTGGAAGGATTTTTTTACCCATAGGTCATTTTGTAATATTTTGTATTGGTCATTTAGAAAATATTGGTTTACCAAGTTATACAGATTTTCTAAGTGTTGATGTATTTAATTCCATTATACAACATAAAAAAAAATCACCGTTCATTTCATCAGAGAAATCTTGAAATACTGAGAAGCTGTTAAGGTTACAACTGGATTCAAGTTTCAAAAATTCAAATTTTTGCTTGAAAACTCATGTCATTAATTTTGATAAAATGTCTGTCCAATACCTAAGACTGAAATAATCATGGTTTGTCTGCCAGTTGTTCTTTCAAATAAAAAATATTCCATGAAGAAAAATTATGGTTAATGTTGCAACTCAATTGTACAAGTGCTTTTCCTTGAGACACTATTGCACTCGGACACACAACAGAAGTACTTTGTGCTTATTTGTGACATACAGAACACTAAATAGATGAGGATGTAAGAGTTGACATTTAATAAACTAATATTCTTAAGTGGTTTTTTTAAAACCCCTAGTGTACAGTAGTAAAGAATACAATGACTGCTAGTGGTGCCACTGCCTTGGTTTGTGTAAGGCGCCAGTCATGTTGCCTACCATTGCTTTTACACCAGCAAATCTCAACACAATGGAAAAGGTAAATATATCTCTGTGTTATTATGAAAATGGTTTTGACCTCATGCATTGCCTGAAAGGGTCTTGGGCCCATCGGGGGTCTATGGACCATACTTTGAGAATCATCAGCCAAATAAGTATTTGACTTTGCACACAAAAACTCAATATGTTCATATTTTTTGTCATTGCAAAGACCAGAAACAACCATCACCCAGAAGGATAAAGAAGTGAAACAATATGCAAGGGAATAATATATAGCACTGAAAATCGACTAGAGATAAAATATATCAAGATAGATAAGTCTCACAAAGGTGAGACTTAAAAATAGAGAAAGATTCACGCAGTATCACACCATTTATGTAAAGTTTAAATATATAGGGTTTAAAACAATGCTATGATTATATATATATGTAGCAAACATGTGTAGAAATGCATTGGAATGATAATTACCAAATTCAGGACAGGAGTTACCTGTGTAAGGTAGGGAATGAATTACATTTGGGGAGGAGATACATAGAGAGTTTCAAATCCATTTGCAATGCTTTCTTCATAAGCAGTGGTTGTAAGAGGTTCATTTTATTATTCTTTATAGGTCTTCCTATTTTGAATAATTTCATAATAAATAATAGCCTACCTACAATCACATCCTTTCAAATACTTGCTGTGGAGTTAAGCAGTCATATAGGTGAAACATTACTATTGAAACTGCAACATGCAGATATATAGGCATAACTCAGAGATATTGCGTGTTTGATTCCAGACCACCACAACAAAACATTGTTTTGCAATATTGCAATAAAGTGAGTCTCAAGAAATTTTTGGTTTCCCAACGCATGTAAAAAGTTATATTTACACTATACTGTAGTCTATTGAGTGTGCAATAGCATTAAGTCTAAAAAAACAACGTACATACCTTAACTAAGGAATACTTTATTGCTAAAAAGTGCTAACCGTCATCTGAGCCTTCAGCAAGTTGTAATCTTTTTGCTGGCGGAGGGTCTTGCCTTGATGTTGATGCTGCTGACTGATCAGGGTGGTGGCTGCTGAAGGGTGGGTGGCTGTGACGATTCCTTGAAATAAGACAATGATGTTTGATGCATCAATTGATTCTTCCTTTCATGAACCACTTCTCTGTAGCCTGCAATGCTGTTCAATACCATTTTACCCACAGCAGAACTTTCAGAATTGGGAGTCAATCCTCTCACACCCTGCCGCTGCTATATCAACTAAGTTTATGTAATGTTTTAAAACTTTTGTTGTTATCTCAACAATCTTCATAGCATCTTTACCAGGAGTAGATTCCATCTCAAGAAACCACTTTCTTTGCTCATCCATAAGAAACTCCTCATCAATTAAAGTTTTATCATGAGATTGCAGCAATTCAGTCACAACTTCAGGTCTCACTTCCAATTTTAGTTCTCTTGCTATTTCCACCACATCTGCAGTTACTTCCTCCCCTGAAGTCTTGAACCCCTCAAAGTCATCCATGAGGGTTGGAATCAACTTCTTCCAAACTCCTGTTAATATTGTTATTTTGACATCTTCCCATGAATCATGAATGTTCTTAATGGCATGTAGAATGATTAATCTTTTCCAGAAGGTTTTCAATTAGCTTTGCTCAGATCCATCAGAGGAATCACTATGTATGGCAGCTATAGCACTATAAAATGTATTTTTTAACTGTTAAGTCTTGAAAGCCAAAATTATTCCTTGATTCATGGGCTGCAGAATGGATGTTGTGTTTGCAAGCATGAATAAATCTCATTGTACATCTCCATCAGAGCTCATGGGTGACCAGGTGCGTTATCAGTGAGCAGTAATATTTTGAAAGGGTTTTTTTTTTCTGAGCCGTAAGTCTCAACAGTGGGCTTAAAATATTCAGTAAATCATGTTGTTAACAGATGTGCTGTCATCTAGGTTTTATTTTTCCATTTATAGAGCAGAGGCAGAGTAGACTTAGCGTAATTCTTAAGGGCCCTAGGATTTTCAGAATGGTAAATGAGCACTGGCTTCAATTTAAAATCACCAGCTGCATTAGCCCCTAACAAGAGAGTCAGCCTGTCCTTTGAAGCTTTGAAGCCAGGCATTGATTTCTCCTCTCAAGCTATGAAAGTCCTAGATGGCATCTCTTTCCTACATAAGGCTGTTTTGTTTACACTGAAGATCTGTTGTTAGCGTAGCCACCTCCATTCAGCACTTGCTGCTTCACCCTGCACTTTTATGTCGTGGAGATGGCTTCTTTCCTTAAACCTCATTAACCAACCTCTGTTAGATTTCTTCTGCAGCTTCTTGATCTCTCTCAGCCTTCACAGAATTGAGGAGAATTAGGGCCTTGCTCAGGGTTAGGTATGGCTTAAGGGAATGTTGTGGTTGGTGTGATCTTCTGTCCAGACCATTACTACTTTCTCCATATCAGCAATGAGGCTGTTTTTCTTTCTTATCATTCATGTGTTCACTGGAGTAGCACTTTTAATTTCCTTCAAGAACTTTTCCTTTGCATTTACAATGTGGCTAACTGTTTGGTGCAAGAGGCCTAGCTTTTGGCCTGCCTCAGCTGTTGACATGCCTTCCTCACTAAGCTTAGTCATTTTTAGTGTTTGATTTACAGTGAGAGATGTGTGACTCTTTCACTTGAACACTTAGAGGTCATTGTAGGGTTACAGTTGGCGGAATTTCAATATTATTGTGCCTCAGGGACTAGAGAGGCCCAAGGAGAGGGAGAGAGATGGGGAAAGGCTGGTCGGCAGAGCAGTCAGAACACAAGCAACATTTATCAATTAAGTTTGCGTCTGATACAGGCATAGTCTGTGGTGCCCCCAAACAATTACAATAGTAACAAAGATCACTGATCACAGATGACCATTACAAATATAATAATGAAAAAGTTTGAAATACTGCAAGCATTACCAAAATGGGACAAAGTCAGGAAGCGAGCAAATGCTGTTGAAAAAATGACTTGCTTGATGCAGGGTTGCCACAGACCTTCAATTTATAAAGAAATGCAGTATTTGCGAAGCACAATAAGGTGAAGTGCAATAAAACGGGTACACCTGTAAAGTGTACAAACTTCACAGTAATGGTGTCATTCTCCCTAATAACGCCAAAAAGATATTCAGCTATATGGGGCTGCCTGTTTTCCTTAGAGGTAAGGACCACTCAAGCTCACTATTTAAACATATTACCTTCAAGTCGTTCATTCTCATTTACAGAAAGCATCTCTCCATCTCTCCTTGCAGGTATAAACCAAAAGTGTCTGCTCCCACAGCAATCCAGACAGTTTAGCGGCTTCATGTTTTCAGCATTTTCAGCAGCCACAGCTCTGTGGCATCTGCTGTTTTAATTCCATCTTCGGGGGGCTCCTTGCCCTCTTGAACTTTGTAATTGAAGTGGAAGTACTTTGCTCTGCTACCGTCACTGTAACCTCAGCAGCCTTTGAACTTTCACCTTACTCAACACTGCCACCCCAAGCCTGTCCTTTCCAGGGATTTGAAAGGTAGAGCAAACTGCCTGGGCTTAGTTAGTGTTAACAGACACCAAAAGAATCGTAATTTGCATAATGGCCTTTTCATTTTGGGAGACAACCTCAAGAGCAGGGCAACTGGTGAGGCCTTATCCCAAGTTAAATTAGTCTCTTGATGTATTTAGCAACATTCCTTTTTTTTTTTTTTTTTTTGCGGTACGCGGACCTCTCACTGTTGTGGCCTCTCCCATTGCGGAGCACAGGCTCCGGACGTGCAGGCTCAGCGGCCATGGCTCACGGGCCCAGCCGCTCCGCGCCATGTGGGATCTTCCCGGACCGGGGCACGAACCCGTGTCCCCTGCATCGGCAGGTGGACTCTCAACCACTGTGCCACCAGGGAAGCCCGCGACATTCCTTTTTAACGTATAATTCATTTTCTTGTTTATTTCCTGTTGATTGTGGTCTCCAAGATGAATGCAGTTTTAATGCCTTCATCCAAATCAGGGGATAATTTCCCTAGGAGGGCTTTAACCACTTCAGAGATTTTCTGTCCAGGTGGGATATGCTTCCACTCGTCCTAAAAAAGTGTCCACACAAACACTAGCAGGTTATCTGAAACTTCTTGCAGTCTAAGGCATGTGAGTAAAGTCTATTTTTCAGTCCTTGGTGGGACAGGTTCCTCTGTGTAGAGTTCCCATCTGGGGAGGTCTGACAGCAGTCTTTGGGTTATTTTTCAAGACCTTGGGGGAAAGAGCTCTGTCTCCTTTTCTGGGGTTTTCATGAGCACCATCTGTAGGCTTAAAGCATGTTCTGGTGAGACTCTGATGTCAAGCTACTCTGGTGAAAAACTTCAGGGTGAGGTCATCAGGAAGTTCATCAGCTCATTCCCCACTGTCAGTTTTACCCAGAGAGATCCTTTTGTGGAGAATTAGGCACTCAAGTCCAAGGGAGGCCCTGGGCCTCTTCAGAGGTTCCTCTCTTTCTACCATGAGAGGCTCTCGTCTTTTATTGCTCTTCTGTTTTAGCCTAGGCAACCTGTTTTCCACTGTTCCTCCTCCTTACAGTAAGCACATTGTTCCTTCCCCAATGGGGGCTTACCTCTCTTCCAGTTACTCGCCTCTGGGAATCCAGTGCTGCTGCCAAAAAAGTGGCATTTCCTTTTGCATCTTCTTTCTTCTGTTGTTGTTCCCTGTTCAACACTTTAAAAGCAACATCTAGGGCTTCCCTGGTGGCGCAGCGGTTGAGAGTCCGCCTGCTGATGCAGGGGACGCGGGTTCGTGCCCTGGTCCGGGAGGATCCCACGTGCCGCGGAGCGGCTGGGCCCGTGAGCCATGGCCGCTGGGCCTGCGCATCCGGAGCCTGTGCTCCGCAATGGGAGAGGCCACAACAGTGAGAGGCCTGCGTACCACAAAAACAAAACAAAACAAAAGCAACATCTACCAGTTGAGAAGGGTTCATTCCAAATGGCCCATCTAATTTTTGCAACTTTCTCTTGATACCTGAGGCACTTTGCCCCAAAAGGTCAAATTTACCACTTTAATATTTTCAGGGGCCTCGGGATCTGCATTAGTATGATGTCTGTAGGCCTGATAAATCCTTTCCAAAATTCAGAGAGGTCTTTGTTTTGCTGAATTTCTTGAATTTTGTTCAAAATCTTTTTCTTTGGTTTTCCTTTTCAAAGCTCTGCCAAGATGCACTAATAAGTAGTGCTCTAATAAGGGCCTTCTTCCCTTACGGGGGGTCCCAGTTTGGTTCAGCTGTGAGTGCTACCAAGTGGGCTTCAGGTGTAGAGGATCCTCCCTATAAGGAGAGTTGCGATCTTTCCAACTAAAGAAGTCTGAGAAACCTAGCCGGCTGGTCGTTTGCATTTAGGCCCCCTACGAGATAATGGCACGAGAGAAACTGCACGAGAGAAATCCCCTGTCCTGAAACCAAATTGGGTGCCCCGTCGAGTCTTAGATCGCGATACCAGACCAAGTCCCTGTGCCAGAAACTAACACAGGATTTTCTAATCGATCCCTATAAGGAGGGGAAGCCCTGAGCCTCAGTGTCAGGAATTGGGGCTGCATAAGAATGGAAGGTGGTGGAAAGGGTGGATATATTGGCATAATGTCCAGAGCCTCTGGAACAGCTAGCTCAGCCAGAGGAGTTAAGGTCTGAAGCAACATATCCTCACTCTCACTCCCGTCTTTTTCTTATGTTTCCTGATAATAGTACAAATGCTTGCACATGAAGGATTTCACCATTCTTCCCTGTTTCTTCACAGAATAGCTATAGAGTTATTCAAAAGCCACTGTAAAACCATAGCTAGCAATTGATCATCTAACCATTAAAAGGATGCCTTTTTGCTTTGGCATCAACCAACTGGGATTACAATGCAATTGAACAGAATCTTGATTACCGCCGCGGCAAACAATGTAAGATAATTAGTAAAATTATGACTGGCTTCACTTACCAGCATATACCAGAATTTCAGAAGTCCCATACAATTTCTAGAATGTGTATATTAATAACATTTACTCATATGATACAATCTAAGAAGTTTTATCACCACTCATTTGATAATGCCTCCCATGCAGTTCAACACACCAAATAAGCCCAACTGGTTTAATATTCCTCTCTCTCAGATGGAGAGAAAACAAGTAATGTGAGGTGTTCCAGGAACCCTCCAGAAAGCCCCAGAGTTAGCCAGAGACCAAATGAACCTCACTTAGAACTTGATCTTTGGGAAGTTTGTCAAAAATATCAGAAAGTTTTAACCAGTGATATAAGATCTCAATGGCAAATACAGATCACTTAAAAAAACTCACAATTACCAAAAGCAGTTCAATATTTTACAAAAACTTTGACCTCTTAGAGAACCAAATTCATGTTTTTTACCACTTTACCTTTAAGATTTATTTTCTTAATTAAGTTCAGTCTTATTTTAGATCTTAGTTTAGTTTCAAGTTATGAAAATCTAGAAAAACTATTCTAGATAGATATTCCTAAAACATTATTCCCATAGTTTACCCAAAACTCTTTACTTCATTTACCTCTATTTTATTTAGTTAAAAGCTTTTGTAACAGGAATAATAAGGTCTTATTTGATTTCTAGTAAACCTAGGTATAATAAAAGTATTATACTTAAAGTTGATGACTCTAAAGATATATCTGTATCAAACCAACAACCTTACGCTAACTGTAACACCAGATATTAATTCAATAGTGAATAGTTCCTAGATCACGTGAACCTGAAACTCATTCTGGCCAGTTTCTTTTATATTTGAGTATTTATATAAGAACTTAATTTCCTTTAAGCAAATTAAATAGAGTTCTTTTACAAATTAATTTTGACAATGCCACACATCTATAAACACATGTACAAACACACAAACACAGGGACCTCATAGTTCCCATTCCAAAATTTTAACCATGAATTGGGTACAACAATGTAAAACCCATCAGTTGCAAAAGAGGCTGGATTCAAATTGGATTTCTGGCAGATGGGATAAATCAGGGTCACCCGTCTAGATAGCTAAACCCTTTTAAACTAATATTTATGGAAAAGACACTTCTGTTTCTATTTATAGCTTTTGGTGATTTTCAAGTGGAACCTTTCTCTTCTTCCTCGGAATGCCCCACTCTTGGACAAGAACAGACAGTTTTTTTTCCTGTTCCTTTCCTCCATTTGACATCAGTAAAAGTTTTAAGTATCACAAAACTGATTTGGCTATAAATGGAGAAACAGTACCAAACAAAATGAAAAACCCAAAGAACAAACAGAAAATCCTAAATAAACCCTCAGGTTTGGTCTTGGCCTTTGACATATGCCAATGACACAGGAGACCATAAACGACGTAATTAACACAGCAAGGGTAGCAGTACATGGTACACAGGGTGCCGAGATAACCCTGCCTAACCCTCCTGTGGAGATCCTAACAGGTATTGCAGCCATACATTGTTACAATAAAATATCATCTTCCTCTCACCCATGGGGTCATAGCTGTAATCAGATCCCTTATCCAAAATGCACCTTAGAGGACTTTCTTTAGGGATAGTTGAAACATTCCCCATTTTTAAAGATAGAAATTCAAGACAAACAAAACACAAACGGCACACACAATGCTAGCATCCAAAGAAACAAACGAACTGGTTCACAAATCGGGTAAAAGACCAACAACTCTTTCCTCTCTCCCACAAGGTACCCCACTCAAAAACAAAACAAATTGGCTTATTCTGGAGAAAAAGCCCCAAACAGAGAGGAAATAAAGTTTCCGGCTGTATACACTTAGCAACTCACCCTACTGGATGGAGCCTGTTGGCTCCCAAATGTCGATTCCTTGCTCTAACTGCCAAGTGCTGGGGCAGCCGGTGCTGCTTGGGGGAACTTTGAAGAGAAGACTCTCAGGACAAGTGGTCCTGGCAGGTGCTAGGTCTACCTCCAAAATTCCCCAACTGGGACCGGCTAGCCACGAGCAGCAAGGCTCCTGGATGGTTCATCAAAATTTGTTACTGAGCCCTAGCTTGTACTGCTTGCCACACAACAGGCCAATAAACTGAGAGACGAGTTCCTGGGGCAAGGAACAGCGACTTTATTCAGGAACTCAGGAAAGTGAGAAGGTGGTGGACTCGTGTCCCCAAAGAGCCATTTTGCCTGTGTTAGAATTCAGGCTTCTTCATGAAATTTAACTCTTAAATATGCCTTTCTATAAACTGTTTTATCCTGTTGCATCTGACCATGCTCCATTACTCTGTTTTTATTTCAAAGACTAGATGTTGGATCTTTGTCAAAACTGGGGACTGTTAAATCTAAATTCATGTTTGGTATTGTTTCATTTATCATTTTCATTCATTGATAATACACAGTGATCATACATTTCTATAACACCAAGACAGAATAAAATAAATATAAGATGCATCTCTCATCCTTAACTATACCCCTCCCCCTCCCTCAAAATAAAAAGAATTTGGGCTTCTTTATACTAAAAGGGGAGGGAGTAAAGTCATACATTTCCTGGTTCCAGTCAGCTTCCGGAGGGTGTGTTAATTCTTCCTCCCTGCAGTCATTCACAGGTGGGCCTGGTTAGGATGTTTCCTGTGAGCTAAACAAAGGTATTTTAGCTTAATGCTCATTACCTGGGAGGCCGGGTTCCCAGAGATGGGCCATTATGTATAACTTAAGCTTATAGGCAACATCCCTTTAGTGATTAACTTGTAATAGAATACAAAAGGTTCTTCCCTATTACAATATTATATAAATAAATAATAGAGAATCCTAATTCCACTTGGAGGATCATTGTGAAAGGATGCTTGAAAGTTGTGCAGTCAATCCATTCCTCCACTCTAAAATGTATCCCTTAAAGAAGGTGTGGTACATATATACAATGGAATGCTCAGCCACAAAAAAAGAACAAAATAATGCCACTTGCATAAACATGGATGGATTGGAGGGTATTATGCTAAGTGAAATAAGTCAGACAGAGAACGACAAATACTGTATGATATCACTTTTATGTGGAATCTAAAATATGACGCAAATGAACCTATCTATGAAACAGAAACAGACTCACAGACCCAGAGAACAGACTTCTGGTTGCCAAGGGGGGAGGGGGATGGGGGAGGGATGGATTGGGAGTTTGAGGTGGCAGATGCAAACTATTATATATAGAATGGATAGGCAACAAGGTCCTACTTTATAGCACAGGGAACTAAATTCAATATTCTGTGATAAAACATAACGGAAAAGAATATAAAAAAGAAGGTGTACGAATGTACAACTGAACCACTTTGCTGTTCAGCAGAAATTAACACAACATTGTAAATCAACTATACTTCAATAAAAAAATACATCCCTGACTTAATTACACCTTACCACATGCTGTCTGTCTGGAGCACATAGTTTGAGCCCCTCACCCAAATTACTTTCTTTTTTTGCGGTACGCGGGCCTCTCACTGTTGTGGCCTCTCCCGTTGCAGAGCACAGGCTCCGGACGTGCAGGCTCAGCGGCCATGGCTCACGGGCCTAGCCGCTCCGCAGCATGTGGGATCTTCCCGAACCGGGGCACGAACCCGTGTCCCCTGCATTGGCAGGCGGACTCTCAACCACTGCGCCACTAGGGAAGCCCCCAAATTACTTTTATTTGTTCTATATACTAGTGTTGTGTTACTGGTTTTCACTGCAGAATATTATCTTGAAAAAATGATAACAGTCTATTAACCAATAAGCTTAAAAAAAATCTCTTGTTATTAACTTGATCTCCTGTAGACCCATTTTTGCCCTCCCCTCCCACCTCTACCTTCTCATTCAGACTTTAGGAGGTATCCATTGCCTCAGAAAAGGGATGTGAAAAGAAGTTAGAAGTAACAGTGAATTGTCAGCCTTTGAATTTCAGAATAAACTTCTGAGACTCAGAGCAGAGATAATACTTTGAGAAAACAGGGTTTTAAGTCTCTCAAGTCAGGATTTTGAGGTTAAAAATTTCATGACCATGAAGAACCTTGGATATGAACCTTGTTGCATAAATAATACATTTGAGAATACTGTGGGGAAGGGGGACTAGGAAAAACCTGAATAAATGGCGACTACTCCTAATTGGCTGAGTTTCCCCTGAACTGACTAAGATGACATTTTTTTCACCAGGTGAAATGGGATCCAGGGCTCAAGATATAAATTAAGTCTAACATAAAGTAATAAAGAAAATTACACTGTTCACACGTATGAAGTCATGAGGGTGTTTGTACCTTTACACATCTCGTGAAACACGCTCCTGCCCTGAGCAGGGAGATATAGAGGCTATTGTTGCTATAGGGTTCTCATGGGGAGGCCCCACAGGAAAAAATTCTTGGGTCTCAGTATCAGGAATATTTTCTTCCTCTGGGCAAATGGTTTATTTTTAGTCTGGGAAACTGTGACTCATGGATCTGATTGAATGTCTCTCCTAATTTTGGCTGCATGAAGCGTGGAGTCAGCTCTGAACCCTACCTGCCTTTTGCAGTGGGTAGAACCTCACAGCATGCATTTCATCTGCTTACGTCATACTGGTGACTATTTTTTCTGCTCTATGCCTTTACTTACTTTCAATCTGGTTGGACTTTCTGGGAAGCAGACCTTGAGACAGAATTTAAGGTGCAGGATGTTTACTAAGGAGTACCCTTAGAATCAACACCTATGGGAGGGAGTGGAGAAGAATCAAGATTGGGGAGGGGGAGAAGCTGAGCTTTAACGCAGCCCCAGTGATAGCCTCAGCTGACCCCATGGGGAGCTCTGGAGGTAGAATGGGCTCTCAGAGCTGTTCAAATTTGTGCTGGGGCACCAAGTTCTTCACTGGAGAAGGGCCTTGGTAATGCATCAGTCTGAATGTTTGTGTCCCCTAAAATTCATGTGTTGAAACCTAGTCTTTGAAGTGGTGGTGTTTGGAGGCGGGACCTAATTTGGGAGGTAATTAGGTGATGAGGGCATAGCCCTCATGAATGGGATCAGTGCCCTTATAAAAGAGACCCCAGAGAGCTCCCTCACCCCTCTTGCCATGTGAGGACACAGCAAGAAGATGGCCGTCTGTGAACCAGAAGCGGGACCTCACCAGACACTGAAACTGCTGGCACCTTGGTCTTGGTTTTCCCAGCCTCCAGAACTGTGAGAAATAAATGGCTGTCATTTCTATGCTACCCAGTCTAGGGTTATTTGTTATAGCAGCCTGAACACACTAGGACAATCAGTGTCCACCACACTTATTTTTAAAATCTACTATAAATTAAAAAAAAATCATAAATTATTTTTGGAACAAGGGCACAAATAAAATAAGTAGTTAAAAATAAGTGACCCCTTGGGCTTCCCTGGTGGCGCAGTGGTTGAGAGTCCACCTGCCGATGCAGGAGACACGTGTTTGTGCCCCAGTCCGGGAAGATCCCACATGCCACGGAGCGGCTGCGCCCGTGAGCCATGGCCGCTGAGCCTGCGCATCTGGAGCCTGTGCTCCGCAACGGGAGAGGCCACAACAGTGAGAAGCCTGTGTACCGCAAAAAAAAAAAAAAAAAAAAGAAAGAAAAAACAAGTGACCCTGGGGACTTCTGTGGTGGTCCAGTGGTTAAGGCTCCGTGCTTCCAGAACCGCAGGGGGCACAGATTCAATACCTGGTTAGGTGACTCTGTCCTCATTCTTGCTTACTTATGTTATGTCGTCTCTTAACTTAACTTTGATCCTGAGTCTTTGCATGCACTGTTCCCTAAGACTAGAATGAGCTCTCTCTTCTTTGACTGTGAGAGTGTGAAAGAACAGGTCTATAGTAGAAGAAAACTGGATTCTTTCTCCAAGGCCCAGAATGTTATCACCTCTTCGGTGGAGGGTTTGCTACCCCCTCCGAAGAGTCAGCTGCCTCCTTCTCTCTCTCTGCCAAGCCCCCAACATCACACACTCATAATCCCTCCTCCACAGACAAGACTTGTCCTCAAATCCGACCCCT
The DNA here is from genome assembly GCF_964374135.1 of Grampus griseus. NCBI lineage: Eukaryota > Metazoa > Chordata > Mammalia > Artiodactyla > Delphinidae > Grampus > Grampus griseus. Next base: position 36,894,641 of record NC_138998.1, read on the forward strand.
TTTGAGCATTCTCTTTATAGAACAGTGCCACCACCAATCCACTGGTGCCAGAATCCTGAGGGTGGGTTCCTATCTATCGCCAAGTCCTGTAATTTTTATTTTAAAAATATCTCTCTAGCCCTCCATTTCTATTTCCAGTGCCACTCCCTCCTTACAAGCTCTTATTATATCTCTTGCCTGTACTATCTTAGTAGCCCCCTGTCTTTCTCCCAGTGTCTATTCTTGCTGTCCCAGCAACCCATTCTCCACACAGAAGCTGGAGGACTTATAAAACTGTTCACCTAATCATGTCACCCTGTTTTAAGCCTGTCAATAGCTCTCCCTCTGGGCCTGCAAGACTTGCCCATATCCCCTGTCTCACCACCCTCATCAGTTTTCCTCTCCTCCCTGCTGTTTTCTGGACACACTGGCTTGTTTTTGATTCCTCCAATGGGCTGTGACGTTCTTCTCCCCACGGTCATCTCTCATTGTGATCTCTCTTTCTGGTCTGCTTTTCCTTCACCTCTTCTGAAGACTAATAACTCCTGTTCATCCTTCAGATCTCAGGTCAGAAAACTCATCCTCCAGGAAGCTGTCCTTAAATTCCTAACTAGGTCAGCCCTCTCATTTCATGATCTCTATCCATTGTGCTTTCGCGAAGTACTGGTCACATGGCAATTTCATAATTAAGAAAAGACTTTAACATCTTTCTCTTCTACTAGAATATAAATTCCACAAAGGTTGGGATATCTTGATGACCTCAGCATTCCCAATGCCTAACACAGGTCCTGAGCATAAGAGGTGCTTTCTGTTTTGTTTTACATACTGGATAAATATGTACTTATTTACTGAGTTTCTTAAAGGCATGGACAATTTACTAGTCAAGGTCCTGGCATAGTATCTGGCATATGTTGGATATGCAATACATGTTTGTTGGATGAATGTCTTGAATCAACTAATTGAAGGGCTGTCTTGGGGAAGAGGAAGCAGACATTTCGTGTGGCTGCAGGAAAGAGAATTAAGACCAAAGGTTAGAAATTACCAAAAGGCAGAATTTTCCAAAAAGCAATCCAAAGGATGAGTAACCTAATAGGAATCACATAATAGGATGCTTTTGGGTTTTGGGATTATGGGAAATTTTTGTTGTATTTTATTTTAATAGTCCTTTTTTGTTTTCTGCACTTTCTACAATAAATATTATTTTTATAATCAGAAAATATTAATTTAAAAGACATGTGGACTGGTGATAAAGTAATGGATTCTCTGTCCCTAGAAGTGTTTGAACAGCTGGGAATGACACCTGCCAATGATGACAAGGAAGGGACTTCTCCGTGGTTGGGGCAGAGGAGGTTGGACCCTACGTGCTCTAAGGTCTTCTAACTCCAACACCCCATGATACTGTTAACTGAATGATAAGTGCTGAGCCTCCTTTCTTGGAAGAACTTGGCCTAGTTTACATGGCTGTCTTACATTCTGCCAGTGACTTCCTTACACTGGAAGCTCACAATGACAGTATTGGCTGCAGTGGAATTTGATTTGTATTCACCTGAGGCTGATATAACAGGAGGGTTTCTGGACATTATAGTGATGTCAAGAACATGAATATATAGGTGAGGGATGTTTGTGTGGAAAAGCTTAAGATATCCCTCTATGAAATGTTTTAGTGAGTCCTGATTAAAATGTTCTCAAATCAGCACTTAAAGCACACATATCCCAAGGATTATACTTCATGGTTAATCTTTCAAGATAGACATTTCCAAACCGTGGTTTTGGTTAAATTAAAAAGATGGGCCTTACTCTGATTTTTGTGTTTATGAGCTAGTTTGGGCAAACAGGATCATTGCTTTTCTCTCTTAACAGAAAAGACGTTTAGAACAATTCCTCCATATTACAATAGCTTTGAATTAAGAGGAATAGAATACTCCCAGAGGTTATCGGATGTGTAGGAGTGAATCTCAGTTAAGAACAGTGCAACACACACAAAGTTCTTCTGATTACATGAAATCCCGGCCTAATTACATAGATAGAGAGAGCGAGGGGGACATCTAAGACAATGACGTAATAAGACTGATTTCTACAAACTACATGTCAACATTGTTTTGCTGTCACAACTCCTGTGTAAAAGAATATGTGTACGTATATATGTACAAATGTGTACTATACTGACAAATCTGTATTATCCTGACATAAGTGGACTGGTAGTAATAAAACAAGGCAAAAAAAGAATTCTAAAAGAATTCAAAAAAGAAAAATTAGAATTTACTATTATCTGTCTCCTCCCAAGTTTCCAGTGAGGTCTCATGGAGCACTTGTTATTTCTATTAACAAATAAGTTTGTCATTTGTTTGCGTACTTTCCACTTTTACATTACTTGAGTATTTTATAACTCTTCTAAGTTCTCAGTACCAAAGTGAATTCTAATCATTTTATGACTGAAAGACAAAGGAAGTGTATTTTCTTTCTATTTGACGAAAGCTTTAAAAAGGTTTGTTCAAAAAGGCATCAGGAATTATGTAAACACAATGTGTCTGATTATCATCTTACAGAATAACGCACAAGAAAGTTCCAGGATTTCTGGCTCCCCTCCCCATACCCCCAGAAAGTTTTTTCTTTGAAGTAGACAAGTTCAATATGTGCGGCGTTGGGGGTGTAGAATGAGAAGAATGTCAATATGGAAACTGCTCTGCGAGGCTGGGGTTCTCATGGCAGCACCCAGGAGCTCAGGCCTCCAGTGGAGCTGGTGGCCTGTCCCGCCAAGAACAAGGCTGGAAGGACTTGTGTAACCTGGTAATAGAAGGACAGAGAAGAGGAGGTGGAAACCTGTCTCATCAAAGCGCACTGAATAGAAGCTTCCTTACCCAGGCAAGTACCTGGAAAAGCCCAGCCTTGGGGCCTGTCCTGATCTGCTATAGTTCATACAGTGGATCCATTCTACCCACTGTGCTCCTCCGTGGGTCCCCAGCTTCCAACTTGGCTCCAGGCCTTGCCTCCCTACTCTTGTCTCTGGCATGACTGACCTCTATAGGACTCATCTGGATATGCCTCCTCCTTCTCGGTCTGGATTCCTCTTCAGACACCATCCCAATTTACCGCCATGCTCCCCCATCTGTGACAGTGGATAAAAGACACACCACATGCCCCTACCCTCAGCCCTGCCATCTTAGTCCATTCCCTATGGAGCTTCCCTGCCAGGGCAGGGTACTTGGATAAAGGAGAGTACAGGAAGGGAGGCACAGAGGCACCAGAAACATGGCTTGTTGTGTGGACATTAGCTATTTTTATTTCCATCAAAACAGAGGGTGTGGTGGTTAATTTTATATGTCTACTTGACTGGCCCAAGGGATGCCCAGATAGCTGGTAAAACTTATTTCTGGGTGTGTCTGTGAAGGTGTATCTGGAAGAGATTAGCACTTTGAATCAGTAGACTGAATAGAGATCCACCCTCACCAATGTGGGTGGGTCTCATCCAATCTATGGGGACCTGAACAGAACAAGGAGAACCCTGGCTAATACAGAGGGTAAGCACGCACAGGAAGGGCTGATCTCATACCTTTGAGAATGGGTGCATTTTGAAAGATTTTAAAATTTCTTATATTTGCCATATGATTTACTGTTCACAAAACTTTTACATACAGTTTTGAATACTGTGGAACCCTTAAATTAATACTTACTTTTGATCATTTATTTGCATTTTTTCTCCTATTATTTACCAGTTCTGAAATTGGGATGTGTCTTACAATCAGTGGTGTTTTGCGATCGTCATCCGCCAGGAATGACTGTGACCAGGTATCACTTGAACTGGGCCCCAGCTCTTTGTGTTGTAACTTCAACTGAATTGTGTACATGGTTGACACTACATGTTTAGTATGTAAACTGCTGTTTAGTATGTCTTAACAAATTATAATATGATTTGACTTTGAAACAAAAATTTATCATGTACATAGAAAAGCACAGAAATAGAGGATTGGGATGAAATGTGACATTAGTGAACCAAAGAGCCAACATTGGAGTAATGACCACGGTTCCATATGGTCATGCAAAGCAACCACCAAGTGTTTTACCTAAGAAAGGAAGATATCAACACGTAATAAAGCCATGTTTCACTGTGTTGCTGAAATAGATACCAATCTATAGAATTACCTATCACATAACATGCAAAGTACCTAAAGTCAGAAAGAAATTGCTAAATCCCTCAGAATAGATAAAAGACATTTTGGTAAAACACTACTCATTGGACTGTTATTAAGGTATTGCATCATAATTTCATTGGTAGGATTTCTTTTTTCCATAGTGGTAGATAAAAAAGTGGAGTGTTATTACCATGCACCTATTAAGATAAAGGTTCTCTGCTGGAGGCTTTTACATGACATTTAATCCTCATAACAGTTGTACTCCATAGATAATATTATCCCCAACCCAGAGATGAGAGAGGAGTGATTTTCTCAGGTTGGTAATTCAGTTTGGGTAGAAGTAGGACTCGAATCCTCACGTGTCCATGCCCAAATCCTGTGCTGCTTTCTCCAGACTCCGCTGCCTGGGGAGAACTCTCCCTGATTTTCCAACCCCTTTGTCCTTCAGAAGCATCCCTGGGGAGGAACCTCCCCACCCCCAAGGGGTCTATACCCTGGTGCTATTCTGGAACAAGACAACATCTTGGGTTTTTCATCCAAAAACTTAGTTAGCTTTTGGGAACTAGAAATCCTGACTGGGGCATCTGTGGTATTTACTTCTCTGCAACGCACCCTGAATTTATCTCACATATTCTCTTGCCTCATCTCAGAATTGTTTCCTAAAATGGGGAATGTTTTTTCAACCAGGTAATCTATATTTATGTTTAAGAATAAGTCATAATAAATAAGCCCTAAAGTAGGCAAACTGAAGATGACCCAGTAAATGTCCCTCAACATCACCAGCCAAGGATTTTCTAGAAAACCTAGTGTTAGAAAAATATTGAATATTTATTTTTACCAAACTCCAGGTTCTCAAGAAGTAACCAGATGGGAGTCTCACACATAAACATTTATGTTTCCACAGCTATCTGGGAGGAAAAAAGAGTCAAAATGAAGTCAAAATGAAAACCACTTGAATTTCTGTCTATGATTATAATTGTATTCAGACCAACATATTTAAAGGTTTAAACATGTTTAGAAAAGTGGTTTCTTCGTAGGTCGGGATCAGCAACAGCAGCTCCCTTGGGAAAGGCCAATCTGTGGTAAGCCAGCTGGCCACAGGGCTGCAAGTGCCAGAAATATCAGTGGGAAGACAATGATTCTAAAATGCCTAGTGTGATGCTGAACTCGGGAAAATCTGCCTGCATTTGGAATTACTACATCATGGAATGTAACCAGAAAGATCAGTCTTTACATTTCATGTATTTACTTCTTTTTAGAACCGGTTCAAAGGCTCTGAGAGTTGTGCTTTAAACTAGAGGCATCTAGTTAATTAAACCACAAAAATAATTCTTTTCCTCCAAATTGAGTTCATAGGGCCATTCTCTTCTTTTTTTAAGACAAGCATTCAGTGAAAACAGAATCAGGGAGTAACTGGTGTTTTACTGTAATCCCTCTTCTGTGAAAGGTTTGAGCACATTACTGGCATTTAAATTATTAATAATATAGTGTCACTTACTACTCTATTTCTATTTGTCTGTTATCAATTTTTCCTAACTGATGAAACCATCTAGGGTTACTCACTGACGCTTAAGAATGAGCTGGCAGATTTAAAAACACTATTTAGAGAATTATTTAGGACTATGCGTATTCTCACCCTTTTCCTGCCCAACTTCATAGAAGGAGATGTCCCTTTAGTCCAAGGTGAATCACTTATCTAGACTCTGAATGTATACATTAAAATTAAATTTACCACCTGTCTCACCTCTCAAACTGTTGCTTTGGAATTTTCTATCTCAATGAATGCTATCATCATGCATCAAGCTTCCCCAGAGCACCTTGGAGTCATCAGAGACTCCTTCCTTCCCATTTTTATACCCCAGCTCCATCCAATCCACTAGTGTCCTGTCCATTTGATTAGTTCAATATTTTCCCTGCATTTCCATTTCCCTCTATCTCCTCTGCTACTACATCGGTCCTCACTACCTTCCAAGAACCTCCCAAATCACCTCCCTGCTACAATCCATTCTCTATACCATGATCAAAATTATTTCTCTAAATGCAAATCTTCTTAAAACCTTTCAATATGTTTCACCATCTTAAGGAAAAAATTCAAGATCCTTAGCATGGAACCAAGCCCTTCA